>NC_092208.1:12979174-13007744 GCF_043381705.1 Parasteatoda tepidariorum
GAATTAGGATAAACTACGTACTTTTTACTTGTACCGGCGGTACAAGTAACGAAAGTAAAAGTACTGCCATGCATGGTTTTCAACCACTAGCGTTCTCTATTCCACTACGTAAATTCTAGGCTGTTCTCTATCCATCACGAAAGCTAAATGAAACAAAAAAAGATCACAAGTTTCTGTAGTTTTTACAGTTTTGGACTAATTAAAGCATTGTCCTCAGTAAAAAATACGTTGAAATGAAAAATAACTAAATGAATAATTAGAACTATCTGGTTGCTGTACCGAGTCTCAATTTAAAAACATTTGGGTGGCAGTTGTAGAAAGCAAAGGGGAATACATTATTGATAAAAAAATAAAAAAAACATTTTTTATGAAATCGTGCTATATTTCAATTTATTTAAAAGCAAGCAATGTATTTCATGATCACATGATATGACAGATATTATTAGTAAAATTTCATCTTTGCAAACATAAAAAAGATTTAATTTAAACACTACCAAATAATTATATTTTTTTAATGACATTTCAGTTTTTTTTATTGAATATTTAAATTTGATGGATGATTATTTTAATTGAAATAATAATAATAAACGCTTAAATCATCCATTTCGTTCTGTGATGGCTTTAGTTCCATAGATGTAGATAATATTGTCAATAAAAATGCTGCAGTGGTCAATAAAAATGCTACATGGGTGAAAGCCCTTATATAGCAAGACGGAAAAGAGAAAAACCTGGTACGCAAAACATTTCATTCCAGCATTTTTTTCGAAAAAAATGAAATATATGTAACTATCAAGATTTCTTTTATAATTCTGGCATATATATAAAACTGCTTCTTTTCCAAGATAAAGTAGATATTGTTGAAAAATTTAAAAAAAGAAAAAGTAAACTCCTCCCCAAAACTAGCTATAACTAAAATGGTTTAGCTATCAGCCTTTCCTCTTTTCCGTCTCGCTTTCACCCCTGGCCAACTAGCTTATTTTAATTTTAATAGGTATTAGCAAGATGATTTAAATAAAAGCATTTTTATTAATGATGGATGATTATTTAAATTAAAATAATAATAATAAACGCTTGCATCAACCATTTTGTTCTGTGATGGCTTTAGTTCTATAAACGTAGATAATATTGTCAATAAAAATTTTGCCGAGCCAACTGACTTATTTTGATTTTAATAAGTATTTATACAAGATAATTTAAATAAAAGCATTTTTATTAAAGATGGATGATTATTTAAATTGAAATAATAATAATAAACGCTTATAAATCATCAGTTTTGTCCTGTGATGGCGTTAGTTCCATAAATATAGACATCATTGTCAATAAAAAAATTTCCATGCCAACTGCCTTGCTTTGATTTCGCCTGATGATTTAAAAAAAAAGCAATTTTATTAATGACTTTTCTATGCAAATGACCTTTATATTTAAAGGAACTAAAGAAAAAGTCTGCCATTTTAACAATAAAAATGACTTATATATACTTTCTGTCTTAATTACTATTCACAAAACGAAGTGAATGCACCTTGAATTGTGACTTCATTTTCCTTATTATCGTCTGTTACATCACCCAGTCATAGCTATGTTATTAAGCATATTTCACTGCAGACTTTTCACCTTTGGTAATTAAATTTAAAAGAATGAATGCGTGTTTTTTTTTCCCTAGACCTGTAATTCATTGCACAATATACATGTAGTTAACTTTCATAATGAACAACGAATATATTAGTCGGAATTCGTAAAAGTAAGTTGCTCACAATGAATTTCCTGTAATTCTGTGTGTCTCGCGCTTGGGTGTCCTGACCTTATTTCGAAATTTTCTCGTCTTCTGAAAGACCCTGTTCGCACCCCCTCTCTACCGTCCGAAAAAGCTGATTAAAATTTTTAAGATGATAATAAGGGATTGTTTCGTCACTGTGCATCCTGTATTTTTAAATCGCGTTACCCACTGAGAAAATCGCGTTTTCTTGCAGAGTCGTTGTTGAAAATGAACGCGTAACCTGCTTTTTTTCGCCTCTAACGAAAGTAACGAGTTGTTCTATGTGGCGATATACGTTGATTTAATTATCCATTTATGGATTATGGGGAAATATTTCTGAATGGTGCGTATTTTAGAATCTATGTTCACATTACATGTCTTCTCATTCGAAGAAACAATTAACAAACTTCCAGTAGTTTTCCTAAGGCGTCATATGCCCGACGCATATACACTGCACTTAAATCGTAACAGTTATTTTTATTTACAAATTACAGCTGTTAGGATACTATGCCATAGCAGTTTTAAGTATCTGATATGCGATAACAGGCATCAGCTGTAGGTATACTAGAAGTTTTGCATCTCGCGAAAGTAAAGAGCTATTTTAATCACCGATATAAGTTGATTTAATTATCCAGTAATAGATTATAGGGACCTCTGAATGTTTAAAACTTTTAAAAAGAACCGCGATGACTCAGGGGATAGAGTGTTCGCCTTCCAATGAGGTAAACTGGGTTCGAATCCCAGTGACGGTTGGACGATACGAATTCCGTATCCGCCTTGCCCGGACCACAGTGCTGACGGATCCTCAGTGATCATGGGTTAGAGTCCCCTTGCCGTCAAGTTAACCATGAAAGGTTTTCGTGGTTTCCTTCTTATGTAACGCAAATGCGGGTTAATTCCCTCAAAAAGTCATCCACGAAAGCAAATTTTGAAGGAAGTTGATCCAGGAGTTCACTTGTCTTCTGGATTGGATTCAAAATTACAAGGCTACGGAGTTGAACATTAGAAGCCATAAACTCTAAATTGAATCGGTTGTTCAACGACGGTTATTAAAGAAAGAAAAAAAGAAAAGAAAAAAACAGCAAACCATTGGTTTTCTGGGAATTGAAAGTTTTCTGTCGTCTCTAACAAGAGTATCAATTTCCATTTTTTTTTCTGTATCTTATTATGAAAAACTTGTTTGCGCAACACTCGTGCGATTTTTCATACGTAGCAATAAAATTTAACGCTTTCAGATAATAAATAACGAAAGAAAACAAGTCCGATAAATAACGAAACATCCAATAAATAACGAAGGAAAACAAGTATTTTTGAACACCCTGTTCCAGAAAATCAAGCACTAAGCTTGTAACTTGCATCGATTGCTTTGGTTGTTATTTTTAATAACTGCATCTTGCTACTTCGAGAAAATAAATAGAATTTAGTATATTCACATTTAGTTGCAGTAATGAAAGAATTAAAAAGAAGAAGAAGAAAAAAGAAAAATGGTTATAAAATCACAAAACGTTATAAGCCGTATATATCGTAGTTATCTAAAACTATTAAACAAACTATCTGTTTAATTGTGCATTCTTTTTTTTTTCTTCATTTTTTAAAAGCAATAAAAAGTGGGACTAAGTTATAAAAGAAAATAATTTATGTTAATTACACAGCTGCAGAAAAGCTTATTTTAAAATGAAAATATTTTTAAAATATTAAAGGTTGTATTTTATTCATGTAAGTGTTTTAGCTTTTGTTTGTTTTAATCAATTTAAATAATTTGCTGTGCACTGACGAGCACGAACCATTGCTTTGTTGACTGAGCAGGCGCCCTCTTTTTTGAAAATGCAAATAATAATAATAAGATTGTCGTATTAAAAAAAAAAAATAAAAAAAAACTCAAGTTTTGATATTTTTCTTGGAGCTGATCAAAATTTAAAAATTAAGTTTGACATTTGAATTAGCTAAGCTATTATAATTAGCTATTTTCTCGTCCACAAAAATACATAACATTTTTCTTTCTTACTTCTGTAATAAATGTCACCGAAATTCAACCATAAAGGTAGAAAGAGAACGAAATTTGTTTGACTCACTAGTTAGAACGAGCTTCTAAAGTGAGAAAAGTAAGAAAATAAGTGAACTAACTAACTTATAAGTGGCTAATATTTCGTAAAACCGCCTCTCTATTAAATTTTGTAAACAAAATCTTGTTCCCAGAATTTCATTTTGCCTTTCAAGCTGATTATTTATTTTGGCGAAGGAAATTGTTAGGATTCTGTATTTATGTTGTAAATAATAAACTAAACGGCAAAAGAAATTGTTTATTTTCACTAATCTCTATTTTATTTTTTGTATCATTTTGTATCATTTTTTGTATTATTTAATCATTTCATGTCAGAAGTTTCGACATTTTATTTAATCATTTCATAACATTCCTAAAACCAATCGTTAAAACGTTATATTCTTAAAATTCCTTACTGTTTATTTGCCGTGGAGCTACATAGTTTCAAGACTTGTCGCGTTTTATGTGTTGTTCTTGGAAAGTTCACTTACTTCACAACAACCTTGATGATGCCACATCGGTAAATAATTAGTCACTTCCTCTCGCAGTATAAATTTACATGCGTCATTTCCTGAAAATTTTTATCGTCTTTCATTTACATAGACATAGACTATAATTAGATCATTCGATGACGGTTTGATTGTTTACTTGTTCCTTTTTTTCCAAACAGACGAGACATTCATGTTTGTATTTGCATGAATTATTTTCCCTCTGCAAGTAAAATGCTTCATGGTGAATTAATTGACTAAAAACATGAAAGCTAAGATTAAAATCGATTTTAAATTATTCTGCGTCTTAATTTTTGTTACTTCTAAACTGTAAAATGAATTTGTTCTAAATTGGGAAATGTTTTTTTATGAAACGACTTTTCTTACTTTGATTCGATGATTCAACGGAATAGGTTTGGAAAGAATGCCCAAAATGCATTCTATTTTTCCTTGCATTGAAATATAAATATTGAACATGGAAAACACACACAAAAAAAAAAAAAAAAAAAAAAAAAAAAAAAAAAAACAATTGTCAGTAAACCAAATTTACTAAAACAAAGTTTGTTCAACCATAACTAAGTTAAAATACTTCATTGGAAGATGTTGTAAAATATATATGTTACTGTGAATGACCGAAATTGGTGATTTTATTTTATTTTATATCCGTCGTTCAACAGCCGACACAATTTTTTGGGGGTTTACGACTACTAATGTTCAACTTCGTAGTCTTGTACTTTTGAACCCAATCCAGAAGACAAGGGAGCTCCTGCATCAGTACCCCCAGAGGTGTTGATTTGTTATGGGAACATGGAGGACTTTGCGACACGACAGATTTAGCGTGCGTCAGTCACCATTTACTACACGGAGCAGGGGTCTGTTTAGAAGAAATTTGGGTCCGTTAACGGACCCTTCACAAAATATCTTTTCATAAAAACGGACCCTTCACAAAATATTTTAACTTAAAAACGGACCCTTCACAAAATGATTTTTCTTTTAATCGGACCAATTTCATTTATCTTCATTATTATTTTGTTAATCGAATAAACCCTTTCCAGAGCAGAAAACAAGAAAGATGGATGTAAACGAATTAAGTTTTGTCTTCGGCAGACGATTCTTCCATTATTCGTCCGAAATGAATATTCTGCGTTCAGCAGTATAGGCTAAATACCAAGTATTTGTATGTTATATCTCTAATTTAGAAGAGCAATTGCTGTTAATATTCAAAATTTTAATTTTTCTCATTATAATTTCACAGGCTGAGCATAATCTTGTATCTATTGACAATTTAAAAACTCCTTGAAAAAGTTTTTTTTTTGCAATAACGGACCCTATTTGCATAAATTCATAAAAGCAGACCCTGGTTGAAAAAAATGTGAGTAATTTTTTCACAATTTCAACGAAAAACGGACCTTTCACAAAATGTCTGGACAGACCCCTGCGGAATGAACTCACGAACTCTTGGACATGAGCCAAGCGCTTTACCGACCAGGCTATACCGGCCTCGAAATTGGTGATTGTTGACTTCCACCAGTGAATGTTGATAATCACATAGTCGCTTTGGTAAATATCGAAATATATACTAGGTCTGGTTAAGTGCCACTGCCCTGTATGCATTTGTCCGGTATACCCTACACTGATGTTTTTTTTAAGGTTCAGTGCCACTGCCCGGTATATATTTGCCCAGTATACCCTACACTGATGTTTCACCTAATCTCTCCTCAGCAGACATTAAAATATGGAATAAATATAACAATATCATATCGGATACTATAACAAATATTTTGGACATTCACCAAAGCGACTATGTGATTGTTGACATTCGCCGATGAAAATCGACATTCTCTTGATTTCGGCTATTCTTCTTTCACAGTAACATATCGACAAATAAAAACGAACCACCTTACTTTTTACTCATTATGAAATTTCGTTAATATTTACATTACATTATTATTTTTGATTCACTTACGTATATATTAATTTATAACCGTCGTTGAACAGCCAACACAATTTCGAGTTTACTACTACCAATGTTCAACGCTGTAGCGTTTTAATTTTTGAACCCAATCCAAAAGACTAGGGAGCTCCTGGATCAAGTAATGGAAGAAATTTCTCTACGAGGAGGACTTTTTGATGGAACTTATTGTGTTATTTGGAGAGGAAAACCACAAATGGTTTGCCTAACGGCAAGGGGACTCTAACCAATGATCCGTCTGCGACTGAGGATATTTTACGTCAGCACTGTGTTCAGTGCGTACCGACCAACCGTCGCTGAGATTTGAACCCGGGGCCTCTCATAGGGAGGCGAGTTCTCTATCCCCTGAAACACCATGCATTCGCTAAAACAGATTGTGATTTTCGCCAAAATATGCAAAATGTTCTATTGACATTAAAAGAATACAATTTGAAGCATATTTTCCAGATTGCAGCTACCTTTCTTACCTTGAGAGTCAAAAATCTTAAGTTTGTCAAAAAGAGAAAAGAAATGTATTTATATTTTGAGAAAATATTGTTTTGTGTCCTTAAGTATCGTTTGCATTAATAATTAGCAAGTTTACCCTCAAATAATTAAGATTTCATCGAACTTCGTAAAAATCCGATCATTTGATTAAAAGTTATTTAGGGTGTTCCGTTTTATATTTCGCACAGAGCCGCGGTGGTTCAGGGGATAGACCGTTCGCCTTCCAATGAGGTGACCGGGTTCCAATCCCAGCGATGGCTGGTCGATACGAATTCCGCACGCGGCTTGCACCGACCACATTGCTGACGTGAAATATCCTCACTGGTAGACGGATCAGGGGTTAGAGTCCCCGTGCTGTCAGGCTAACTGTTGGAGGTTCTCGTTGTTTTCCTCTCCATGTAACGCAAATGCGGGTTAGTTCCATTAAGAAATCCTTCACGAAGGCAAATTTCTTCCAATACTTGATCAAGGAGTTCTTTTGTCTTCTGTATTGGGTTCAAAATTACATTACAACACTACGGAGTTGAACATTAGTAGTCGTAAACCCAAAAAATTGGGTCCAATGTTCAACGGTTATAAAATAAAATATATTTCACGCAGTGTTTTTAAACTACATTCACTAAATCAGTTCTAGCTGTTAATAATTTATAAACTTGAAAGAGAAAAAAAAAAAAGTAGCGAATAGGAAAAAAATAATTTCCGTTTACTTATTTATTTCCCCCGAATATTATCATACCGTTTGGTTGATTGAATATTACCTTTTTCATTCAAGTGAATGCAAGTCAAAATCTTACATCACCTCATTGCATATTAATAGAGGAACTTGGCATTATAATTACAACTTAGCATTATAATAACTTAGCATAATAATTGCAGTTCCTAAATTGAACAAAATAACTCATTTTATCGAAAATAATGTGTGTTTTAAAATAATGCATTTGAAACCAAAATCATGTGCTATTTCGATTCTCCAGTTTAAAAAGGAGATTCTATTTTCCTATTATCTCCTTTTTAAACTATATGCAAATGATCAGATCAAACTTTAAGCTTAGAAAGTCTTCCCAGATAATTTCGCAAGCCAATTTAAGAGCGGGCTTATTCACAGCAGATTCTAATAGCCCTGTTTTATATTCCGTTTTCTCAGTTCTTCTGCTATTTTATTTTCGTTAATAAAAATTAATTGGCAACAGCTAGTATGTGCAAGACTACTTGACTTAGTTCAAGTTCCATGGGCGCCTTTTGAGGGGTCTTTTGATGAAAAGAATTTTTCATCACCCAATCTTCCTTTCGAGTAATTGTCATAATTTTTTTTTTTATCATCAGGAAATTAGAAGAGGTTAGGGGCGAACAGCCTATTATTATTATTTTTTTCTTTCTTTCCATATTCCTCAGGTTTTCTTCTTCTTTTTTTCACCTTCACCTTTAAGAGAATTTAAATTTGGGTAATACAGACAGGTTTAATTTCAGCACATTCAATAACATATTCATTAACTTTTATTGTGCAAAAACTGATTTTAAAACTTACTTCTTGGAATAAAGATTAAAATAAAAATAATTAGGATTTCTTTAGGAGACATCAGATTGCTTTTTTATTTCATTAGATTATGTTTTATTAGTATTAGCTGAAAGTAAATTCGGGGCTCAACATGTAGGTTCACATTTTATTTTGTCTTCATTCATAAGAAAGGCTTAGTTTTCTTGTGTTTGCTATGTGTTATTAACAATAATCAGGTTAATCGGCTTAATAATCAACTAGCTATTGGTCGTTTTATATTTGCTTCAAATGTTCTACTCTGGTGTTTTTTGTTTTTTTTTGTTAAATGATATTACCCGGTATTTCCTACGCTGATGTTGTTTTAAGCAAAAGTCTATTTCCTGGTATTCTTTACTTTGATTCTTTTTTCGATTTTTTATTAACTAAAATTACTTTTTTTATTAAGCCCGAAATGTCGTTATTATACAGTACATTTACCAGGATTTTTTTCTCTCTATGTTTTCAGGTTATGAAAGCAGACATAGAAAAATGTATACCTTCTTTGAATAAATATAACTTATTTTTCAGTTAAACGAAACCTTAAAAGTTAGTGCCATAGTTTAATCTTTCACCATCAGTTATTTTAAACTTTTCAGAATATTCAGAACTGAAAAACTATATTGGTTTAATTTGCAAAAACAGAGCCCGACTAGCTAGCATAAAAATAAGTCTCATCATATACTCAATTAATGTTAATGTATACAATTACTTAATACATATCTACGATTGACAAACTTAGTGCAATATAATGCTAAACTACCCTTTTTTAAAGCTGACATTTTCACATCAAACTGTTTCTTAATATTTTTTCTGGATACTTACTTAAAAATTTGGGAATTTCCATTGGTTAACTGCACAAGACACATAAACATCTTATTGTTTTTATGAAAATCGTCATGTTTTTTTATCAATGATAAAAAATACATGATTAATTCAATAAAATACTCTAAAGCTTTTTCTTTTTCAATGCCAACCTGGTGAATGATCTTTCAGACTAGGTAGGCCAACGTTGCTCCCACAGTAAGGACAGATAGTACAGGGAATGAAAGGACATTTATGCCTTACCCGGGATTCGAACCCAAACCCTTTCTAATCAAGACCCTGACCCCTACACAGGCCGGTCGGCACCTCTGAATTTACACATAATTAAAAATAAAAAGATAAATATTGAAGTAATTTTTTTAGTTCAATCATTAGCACACATCCTCTTATTATCCAGATGAAAGCGTAAGAAACAGAGGAAAAATATCTAAGCTTAAAAAAAATGAATAAATAAAGGAGTTTTTAAAAAAAGTATTTGAATAAAGAAAGAGAGCTAAGAAATTTACAAAATTTAGAGGGGTCTTAAAGCAGCCCTTAATTGCATGTCAAGTGGATTTAGAAGATGCGTTTTGTTAACTTTCATTTAGAAAATTGCCTTAATTTCTATCGCTTTTAACAATTAGCAGCTGAGGAAAATATATACCCGCTTTTAGACTTCAATCTTAATAGTTCTCCTTTCGAACAAGGGGCGTTAAAACTTGCTTCCTAAACTCTGTAGTAGATTAACGGATTAAGACTGTGCACCTGAGACTGGGACACTATAGTATTGTTGTGAAAATCTATAAAATTTGTGATTGTTTTAAGTCGAAAAGAAAACAATGATATTGCTGCTTTCCACCTTTAAATTTAATCCACATTTCAGCATTTAATTTAATATAGTGTAATTATAATATCCATTACCGAATAATATTTTTTTTAAAAAAAGCTATCTCTTATTTAGATAAGACTGCCAAGCCATTATATTATGCATTTCAAAAGGTGTTTATTTATTGTTAAATGCAATGACTAAGCAAATTAGCACTTAAGCAATATTCAATTATTCTATGTAAGTAGATTCAAACTTTTATCCATTAATAAAATTTCCTAATTATTAAATTATTTTCTTAATTAAATTTCTGACTTATTTATACCTTATAAATTCGAATTAAATTAAGAGATTATTTCGGTGTTTTTTATAAGTTTTTAAAATTTTTTTTAAGCATTTTCAAAACGGTATAAAAGCGCTATCGAAATCCTGAATCCTGAATAAATGAATCATGAACGAAATGAATCATAAATAAGGAAGGTGAGACTAAAAACATTATCTTTAAGTTTCATTAGGCAATCAAACTGATTTAGGTATATTTTTTCCCGCCTCTCTCACAGATAATTCGGGAGATTTTGATAGCATTCTTATTTCTATCTATTTTTTGTTTCAAAATGATAGTATAGGGTTAGACTGGGCACCTTAAATAACTTTTTAATTATTGGTATTATCTCCTCTGTGAAATATCGTTGATTAGAAATTATTTCCTAATTGTACATTAGAATTGTACACTTTACATTGTACATTAGAATCCTATATTGTACATTAGAAGCACTGGATGTACACTTTAATGTGCAACTTCATAATCACTCTTGAATATTTTAGAAGTAGTATCTATAAAAGATGAAAAAGTAATTTTCAAATTTTCTCTTTTATTAACATATTTTATTTTTAGAATTTTAACTATAGGTCAAAGTTCAGAGAAAGGTTATATATCTATGCAAGTGAAGTTACATATTATACGGTTTTGTTCATATTTTGATATTAACTTTCGCTTCGTATATTTTCAATTAACCAGTATTAGACACATACAGATGTCTTAGTGAGGTATATTGGGGTTATGTCAGTTAGTGTGTACATGTCAGGTGAAAAAATATAGATTTGTTAATACATTTGATATTTATTTTCTAAATTAAAATTATTTTATACAATGCTATACCTTTTCAAATATTGGTTTTTAGGTAAAAACTTTAACACGGAACCTTCCCATAAAACTATTTTTTACCCCTTTATTACAGAATTTTTATTAAACACATTTTTCATACTTAATTTAATTATTTCGTATTGATTTAGGTCAAAATTAGTGACAAATATAATATTTACAGTTTTAATAATTTTAGGTTATGAAATACGGCAACTTTTTCTGCATTAAAGGCTCTGATGCTGCATTATCAGTGTTTGCAAAAACTGAAAGTAAGGCAGTGATTTAGATAATTTTCATATAGATGAGAAAATGTCGCCAAATTGGCAATTTTTAAAATTTTTTTAATAGCTTTTAAAATATTTAACTTATTCGATCGTTCTAAAGCCCAAATAATTCTTTAAGGCAAGATGGCATTTATAGTTAAAAATCGTCGTTTTGCTTCAGGTGTAAGGCATTTAAACTGTGGCCTTTTTTTATTTTCATTTTCCTTCGGACGAGACGAACTTCGAAGAACTCCCTAAAAAAATAATTTTTGTTCGATTTTAAAAAATTGCGTACCATGTCCATTCAAATAATTATAAACTTACATTGATTAAACTATATTTGCATTTTCTCATCAACAATTGACCTTGTTACCATTTTCCTACCCTTCCTTTTTCTTTCTTTTTTTTTTTCCAAACGGAAAAAGTCAAAGAGGTTTTTAGAATTTTTTCTTCCATCTATCTTTCTCAAAAACTTTCTCTACCCTCATTCCCATCAGACACTCTCATCCCCTGCACCGGAAACACTTCTCATATGAAAGAAGGCAGGACTTGTGCCCTTTTAGTACCCCCTTTTTGGCTCCCTTTTTTTTTTTAATCCATGCCCAGTCCGACCCATTTCCTAGAAAAGTCCACTTCCCCAAGCAGGTCGGTTTCTTGATGATAATAGTTCCAGAAAAAGCTGTAAAATCGTAGATAAAAGAAATCTCTGTCGTAACTTGAAGATTTCTTTTGACCAGCACAAAATTTGAAAGAAAAGTTTTTCTTTTATATTTCAGTTTAAGAATGTCGGCCAATCAGTCTTCTGGGTTGGGCCCATTCTTACTTTTTGCCACGTGGCTTATTATTCCAGGTGTGTGATAAAAGGAAGGATTTATTTTCTCTTTTACTGAAAGTATTCGATTTATTTTAGAATGAGGAAGAAAATATTTTAAGTGTTGGTCATACATAATCTTGGTTTGAAAATAGCTAAGTTCAAAGATCGTTTAGGGATGTTTCTTTTCGTAGAATTTTGTAGACTATCCTGTTAGTCTTTTGTTATGAATATTCTGAGTTACATTAGTAAGAGTTCCTGAAAAACTAGTAGTTATTAAGATCACTTGTATTAAATAATTATTATTATCTTATATTTAAATCGCGTTAATTTTTAAATTAATTTAAATTCTAAATAGTTAACTATCTTAATTTTAATATTTACGACTGCTATCTTGATTTTAATATGTACGACTTCAATATTTATTACCGTATTCTGCACTGTAATGTTTTTGACTAATTTTTTTTCTCCAAAATCCGTCTAATTTGATAATAATAAAAAAATAAATAAAATACTATAGTTCGTAAATTCAAAAACTATGCCTCATTAAGCTAACAAATTATAATACTATTACATTGCGACTAAATTACAAATAAACTTATAAATTACTTAACCAAAAGTTCACAAATTAGGTTATCGCAAATTCTCAAACATACAACAATAAGCTTACAAATTATGTTACTAGAAGCTAATAAAATTATGTGACTTACAAACTAATTTATAATAAGCTCAAAAATTGTTTTATTAAAAGTTTTCAAATTAGGTTAACTATTATCATGCTATCGTAAACTAACAATAAGCTCAGCTTAATGCTCACAAATTTGTTAGTAAAAAATGTTAAATTAGGTTAGTATAATATAACTGAAAAGCTAAGTTTCAATAGGCTTATGAGCTGCTTCACAATAAGTTCACAAACTAGTCTAATACTAAAAATTCATAAATTAAGATAGTTTAATATGACTGAAAAACTAAGTTTCAGCTTATAAACTACTTTACCAAAAGTTCGTAATTCGTTAATTCAAAATCTATGAAACAAAAAGCTCTCAAATTATGTTCTTAAAAGTTCATAAATTAGGTTACTGTTATTTTACTAACAAAATTACGAATAAACTTATCAATTTTACTGAAGTTCACGAATTTGATTAGTAATCTGGTATGGTAAACTCACAAACTGGATTACAGTAAACTCACAAATTAAGTTTACCTAATGTAATAAATTAGGTATGGGTAATGTAAATCACTAAGTTATAAGATGTTGATAAGATTAATTTATTTTACTTGAAACACACAATTAGGCTATCATTATACTATTGTAATCTCACAAACTCAGTAACAATAAGTTCAAAAATTATGTTTCCCAAAAACTCATAAATTAATTGCTATATTATTATAAATTATAAACTATATATTATTATAAACTATATATTATTATAAATTATACTACTTTAAATTATGTAATTATAGATTTCCCCGGAAATCATAAACTTAGTTACTCTTAAACTAAGTTAAAATTAGCTTATGAACGACTGTGTTACTATAAGTTCACAAATCAGGTTAGTATTATGTTATCATAAATTCACCACTTCTGTCACAATAAATGCACAAATTATCTAATAATAAGCTGAAGAGATACAATAAGCTCATAAATTGAGTTTACCTAATGTTATAAATTAGGTATGGGCTATGATAATGATGATTTATTTTACTTGAAGCACGCAATTAGGCTATCATTGTGCTATTGTAAACTCACAAACTCAGTTGCAATAAGTTTAAAAATTATGTTCCCCAAAAACTATTAAATTAATTGTTATATTATTATAAATTATATTATTATAAATTATATTATTATAAATTATATTATTATAAATTATATTATAATAAATAAAAAATTATGTTATAATAAATTCCCCCAAAATTCATAAACTTAGTAACTCTTGAACTAAGTTAAAATTACCTTATAAACTATGTTACCATAAGTTCACAAATCAGGTTAGTATTATGTTATCATCATAAATTCACCACCTCTGTCACTATAAGTTCACTAATTATCTAATCATAAGTTAGATACAAAAAGCTCGCAAATTATACTTAGGCTGTGTATCTCATAAATTTATTCTTAAATATGGAAATAAATTAAAAAATAGTCTAAATTTTATTAAACTTTATTTGACGTGGCAAAAATATTCAATTTCGACCAAAGCTTCGATTTTTTTTTCATTGTCTATTTTTGAACTTTTGTTTATTAGCTTTTTAAAGCTCTTGAAATTTAGAATTGAAATAATTGAAATTAATTTGCAATTTTAACAAAAATTTCGATTTTTTTTTTAAATTTTTATTGTCGATTTTTAGAGATTTCTCAATTTAGAGAACTTTCTGAAGCTCTGTGAATTGAGAATTGATATGATTTCCAATTATTTTATTCATATAAACTAAATTATTTTAGTATTTTTAGACAATTGCATACTTTAAATACATTTTCAGAAAATCTTTTCAGGCTAACACACAATACAATAAATAAATAAAGAATATTATAGAATTCTATGAAACTTCGCACGCACATTTTGTATAATTTTAGCTATATTTTAAACTAAAAACTATTGTCTAATTGAGAATTTATTATTTGTGTCATGCTTTAAGTAAGAAAATTTAAGATTTTCCTTTTAAAAATCAATATTGAGTATATATTTAGTTTAATATTGAGTATATTATATTATATTATATTATATTATATTATATTATATCATATCATATCATATCATATCATATTATATGTTAAAAATTAAGGCTATTTTCTTTATAAAAAATGTGGTGAACCCAGTTGGAATCTTTGATAAAAATCGGTGCTTAATTTTTTTTATATGTACGCTATTTTAAAGAACCAGATAAAACTGTTTGCTTATACACGTTTCATACTTAGAAAACACCCCTATTCTTTCTGGAAATATATACTTTATTTTATGATGTAAAATTTATATGCTTACTAACGTCCTGTTTATACGAGTAATCTCTATTGTAAAACCTACAATACCGGACATAAACTCAGCTTTTGGCTGTATTGCACCTAATGGCTGTTTGTACCTAGCCTAAACACATGGCCCATCAGCCTTGAAGAAGTCGGGGAGCACCAGGAACCTGTTGCCTGTATAGGTGGCATCTGTTCAGAATGCCCCCACCTGCTTATGCCTACCTCTTCATAAGAATGATTAATCCAAGGTGTTTAGAAAGGTTCGATAAAGAAAGCAGGTCCCCCTTTTTTTTCTTTCTTCAAAAAAAAAAGAAGAAGAAAAAGAAAAATATGTTTGATATTGTTGAAATTGGGTCAGAAAGGGAAAGGAGAATGTATTCCGTTCTTTTGACACATCAGTTATAAAAACTTTTTTTTTTTTTATTCGTTAAAGTTGAGGAAATTCGTTTGATTTCCTATATTTTACTTCCTGTGCTGAGCAGAAATGAGATAGAAATTTTTATTGGAAGGATGTTGGATAACTTGGATAAAATATGAAGGGAAATCGAGGGGGGTAGCCTCAAATATACTAATTAATTAGTGCAGACAATATTTTAAGTTACGAAATCAGACACAAAAGTGTATTTTTCTCCAAATAAACATACCTTTTTTTTTTTTTTTTTTTTTTTTTTTTTTTTNCTTTTTTTTTTTTTTTTTTTTTCTCGACGGATTCGTATTGCTAAGTCTCAAAATATAGGGAATAGCTGTAATCTGAAAAATATGATGCCAATAGTTGGTCAGGAGAGCCTTTGCACTTTTTGCGTATTTCGAAAACTAATGAGAACTAACTGAAATCGATAACTAATTGAAAAACTTTTACACACAATTGTAAAATTCTTTCAGCCAGATATGTAAAAAATAACTTTTAGTAAATATTTATTATTTTTGAAGAAATTTTGGAAAATCTTATTATTTGAAAATTTTTTGAATTGTGAAGTATACAATTTCTTACATCATCTTAAAGAATGTAATTTTACACGGCAAAATACAAAATTTGGAAGAAATCAAGTCAAATAGCTCCTGAGAATTCGAAATTTAAAAAAGTCGTATTTTTCAAATACGATTTCTCAGGGTTATCGATACCTTTGGATAAACGGATTTATTAATTGCAAGAATTTTTCGATTCACTTAAAAAGTTCTCGAGATTTGGCGAAATACGCAAATTTGGAACGCTCTCCTGACCAAACTATTGGTACCCTATATTTCCCAGATTTCGATGACCTTAACTATATTTTGGGGATCAAAATTCGGAATTCATCGAAAAAGAAAGTATGTTAATTCAGAAAAAGTACTCTTTCTGATTTCATAACTTAAATTATCGCTTTTATAACCGTCGTTGAACAGCCGACCCAATTTTGGGTTAACGACTACTAATGTTCAACTCTGTTGGCTTGTAATTTGGAACCAATCCAGAAGACAAGGAAACTCCTGGATCAGTACCCTCAAGAGTATGATTTGTTATGGAAACAAGGAGGACTTTGAGACTCGACAGATTTAACGAGCATCAGTCACCATTTACTACACAGGGAGTCTTCGGCCGGCGAGGATTGAACCCACGATCTCTTGGACAAGGGCCCAGTGTCCTACCAACCAGGCTATCCCAGTGCTATTCCCCCTTTAAACATTAAGATTTTTTGCATGCAAAGAAAAAAACCACTATGCCTTTATGCACGCACTATGCATGCAAAATGTTAATATAAAAATTACAATCGTTAGTTGTTTTGAATAGACGATATTCCCTGCCATATTTGGTCGCTGAAATATTGCAAAATTAAGAGAAATTTTGCCCACACACACATTAAATTATAAAATTATTAAACTTATTTAAGTATATTAAATAAGTTTAATAATTTTATAATTTAATTAAATAAGTTAAATCAGTTAAATAAATTTAATAATGTTATAAATTGAATAAATAAGTTTAAACAGTTAAATAAGTTTAATAATGTCGTTAAATAAATTTAATAAATGTTAAATAAGTTTGTTTTCCTATCAGCTCACGAATTGATTTTCTGTGTAATTTTTCGTTTTCTCTTTTTTGTTTTTCCTGTTTTTTAGGCATTTTAATGATTTGCTTTTAATTTTATATATATATTTTTTAAAAAATTGGCTTAAAAAAAGCTTTATAAATATTAGTTTTAATGTAGCCTTCTTAAAATCGATTCAAAGGTTCATAAAAATTAATTTTAATGTAACTTTTCATTTTTTGCTTTTAAAATAAATAAAAAAAAATAAGCTCTTCTTTTTTCTCTAGTTTTAGCATTTATATTAAAGTATTTAATAACAATAAAAATCCCCCCCATAATTTTTTTTTCAAACATAGATTTTTTTTCCTAGAAACATAAATTACGGAATTGATTTTCAAAAGTAATATTTTCTTTCCTTATTATTTTTTGGTTCCACCATTTTTATCTTAACTAAGTAGTAATTTTACTTAGCAATTTAACTTTTTTTTTTCTTCAGGGAAGGGAATCAAAATTTAAGTCTGTGTAAAGTATGCCATAAACATTAAATCTGTTTGTCTCTCTCTCATTATGATTATCTTTTATAATTTTTTTTTCATTGTGTTCATTAAAGAATTCAATAGGAGTAGAGGATTGAGTTTAGAAATCGAATCCCCGCAGGTTTTTTTAATTAAATAATTCATTTTTTTAACAATTTTAGTTATGAGTATTTCGCGTCGATTTTTCCATTTTTTTTAAAAAAATATAATAACAATGGAATGAAGAATAGAAAATTTTAAAAGAGTTATGAAATTAAAATAAGTATGAAGCTAATTTACACAAGAGAGAAAAATATTTACTAAAAAATTTAAATGCATATAGCTCTAAACGTATGCGTTTTTTCTGATCAATTTTTACAAAAGTCTTATGTTGTATTATTTGATTCTCGATTTAATGGCATTTAACGTTTTTTTTTTATTTGCGTATGAAAAAAAGTAAATAAATAAAACAATAATAAAGAAATTAAAACGGGAATGAAGAAAAAATAAAAATCAAGCTAATTTACACAAGGTAGGAAAACACAGGAAAACTTTTAATACATATTTTTATAAATAATGCCGTTTTTATAAATAATGCCTCTATGTTTCTTGCATTCAATAGTAACCAACTCAATGCTTTATTATTTGATACTTGATATATATATTGAATATGATTTAAATTCATTTTCTCAGTCACGGCACATGATAGTTTCAAAAGAAACTTGATAACCACGTGTTATCAAAATTTATCTATCAAAATTAGACAATTTTCTGAGAAATAAATTTGGTAATTAGGCAAATCTGTTTTTAGGTAAACATCTTAACAATTTATGAATAAAAAATAAAATTGTTTAACTAGACATCAAGAGAAAAGTTTTCTCACGAAAAGGCTATTTAAGAATTTTTATGTGAAACATTCTCAAATATATTTTGGAAAAAAAAAAGGAAATTAATACTTTATTTAATTATTAAATAATAATTTTATCGTATCATGAATTTTTTATTTCCGAATATAGTTGCTACTTTTTATTTTACTAATACTGCCTACTATTTTTTCATTTTACTTTTTGAAGGAACAAATTTTTATTAATTTTTAAAAAAAAGGAGTTATATATTTTTCACACTGGAATATTAAAAATGTAATTTTGTAAATTATTTCCTTTAAAAATAATCTGAATACACTTTGTAAGCTTTTTTTATAATATATTTAAAATTTATTCTGGATACTGATAGGTTATTTTTAACTTTAATCTGCGAATGTGTTTTAAATCTTTTTGTTTTTCACTTATTTATTTTTTAATTTTAATCAGAGGCTGTGTTTCAAACATTTATATTTTCCACGTGATAGTATTTTTAAATTTGAGTAGTGGATGTGTTTTAAATTTTTATATTTTTGACGTGATTATATTTTTAAATTTGAAAAGCCTTTTTGTTTTCAATATTTATTATTTCTTCCACGCGGTTTTATTTTACATAATATTTATATATTTACTTTTAACTTGTTTTTTATTCTTTAAAACCAGGTTTGTTTCATCATTTATTACATGTAGTAACTTTTAAATTATATCTTCGTATTTAATTCATTTACTTATTTTTTAAATATTTATATTTCCCCACTGTTTCGTTTTTTTTATTATTTTGTGTTTTAAATTTATTTACTTATTTTTAAATATCTTCATTAAACACACGTTAATATTTTTAAATTAAGTTTTCGTTAAATATTTATTACATGCGGTAACTTTTAACTTAAATGTATCTTTTAAATTCATATGCTTGTTTTAATACTTACATTTCATATGTGTTCATCTTTTCTTTCATTATTTATTCATTTTATACACGTAGTTACATTTTAAAATTTAATATTCAAATAATTTTATCTTGTTAATTTAAATACTTACTTTTCCACGAGGCTATATTTTACATTTAGTTTTTATATTTATGCTCTTAAATTTGTTTCTAATCGACGGTCATTTTCCAATTAAAAGATAATCATATTGACTATTTTTGTTACGGAATTCTGCTTGTATTTTTTCAAAAAATAAATATAATTAGATAAAAGAAATAATAAAAAAAATTTTTTAACATTAACTTCCAAATACACTATCCTACAATAATAGAAGAGACACTTCAGTTTTTGTTATTATTATAAATTTCTCAATAAATGCTAAGCGGATTATTTTGTAACTTTAGATATGTATAGTTCATATAGTTTTTCATACTTAGCAATAAAGTTTAAAGCTTTCAGAGAGTTGAGGGATCAATAATAAATGACGAAAAAAACAGTATTCTTAAACACTCTACGCCAGATAATCAAGCAATAAGTTCTTAACTTGTAGCAATTACTTTGATTGTTATTTGCAGTAACAGCAAAGAATTTCGTAAACTTTGCTTAAATATTTATGAAGATATGGACATTTTTATAAAAAAATTAATTTCTTTGTCTTACGTTATTTTGCTATATGAAAAGAATGAACGTCTTTGATCAAATGCCACGGCGTGATTAGAAAATCAAAATACAAGTTACTTATTGTAAGAAAGTGAAAAATTCTCTCTAAGGAAAAGCGAAAACATTTAAATTTACGTAAAAAATTGCTTTTAATTATTTTCGTGCTGCATTTGCTATAATTGATGATTTTTCAATTTTTAATAATTTTCTTTTCAAAATCCTTACTCAAAGATCACTAGCGAATATTTTTTGTATTTTTTATGTATTACCCATTGGCAAAATGGGTCTTGTTTTGGGTTTTATGGCGTGCGCACTTAATTTGGACGTCATCACACTTTTCAACTGTGTTCGAGAGTAAAAGTATACAGTGCGCATGCGTCGTTATTGCATGCGTTGCTACGGCGACTGCTGCTGTTTAATAATACTTTTAGAATTCTTTTTTTCTTTTTTTTTTCACCAGCAGTCATTCTTAACGTATTTACATAATAATAATTGAAAGTATTTTTATATTCTTCTTTTTTATTAACGTATAGTTACTGTCTTGATGGTAATTTTAAGATAAATATGAATAATTGAGAGAGAAAAATATTTTGTGATGTCTTGAAACACTTATATAGCCAGGATTTGAAAACCAATCCGACGACAGACATCAATTGAGNTAATAATAATTGAAGTATTTTTATATTCTTTTTTTTATTAACGTATAATTACTGTCTTGACGGTGATTTTAAGATAAATATGAATAATTGAGAAGTATTTTGTGACGTCTTGAAACACTTATATAGCCAGGATTTGAAAACCAATCCGACGACAGACATCAGTTGAGACAGTTCGTGGTTCGAAATGTTGTGTCGTTTATCGGAGTCAAACCAGAAAAAAAGCATTTGACCAATGGCTAATCAGTGATCGTAAAAAGCGATCACAACTTTTTTGAAGCTTTTTGTAAGCGTGCTTTTTTTTTGTTTGTTTTTATTTCAGAATTCTAAAGAAGAGTGTCAAAATCATTATTATAGAACAACCTATATATACAATTAAGTTGAATAATAAATCAATATTGAAAAAAAAATGATTGGGGTCTATTTCTCATATTGTTTCCTGCAGGCATAATAACTATATAAATAAATGTTAATAACAATCACACTGATAAAACTGTCTAAATAAACTCACTATTTTATTTATTTTATATTTTGTAAAATGGCGTAAACTAAAGTGCATGTAAACTGAAAATATTATGAAATTACTTCAGAATATGGATTTATTAATTATTGTAACTAATCTGAATTTATAAACTAAATTTTAATAAATAATAAATAACTAAATTTTAATAATAGTCACACTGGGCAGGGATAGCGTGATTGGCAGGGCGCTGGACTATCGTTCGTGTGAACGGGAGTTCGAATCCATCAAGCTGAAGGCTCCCCTTGTAGCTAATGGTGACTGGTGCTGACGGGTCACAAAGTCCTTCATGTTCCCATAACAAATTATACCTCTGGGGGTACTGGATTGGAAATCGATCGTCCTCTGATTCAGGTCAAAATTATGATCTGTGGATGAATGAATGGATGTATGAATGGGTCCTCTCTATAAACTGGTTTGACGTATGGGTGTGGCAGAAGTCGAATTCTTCGCCATAGATGGAGCCCCTGGAAAACAAGAACAATCGCAACACTTGCTTTAATTGCCTATGACAACAACAGAATCAATAAAAGTCACTTCTCATCGACTTAACCGTGAGAGGTTTTCTAGTTTTTTTTCTTTACATGCAACGTAAATTCAGGGTAGTTTCATTCAAAATGTTCTCCGCGAAAACGAGTTTGTAACAAAACTTAATCCATGAATACCAATGTCTTCTGGGTTGGGTTCAAAATTAATACTAATGGATCAAAATCAATAATATCGATGTACCCAATAATCCGATATGGATAGACTGTTTAACGCTGGTGATAAGAGCAGAGGATTCAAATAAATAAATTTTAAAAAAAATTTCATTGATTCCAATTCTGAGTAACTATTTATACATAACACAACCCCGTTTTTTTTTTCGTGAAAAAAAATTATTATTATTTCGGTTACAGTTTTAGAAAGTAAATTGAAGAACTGAAATTCTACAAATACTTCTAGAAATGACACATGATTTCATTTCAAAATTTAATTTAAAAAAACTTTTTGTTAACTTTCAAGTAAACAGCTAGATGATTATAAATAAATTAAAATTATACAGTAAAAAAAGGTAATTGTGTGTAACAGCCTTGCTTTGGCTAAAAATAAAAAATAAAAAAGTATTTTGAATCGCTTGCCCGGAAAGCTATTCTTGTAATTTATTTTATCCTAAATAAAGTAAAATTGAATAATTTTTTTATTTATTCATTATTTAATTATTCACTCGTTATTTTCGGAATGAAGAAATTAATTCAAAAATGCTTCTATTCTTTCCCTACTTAATTCAAATATTTTTTTTCTCTAATTACAACCATATTATATTTTTTCTATAATTAATTCGTACGTTGATTTATCCGTAATTGAGTTCTATATTTAACCCTACTCCAATTATATCACACATTTATTCTCCCTTATCTTAATAAATATTATTCCATAAATAAAACCATACATATGCAGTATACTCTCAATATCTCAAAATTAAAGGATAGTTAAAAAAATATTCGAGATAGCGAGTTTTCGAAATAGCAACTTCAGAACTAAATATGTTTTAAAAAGTAGAAAAAAATATATTTAGAGTAATATTCTAAAATATTACTCTAAAAAGTAGAATCATGAAGCATAAAAATAACTACTAATAAATATGCATGTAATGATGGTAAGTCTAAATATAACAATCATAATTTTATTTTTAAAAGTGAGATAAATAATTATGCATTAAATAGAAAAGAATTGATATAAAATAAATTAACATTGCGACTTCTCCGAAAAATTTCGTTCTCTATTTCGAAAAAAAATCGACATAACAAGATTTTCAGAAGAAACCCTTCGACATAAGAATTCAAATTAGCATAAGTGGATAAATAATGCCAAGGAAAAAAAAGATTTTTTTGACATAATATTTTTTTTGAGATATCGAAGTTCGAAATATCGAGAGTATTCATTATTTGAGTATTTTTAAATCGTTCACTCGCTAATTAACTTGTATCTTCATTCATCCTACAATTCTTTAAAATATTGAATGAATTTAACGTTTAGTTTTAACAATGTAACATAAAAACTGTTTAGTTGTTCCGTATTTAATTCAATAAAAAAAAGAAGAAAAATTAATTTAATTTTCTGAGAAAAAGATTTCATAAAGATCTGCTTTTTAGGATCGTTTCCCAATTTTTCAGTTTTTTCAGTCGAATTAAATTAAGTATAGCATATCGTTTTCTAGGTAATTAATTGTTCTGCAGTTGTTCAAAGTTTTTCATATGTTGCAGTATTAAAAGCGAGCCTCAGGCAATATGAAACACTAATATTTAATAAAATCAGAGTGAGTTTTTGAAATGTTTATTTTCTCTATCAATATTCCGGATTTTTTTTTCTTCGTATAATTCCTTTCTTTTTGTTTGCCAACCTTGTACTTCTAATCTATGTTTGCAATAAGAAAAGGAAGTTAATATTTGCTATAGTATTTATCAAACTCTACTATACCCAATATTAGCCCAAAGCTTCCAACAGCCTACACTTTAAATCTAAAAAAAAAATAATTCACTTAAAATAAATCAGAGAATTTGAGATTCAATAATTTACGCAATTTTTATTTCTAGGCTTGACCTCAAGGAACTAAATTTATAAATTCTTCTCTACCATTTATAACGACTCAAGATTTTTCGCTTTACTAGAAAAAGTAAGTAAAAATATTTGTTTACAGTTCTCTGAAATATTAAAACAATGTATTATATATCACTGCCCATTTGAGCTTTGACGAATTTGGCTTTTATCTTGTGTATTGGAATTCGGGCTCAAAAATATCTTACTGATCTCAGACCTCTTTAACCCTTTGACGAAAAATATTAATTAAATACAATTTTAATACTTTTTTTATTATTTAATATTCATTTAGGTCAATAAAGTGAAAAATATCATATTTATGGTTATGAAATACAGTATGAAACACCAGTAAATTTTAAATCTTCTTTATAGTACCAGTAAATTTTAAATCTTGTAAATTTTAAATCTGCTTTAAATCTTCCAAAAAAAAAAGTTTTTTCTTTTTTCTTTTTCAAATTTGTTCTTATTTACAGTTATTTATATCTAATAGAAGCAGTTATTCTTCATTGAAGTTTCTTTTAATTTATAAAATCAATTCTTGATAAATTTTTGAATGTGAAGGAAATTTTTTCAAACGAATTTTAGTATTTTATATTTTAGTGCAAATTTAATTCCGATAATGTAACAGATATTTTTAGTAACTATTAGATTGTTTTTTATAGTTAAAAAAATACCAAGAAATATTTTTGCTTGTACTTAGAGAGTCAGAAAAAATATATATAAAAGGAATACCAGTGTTCCATCTGCATCAAAGGATTAAGAGAAGGCTATACCTCGGGAAAAATCAGTAATGGCAAATTCTCTTCCACTTACGTAAGTTATTTTAAATTTGAAGTATAGGAAAAGTGAGTTACAAGTTAACTTAGATTAAATCATAGAGCTTTAATTGCTAGAGTTTTTCAAGATATCAAAATGCAAACAAATCATGGCAGAATTACTTGGGATTACTCAATGGGGAAGTAATTCCGTCATAATTTGCATTTTGATGTCTTAACAAGCTTTTCTCAGCAATTGAAACTTCAGGGCTAACTCAAGCTTAACATTAACTCACTTTTCTCTTAAGGCTCTTTTTCGAAGGCTCCATCATTATATGAAATTATGCTTTTTTGCGAATAATATGAGTAGGGGAAAAATGGGGGTTCTGCCTCACTTTGGAAAAAGATATTGCCTCACTTTAGGTCTATGACCACGCAACTTCAGTCACTACCTTGAGCTACTGCCTCACTTGTAGAATCTCCAAGTGAGGCAGTAGCTTAGCTCGAGGTAGTGACTGAAGTCGCGTGGTCATTGACCTAAAGTGAGGCAATATCTTTTTCCAAAGTGAGGAAGAACCCCCATTTTCCCCCTACTCATATGCTATTTTCAAAAATGCTATTTTCAAAGTTTGCTACAGTCAAAAATCATTATGAAAAAAATCATTAAGGGAACCAAGCTTTCTCTTGACTAAAAAAAAAAAATTCCTTTCCTACAAAATAATTTATCCATGAATACAGCTAAACAGCTGTAAGACTGTTTTTCGATGTCCCTGCCGGCATATAATTTACCGTTTTTCAGACATTTATATGCCATTTTTACTACTGTTAGCGCCCTCTATACCAATTACAGTGAATTCGCGATAACTCGAATCTGATAGGACTGACGAAAAACTTCGACGTATCGGAAGTTCGACTTACCGTTAGTTTCTGTTTTGGACTTTCAAAATATTGTCGGATTATTTAATTAATGCTTATTAATTACAAATCTTCTAAATGCTTACAATATTTAAGATCATTTTTCTGAGAAACCATTTACGATAAGACTGTTTGAAACACTTTATGATACCCTGATCCATCGGCTGCAACTTTGCTGTTGTGTTTGGCGGGAGAACCTGCAAGTTTACTGCTTTCAAATTAGTTAGATCACTATGCGCTGTGCATTTATCCATAAAGAGTATCACTTTTCTCTTTTTAGCGNTCGATGTCCCTGCCGGCATATAAGTTACCGTTTTTCAGACATTTATATGCCATTTTTACTACTGTTAGCGCCCTCTATACCAATTATGAAGTTTTTTAAATATGGAAATCGTGTTGTCATTTGTAATCTAATTTTTCCAATACTTGAACAGACGCTTCCACACTGCATTGTTTGGACACATAGAAATTTTCAAAATGTAGTATTATTTACGGATCTTAAGGCTGTTTTTCGAAGGCTCAGTCGTCATATGAAATTATGACTTTTTTCCAAATAATATGCTATTTTCAAAACAGCTGAAGTTTGCTACAATCACTCATAACTGTTAGGCGAAGCTTAGCCTGTCTAAAGCCGGCGCTGTCTATGCTGAAAATGACGCAAAACGTTAATAAGGAGATACACCGCAGTTTTCTGCAAATGAAAAGCGTTTGTGGTCTAATTTTTTAACATTAATTAACTTACACCAATGCTGCATTATCTGGGCTCATAAGACTGAGAATAAATCACCGATTTTGATAATCTCATTTTGGAGGGAAAATGTCACCAAATTGGCGATTTTTTAATAATTTTTAAAATATTTAATTTATGTGTGTGTTCCAAAGTTCAAATAATTCGTCACTGCAAGATGACATATTTAGTTTAAAATACTCGCTTCGTTTCAAGTGTAAAACACTTAAACAGTGGCTGTTTTTATTTCCCTTGGCGACAGAGCTTCGGAAAACCTTGTTGAGGAGTAAAATGGAGTCTTCCAATGGAGGGGGAAAAACAGAATTTGCCATGAATGATTTTCCCGCGGTATATCGTCCTCTTGGGTGAACTTCAAAGCCAGATATAAACTCATCTGCTCCAAAAGAATATGCAATTCATTTTATTTTTAAGCGAAATTCTTTGTTTTGATGCAGTTTTTAGTTTTTAAAGCGGCGGCTGACATAATTGCTTTATCGTGATTAAATTGTTGGGTGGAATTGCAAACAATCACAACAAACACACCCATGGAAGAGAAAAGAATGATTTATATAATATTATGCATTTGATACATAGTTATGAATCGAAATTAGCAACACAGAAAGGAAGGTTAAGGCCAAGATGGTGACCTAGATTGGGCAGAGAAGAAATCTATCTAAAATTTTCTGAATAGGAGAGGGTGTGGGAATGATTCTTACTAAAGGGTGGGTCAGAGATTGGACAACGAATAACCTAGAAACGATGCACAATACATTTTAAAAATTTTATATTATTTATTTTTTTAATTTAAAGTAGTTATAGCCAGGCTGGAAAACCCGCGACGCTCGTGCCACAGTGCGCCATGGTCGATTTTTTTAACAGTGGCACGCGAAGAATTGTTTAAAAATAGTAAGAAAAAGAAAAATATGGTTTTCAAGAACTTTGCAAGAGCTTCAGTTTGAGCCTCGATGTCTCAGAGGACAGAGCGTTCGCCTTCCAATGAGGTGAACCGGGTTCGAATCCGAGCGATTGCTGTTCGCTACAAATTCCGCATCTGGATTGCACCGACCACAGTGCTGTCGTAAAATATCCTCAGTGGTAGAGGGATGATGGGTTAGAGTCTCCTTGCCGCCAGGCTAAACGTGGGAGGTTCTCGTGGTCTTCCTGTCCATGTAATGAAAATGCGGATTTGTTCCATCAAAAAGTCCTCCAAGAAGGCAAAATTTCTCCCAATACTTGATCCAGGAGTTCCCTTGTCTGCTGGCTTGGCTTTAAAATTACAAGGCTACGAAGTTGAACATTAGTAGTCGTAAACTCAAAATATTGGGTCGGCTGTTGAACGACTATTATAAAATAAAATAAAATGTCTATGCAAGATTTTTGCTACACCAGTAACGACCGTCTAAGATTTTTGCGAGATTATATCTACACGAAAGTTTGGCTACATTTGTCCCCGTAAGATTCAATTCGCTCACGATTATGTCTACACGAAAGTTTGGCTACATTTGTCCCCGTAAGATTGAATTCGCTCAAGATTATGTCGACACAAAAGTTTGGCTACATTTTTCACCGCAAGATTCAATTCGCTCAAGATTATGTCTACACGAAAGATTGGCTACATTTGTCACCGTAAGATTCAATTCGCTCCAGATTATGTCTACACGAAAGTTTGGCTACATTTGTCACCGTAAGATTCAATTAGTGCAGGATTATGTCTACACGAAAGATTGGCTACATTTGTCCCCGTAAAATTCAATTCATGCAGGATTATGTCTACACGAAAGATTGGCTACATTTATCACCGTAAGATTCAATTCGCTCCAGATTATGTCTACACGAAAGTTTGGCTACATTTGTCCCCGTAAGATTCAATTCGTGCAGGATTATGTCTACACGAAAGATTGGCTACATTTATCCCCGTAAGATTCAATTCGTGCAGGATTATGTCTACACGAAAGTTTGGCTACATTTGTCCCCGTAAGATTCAATTCGTGCAAGATTATGTCTACATGAAAGTTTGGCTATATTTGTCCCCGTAAGATTCAAATCGTGCAAGATTATGTCTACACGAAAGTTTGGCTACATTTGTCCCCGTAAGATTCAATTCGTGCAAGATTATGTCTACACGAAAGTTTGGTAACAATTGTCCCCGTAAGATTCAATTCGTGCAAGATTATGTCTACACGAAAGTATGGCTACATTTGTCCCCGTAAGATTCAATTCGTGCAGGATTATGTCTACACGAAAGTTTGGCTACATTTGTCCCCGTAAGATTCAATTCGTGCAAGATTATGTCTACACGAAAGTTTGGCTACATTTGTCCCCGTAAGATTCAATTCGTGCAAGATTATGTCTACACGAAAGTTTGG
>NC_092208.1:13008728-13036462 GCF_043381705.1 Parasteatoda tepidariorum
AAGTCCTCCATGTTCCCACAACAAATCAATACCTCTGGGGGTACTGATCCAGGAGTTTCCTTGTCTTCTGGATTGGTTCAAAATTACAAGGCTACGGAGTTGAACGTAAGTAGTCGTAAACCCATGAAATTGGGTCGGCTATTCAAGGACGGTTATAAAATAAAATAAAATAGAATAGACCGAAAAAAAAGATTCCCTTTCTCTCGCCGAGCCGAGCCTATACCTGTCCTAAACAGTGACCCCACACCCCTATTTGAAATAGTTATACCTCGTTACTATAGTCACCGCCACGGGTTCAAACGAATGGCTTGGGGAGTTCTTTCTTTAGACAAACTATAGATGACCCTGCCAGTAACTATCCACATAGCTCTCGGGATCCAAAAAAAAAACGAGCAAAAAAGTGTGGTCCGAAATCTTAAAGAAGGCTGGATCCCTGCAAGAGCTGTAGCGGCGCAAGAGGATAATGTTAAGTTGCAGCCATTTCTTAGACAGCGCCTTCTATGCTTATTAGGAATAGTTAGAAAAGCTGCATTGTGGGCTCATAGAATAAATAAATCTTCAAAGATTTTGGGCTCATATAAATAAATAAATCTTTAAAAAAATATGTGCCCATATGAAGAAATAAATTCGGTCAAAGGACGCAACTCACGAAATCAAGTTTTCAATTAAAGAATAGTCATAACAAAATTTCAATTTGTAAAATATGATTGATTGGGCCTACATTGCTGAAAATCTTCGCATAAAGGTAGGGCGGGGGTAGGGGGTCTGAGTGAGAGAATCACAAATAATGAAAATGTGATCAGTCGTCACGCTACGATGCGCTTCATAGCGACAGAGTTTGAATTTGTGCGTGAATGCAAAAACTTACGCCACAAACAACAAGTTTAACTAAAAAAAAAAAGTCTTGTCACGCCTTTTGAATACGTGGAGGGCATTTCAAGGTCAATTTCCCCCCTTCTTTCTCTCTCTCTCTCAGCAAAGATAGTTTAATACATTATATGAATCAAAGTTATTCCCGTATTTTTTTTATTTTATTAATGTAATGAAAGGGAGGGATCGAGATTTCGTAAGACACAAAATCGTTCTTGTAATATGTTTTGTTCCTTTCTTCGAGTGTAGGGCATTGGTGCCTATTCGAACATATGACTACTACAGGAAGGGTGGAAGGGCTAATGAAAGAAACTGAATAGATACTGTTATTTATTTATTTTTTTCCTTAATTGGCGAAAGTTCTTTGTTCTTTATAATGGAATATAGAATATATATATCTTCTGATTTTATTTTATAACTTTCGTTGAAGAGCCGACCCAATTTTTGGGTTTACGACTACTAATGTTTAATTCCGCAGCCTTGTAATTTTGAACCCAATCCAGAAGACAAGGGAACTCCTGGATCAAGTATAAGGGTGAAATGTGCCTTCGTGGAGAACTTACTGATTAAACTAACCCACATTTGCGTTACGTAGAGAGGAAAATCATGAAAACCTCCTACGGTTAGCTTGACGGTAAAGGGACTCTAACCCATGATCCGTCAACCACTGAGGATATTTCACGTCAGCACTGAGATTGGTGCAAGTCGGATGCAGAATTCGTTGCGACCATTTGAAACCGGTTTACCTCATTGGAAGGCGAACCCTCCATCCCCTGAGCCAGTGTTTCCCAAAGTGTGGTACGCGTTCCCCCAGGGGTACGGGAATAGTTTAGCAGGGGTACGCGTTCTTATGCGAAATATCTTGCAACAAGAGAAAATTTCAAAAAATTTTACTTAAAAACAAAGCTAGTCATGAAAATTTACGATTACGTATTTTTCTATTGGCTATTTTTTGCAGAGTTAACACTTAAAAATTAGTGGAGCCAGTTGTGATTTTCATATTTTGTGCAATTTTTTGAAAGTAGAAAATACGTTAATTTTTTTATTAGTGATACATATCGTTACGAAATATATAAAATGGGTACACAAAAGTCATAAGTTTGGACTGCCCTGAGCCATTTCGGCTAGTTATCTTCTGATTATAATTTTGTAAGATATACTCAAATAACAAATTTTAAAATAAACTGAAAAAAATATTAGAGCNAGAAGACAAGAGAACTCCTGGATCAAGTATAAGGGTGAAATGTGCCTTCATGGAGGACTTATTGATTAAACTAACCCACATTTGCGTTACATAGAGAGGAAAATCATGAAAACCTCCTATGGTTAGCCTAACGGCAAAGGGACTCTTACCCATGATCCGCCAACCATTGAGGATATTTCGCGTTAGCACTGAGGTTGGTGCAAGCCGGTTGCAGAATTCGTATCGACCATTTGAACCCGGCTTACCTCATTGGAAGGCGAACGTTCCATCCCCTGAGCCAGTGTTCCCCAAAGTGTGGTACGCGTACCCCCAAGGTTACGGGAATAGTTTAGCAGGGGTACGCGTTCTTATGCGAAATATCTTGCAACAAGAGAAAATTTCAAAAAGTTTTACTTGAAAACAAAGCTAGTCATGAAAATTTACAATTACATATTTTTCTATTGGCTATTTTTTGCAGAGTTAACACTTAAAAATTAGTGGAGCCAGTTGTGATTTTCATATTTTGTGCAATTTTTTGAAAGTAGAAAATACGTTAATTTTTTTATTAGTGATACATATCGTTACGAAATATATAAAATGGGTACACAAAAGTCATAAGTTTGGACTGCCCTGAGCCATTTCGGCTAGTTATCTTCTGATTATAATTTTGTAAGATATACTCAAATAACAAATTTTAAAATAAACTGAAAAAAATATTAGAGCGGGAAAAATATTTAAGCATGACATGCCTATCAAGGCCGAAATATGGAAAAAATCGCCTACATTTTGGCCCTGATTTCGTAGTTTGGAGATCCCTGACTCCTGATTTAGCCCAAATTAATCGAATCGATATATTCCTTCTCCAAATGTCTGATTGAGTTAAACTTAAAAGTTATAACTGTTTTTAACCCTTCTTTAGCAAAAAGACTAAAAAAAGTACTATTGGTGCTTAGTTCTACATGCAAGCGATAGAATGCCAAGCACTTGCTATACATTCTATTCAATTTGTCGACCACATAATGATTCTAAATGTATCTTTCATCCAAAAAGGCAGAAACGACAAATCTTTGGTTGAATCCTATCCAAATAAATCCATCGTATATAAAAACCATTGCGACAAATTATGATCATCTATCTGCATTTCGGGTTTTCGTAATTCCATGCTTAATGGAAGAACTAAGCGAATTTCCGGTTGTTATGGTTACTAGCTTTTGTTGTTTCATTAAAACCTTTATTACGATGATTAGAAATTCTCATTTTCTATCAATGAAAACTCTCAGTGGAAGTTGAGCTTTTGAATAAAGTATCTGTAATGATAATTGTAATGAATACTTGATACTTTTAGTAGAAGGACTCTTAATTCATACTTAATTGCGTTCTGAGAGCTCAAATATAATTAAGTAAAATGGTTTTTAACCATTATATTGAGAATGTTAACCACTGCGTTAATTATAACTGAATTTTAGTTGTTGGGAAAATTTATTGTGCACTGGAAAATATAGGATTTCTATCAGAGTTCGAAATTATAGTTGTGTCAAGGGGAAAAAAAAGCAAAAAACTCTGCTAAAAAAGCTCTTTATTGACTATAATTTAAATTTAGCGTCTGACCCCATTCGGGCCGTTGAATTCGAATTTAATGGCATTTAATAATTATTCGAATGTCATTAGACGTTTTTAAAAAGTTAATATACAAATTTTAAATTGAAATTGAATGAAAGGAACTTTTTAATATTTATTATATTTTAAATGCAATTATATACTATAGACAGATATTTTTTATAAATAATGTATGAAGTAAATCATTTAACAATATACTCTCTGGAGAGTTCAAAACCACGAGAACCTCCCATAGTTAGCCTGACGGCAAGGGGACTCTAACCCATGATCCGTCTACCACTGAGGATATTTCACGTCAGCACTTTGGTCGGTGCAAGCTGGATGCGGAATTTACAAATAAATTGTTCTAAATTGGTTTCACCGTGTTCTGAATCATCATAACTGTACTCCCCCCCCCAAGAAGAAAAAAAAGGATACACCAAACCTCGCCAAAACTGATATTTTTTGCAAAATGGCATTACTTTGAAAGCTTCTGTTGCGAATTCGGAAAACGTAAATTTTTTATTAGTTTGGTACTCTATTGAATATCTAAGTTATAGAGAAGCAGCGATATCATAGTGGTTAGCATAGTTTAAGGCATTGAACTCTCATAGTGCAGGACCAGGGTTCAATCTGTGGTGCCAGCTTGCAACTCACCCATCTTTAGAACAATAGGAAGTAAAGGCGGTTAGTGTGCAATGCTGACCACATAGCCAACCATTGAGTGTTTGAACGGTGGGCGTCACCACACTGTACTGTTCGTCATGGAATTGTGAAACGTTAATATCCATGTCCCCTTGGCCAACAACTGACTGTTAGGGGAGAGTTTTACTTCAAATTACCACGATTTTTAAAAAGAAATGGTCCTAAAAATTATCAAATACCAAATTACCTTTTAAAATTATTTTCAAAATTTTCCTTAAAAATTATCCTAACCTTAAATTTAATTTTACTAGCAGGATACTTATGTAAATTTTTAAATTAGGTTGGGTTAATTTTTTTGAAGGTTAATCTTGGATAATAACATTTAAGGTTAGGCTACTTTTTTCAAAATAAATTTTCGTAAATAATTATTAAGATGGGTTATTTTTCAAGATTAATTTTTTTAGTAATTTTTCAAAGGTTAATCTTTTTTTTTTTTTTTAGAAATTTTTAACGTGAGAGATTTTTTAAAGTTTATCTTTTTTAGTTGATTTTTAAGGTAAAGTAAAATAAAACTATGCTAATTATTATTATTTTTACAATAATTACTTATAAACGTACGCGGAAGAATACAATACCCTCTTACATAAACACGCATTGAGGAACAAATTATTACTTCTTAAAATCGTATACAAACAACCCCAGGTTGGACCCCATCGAATATCAACCTTCACAAAGTTCACGTGCACATTAAACAACGTCCTACCTCTTTTATTATCCACGTGCCTACAATTTAAATAGCCACTTGCTGTTGCCAACTGATTAACCAATGTATTATTTTTATTTCATTGTCGTCTGCAACAGGGTGGCGTAGGGTCCTCACCCTTTCGCCCGTGACCGCACATTTAAAATCAATGTGGAACTATTTCAGGGTCCAGTGCTCCTATACTCTCTTCTATATTTTTTATATGTGGGTCCATGTACTATCATTTAATCGTCGTTAACCCCGTTGAGGGGAGTATGTGTAGAGGATGATACGTCCGCATTCTTGCTTTCCCTTTCCTTTCCCCCAATAGGGAGCACTGCTTTCCAGATGTTTACTTTTTAGAGCTCATTCAGCTGCTCTGGGACTTCTTTTTGAAGATTGTATTTAAGGAAAAAAAGTTTATTTTGTGATTTCATAATCATTAAAAGATTAGTGCCGATTGCATTTCATAGTTTAACAATAGTTTTTAAAACCCTTTTGCCAAGGAAAATTTTTAAAAAAAAAACCTCTCCAAGTCATAATTTTTGATGGTTTTTTCATTGATGGAGCAACATAATCTTGATGGTAACCATCAATAATTCCATCATCTTGATGGTATTGATGGAGCAACATAATCTTGAGCAACATAATCCATCAATAATTCCATCATGAACCATTATATTTTTTGATGGTGACCAACATAAGTAACCATCACGTCAATGTAAAAATTCGGACTGATTTATGATGGTCCAACATAAGAATATCACCTTGCGCTGATGGTTTGTTTATGTTGAACCATCACGAATTTCCATCATAGTATCTTAGAAATGAAATGTTGGAACGATCATAAACAATGACCATCCCAATGTAGACTGATTTATGATGGTCCAACATAAGAATATCTACTTGTTTAAATGGTTTGTTAATGTTAAACCATCACGAATATCCACCATAGTATCTTAGAAATCAAATGTTGGAAGGATCATGAACAACCGCCATCCCAATGTAGGAATTCAGACTGATTTATGATGGTCCAACATTAAAAAAAAAAGAAATTGTGCTGAGGGTATATTCCTGAGAACCAACAAGAATTACCATTAAACCATCTTGGAAATGTATAGTTGAAACCATCATGAACCAGCACGGATCATCCTGGATTGTTTTAAGACTAGAGTCAAACTTCTCTTGGTGGTTAACCATCATAGTATTAAAGTAGCATTTTTCCATCAAGGAATGATGGAAGTTTGTTTGCATATCAAAAACCATGGTCACGCAATGGAAAATGTTGGATGATGGTGACCACCAAATGATATCGGACCATCGTGAATCGCACTGAAACCATCAAATTTTTTTGAAGGGACCATCAAGAATTTTGACTATGGTCGGTTTAAATGGCTTACGCTGCATAAAAACCATGAATGATCAACTTCCTTTCGGCGGAACCCCGATTTTATAAAATATGTATAAAGATAACTATTGACGTATTAACTAATGAAAGAGATATTTAATAAGAGGAATGTAATGTTTTCAAAGTTTTATTATTAATAATCTTCAATTGGGTGTTATGCCCAACAGTTGAATTCTCTGTCCTGTAGCTTATAGTCTAGTACTGAATTTGTTTTTGATGTTTATATGTTACTGCGAATGAACGAAATTGGTGGTTTTTGACTGCCTACGGTGAATGTTGACAATCGCATAGTCGCTTTGGTAAATGTCTGAAATATATACTAGGTCTCGTTAAGTGCCACGAACCGATATACATTTGCACGGTATGCCCTACACTGATGTTTTTTTTTTTAGGCCCGGTATACATTTACCCAGTACTTCGAAGACTGATGTTTCTCCTAATCTATTCTCAGCAGATATTAAAATATCGAATAAATATAATAATACCAACGAATAAATTAATATCAAATCGGATGTAACAAATATTTCGGACTTTCTCCAAAGCGACTATGTGATTGTTGACATTCACCGGTGAACGTCGACATTCCCTCGATTTCGGTCATTCACAGTAACATTTTTGGTGAAAATGGATGAAATAAACCGAATTATGGTTTTCGCAAAGAATATCACGAAGAACTGCTGCGTTGAAAATAGTTATAAGGGAAACCTATTTCATTATTAAAGAATTGTTTATATTATTAATTATTTTAATATTTATTATTTTATATTGGTGTGAAAAGCACACACGCATGATTGATGACACGCATTTTTTTATAAATTTATGTCCTTTTCATCATCTACGCGTTGTTTACGGGTTGCTTCATGTTGTGAGTGACTGTTTTATGCTTGTTTCATGTGTTGCTTCGATCAGTTTTCTTTCAGAACTACATTTTAAACGGTTTGCGAATGGCTATTTTATATCGTTCAGGCATTACGCATTCGGCTCTTTTTAAATAATTCTTATTCACTCTGTATTTCGATTCATTTGTTAATTTATAACAATTTTTAAAAAAAGTCCATTGTTGAAAATTTATTTTTTGCTTGCTTCTTTTCATGAGAAATAATTACTTTTCTTTTCGAAAATAATTTTTACGCTTAGAATAACCAGACTTCGAACTTAATTTAAAATTAATTTACTTTTTGACACAAAGGAAAGGAAAAATCATAATTAAAAACCGATTATTTTCAAAGCTAACGAGATTTCTTTAAAAAAAAAAAAATTCAATGTTTTTAGAATTCGCTTGAAGGATTCATAAAACAGTCTCGATTGTTCCACTTTTTATCAACAGGTGTCTCTCTCATAGTTTAGCAAACGAATTTAATGTTTCGAAAATAAAAACAAAAAAGTGGCAGTGGAGCAAGACGAGAGGAAAAGTATGTCCCACTTAGAAGAAAACAGGTTTACATCTTTTTGCTCTTGATTTACCCTCACCTTAACCCTTTGGTACGTTAGTTATGAGGGAAAGAAACGTAATTCTTTAGCTGAAATAGAAGTTGGATAATGTAATTCGAAATGCCCTTGAACGCTCACATCGAAATTCCGCAATTTATTTGTTGTTATTCTACCTTTCTCAAGTCTCTTCAACAAAAAAAACTTGTTTTCTTCTCAAAGCAACTCGTTCTTTGTTAGCAATTGCAGAAGCCATTAATATACAGCGCGCCAATAGATAATCAGCCTACTATTGAGTATATGCCAACTTGTAATAGCTGAGACTGTCGGACTTCAGAAGATAGACAATTTATGAATTTTGCAAAAGCAATTTTTTTTTAAGAACAAAAAAAAACTTTCATTTGTAGTTATAGTTTTTCCTTTACTTTTTTTTATTGTTTTTTTCACACAATAATTTAAGTTTCTGTTAACGCGGAATAAATCTAAAACAAATTTTTTGAATAGAACATTTTTACAATTGCGATACTTTGGACAAGGAAAATTAAAAAGCCACAGTTTATGTTCCTTAGACTTGAGACAAAGCTGTAATTTTAAACTGTATAATATACCACCTTTCAGTTAAGAATTGTCTGGGTTTTAGAAAAGAAGTAGAAGTTCGTAAGTAGACACTTTTAAAAATCGCCAATTTGGCGAGATTTTTTCGGAGAATTTTTGTGAGCACAGATAATGTGGCGTTGAAGTACCTTTCTAAATTTCAAAAAATTTAGATCACAAACGCTTTTTATTTCTCAAAACTTCGATTTTTTTTTTACATTGACCTTCTGCACTATTTTCAGAATAAAAGTAGAGGGCGCTGTCTAAAGATAGGCTAAACTTGTCCTAGCAGTGATGAAAATAGCATATTGTTCGCAGCATAAGCGTTATTTCCTCTGGTAACTAGTTATGGTGTCAATTAGTATAAGAAACATGCTTATACATACGGATAAAAAACATAAACATACGGACGCCTGGTGGCTGAGTGGTAGCGCTCTCGTGCCACAGGTCCTGGGTTCGATCCTCGGGCGGGGCAAGGTTGGCTCAGCCTTTCATCCCTTCAGTGGGTCTGTAAATGAGCACCAAGCGTGCTTGGGAACTAAACACTGGGGGTTTCGCGTTCGGCTGACCACCTAACCGGAACATCTGCTCTTGCACCCCAGAGCCCTAGGTCAAGAAAACTGAGATGGGCACAGTAGGCCTTGGCCCTCTATGGGCTGTCGCGCCACTGAGTTTTGTTTAAATAAACATACGATGGATGCGGTTCTATAAACAAAAACCTTTCTCAGTGTCTAAACGCTAAAATATTTTTAATTTGATACGTAATCCACAAAATTTTTGTTTTATTTTATTTATTTATTTTTGTTTATTTACATATCTAAAAATAAAATTACGTTTTTGTGTTTGATTACGTAATTAAAACTATCGCTTGCACTTTAATTAGAATATTTTAGCAAAAGTTCTCAAACGTCATCAGATATTAGTTTCCTCCTCTTACGTTAAAAATCCTATAATTAGGTCAAAAGTTCTTCACGGTGCAAAGTTTTTATTTTGTTACTTTTACAACCGCACAATTAATTTAATGAATATAACTTGTTTATTGATGTTTCATTTATTTTTAACTGTTATATCTCTAAATTTGTATTATCGGTACGTTTATTTAATACTTTTTCCCTCTATTAGAACTTTATTGTATTAATTTATTTTCCCATACGAGTAACTGTGACTGTGTGTACTAACTGGAACACCACTTTCAGTGAGAAAAAAAACTAAGATTACTTCAAGAGTTTTCAGTAATTCGATAAGAAATGTTATCGAACGCCAAATCAAATCATCAGACCGCTTGAAGAAAACTATTATTTGGAGGAAAGACTTATAAGTAATTATCTTTTGCGGATTACAATAATCTAGTTTTCAAGAAAGTAAAAAAAAAGAAAGGGGAAAACGATTTGAAGTGAAGCCACGAAGATGTTACTTTGACCTTGAAATCTCCTTGGGAGTATCACGTGATACGCAATTATAGTTATGCATACAACAGTGGAAAATCCTGTTTCGGGACTTCATGTGTATGTTCCCGATTCCATGCCTCACAGAAGAAGTGAATTTTCTTTTTCGCTTTTCTTTTTTCTTCTCACAATTTACATCATATTTTCCCCTTCCTTCAATATTGGCATACTTTTTTTTCTCAATGATTACACCTGCATTCGAAAGAAGTTTTTAAGATCTGCTAGAGCGGTTTATACTTAAGGAAACCTCTTAATAAGTCGGAAAAAGACTAATTATTGACTTTTATTATTTTTTTTTATTTACATTTTTTAGTGGTACTTGCAACTTTCTTAATTTAATGTTTCACTTTTAATATTATAATACGTTTTAATTACATGTTATTTTGTTTTAAAGCTGTTTTTGAAACGTTTATATGATTGTTGTTGTTGTAGTTCATTTACGTCGCAATGGGCTATTAGTGACGGTCTGGGAAACATCCATGAGGATGATCCGAAGACATGTCATCACAATTTTGATACTCTGCAGAAGGGATGGCACCCCCGCTTCGGTAGCCCGACGACCTACACGCGAAGTCGAGCACTTTACGGTAGAACAGTTTAACGAGGACCAATACCGCACACCCTCGGTCCCTACGCAGACTGATCTAAGTGGTCACACACCCGCACACTGACCACAGCCAGTGATGCTTGATTTCGGTGATCTGCTGGGAACCGTGTCTTAACGATCAGTCTACTGCGGGACAACGTTTATATGAAAACAAGCTTTTTATAGCAAATAGTATGCTATTTTTATAAACTGTAACAGCTGTAAGTTTGTAATAGTTATTCATGACTGATAAGGTCAAGATTTCGTAATTTCTACCTAACGGCCTGTGTATTGATTATGAAAATGATCCAAAATGTAGACGAAAAATCCCTTTTCAAAACTTTCATGACGGACTTTTTGAAAATATTTAATTTAAAAAGTATATTTTTGCTCAGTATTTAAGAAGTACATTTTTACGCTTACATGATTGTGTAAAATTTGAGAATTATTCATTGATATTATCGATTTTCATCTAGGTCTATCCTGAAATCTTTAGGAAAGCTTCTTCTACTTCACTAAGGAAAAATGCTATCGACATAGGTTGAATCACTCGAGGAAATAGTTGGGTGAAAAAAGGCAAAACCAGTTGGATTGCCTGATTAAATTTGATCTTATTATAATTGCTTTTCAACTCCTCTATTTTTTCTGGCAATCACACAGATCTTAATGTTTTGTGGTCTTGTTTACCTCTTTCAAGTGGGGCGATGTTTCAAAAATATTTTGGATGGTGCTTAAAAATTAAGTTGGATCCCGGAGTGATTTCCGTATCGGTACCTCCGCCAAAAAGTCACCAAATTTTGACAGTAAGCGGGGGTAGTGACACAAAAGAAACTAAAAAAAAAGAAAGAAAAAATCTCAAAAAGGGACGTAGCCCCCTTCCCCCGGGTAAACCACATTTTTTTTTCTTCATCGGTACAGAAGTACTCCCCATTCTGGCATTACAACCTTCAATCCTTTATCAGGGTGCGTAGCCAAATTATTAAACAAAAAATAAGCACTTATCAAGCACTCAAAAAATATTTTTAAGCATATTAAAAAATATCATAAATTAGGCAGGGTTGGAAAGTTTTTGACAATTGACGGTTTTATCTTGTTTTAACCGTCATGTCAAAAAAAAAAAAAACTTTTGGCATTGTTTTTGACAATTGTCAAAACTCATGAAATTTTGAATCATGTCAGACGAATGGCGTTTTCATACGCTACGGACTGACATTACGCTGAAATAGATTGGGGTTGAATTAATTGTGAAAACGTTGAATAAGAACAGTGTGAGCTGTGTCTTTTTGCATAATTCGAAGCGAAAATCAACATAGTAAAGGAAAAATCTCATTTTGAAAAAGGGAAAATTAAGTACCTTTTAAAAACACCCAATGAAAAAAGCACTTTTAAGGGCTTTTAAAAAACGAAAATAAGCACCTTTAAAAACGCTACGCACCTTGTTTAATTATCAACTGTGTAAAAACATTTAAACAGTAACGAAGAATTAATATGTATAGAAGAATTAAGTATTCATTTGTCCTAAAATTAAAATGTTCTAATGAATGTTCTAAAATTAAAAAAAAAATTTGTTTTTTTTTTTCGATTTCCAAATAATACCCAAATATTATAACAACAATAACTGATAACACCACATTGGAAACACACAATTCAAAGGACCTGGTTCGAGCTAATCTAAACCATGGATTAGTCCGACCACCACAATAAATTAAGTATTCAACCAAAAAGTTTTCGAAGTGAAATTAAAATAGCTTTTCGACAAAGCGTCGTTTTTCATTTTCACGGCTTCATATTAGATATAATATATTTGTTGATAATTGCTCCATCTTGTTCATTAATTACCATTTTTCCGAGAAGAATTTTCATGAGAAAGAAAAATTTCCCGCCACCTTCTCAATTCTGTCGTCTGGAAGTTTAGTGGCAGGCAAACGATAAAAATAAATTATTCCATGTTTAACAGTGAAGTGTGAGCGTCCTCCGTCTTTTGGCGATCGTCCAACGTTTTGACTTTGGAACTATGTCGCACGCGGCGGCAACTACGTCTACTTCAAATCAGCCTCCTCGTCCGATATGTTCGACCTTGAACTTGGCAAAAAAAGAAAAAAAAAATGACATCTTATTATTCTTTTAGTCGGTATCAATATTTTTAGATGAAAATAAAAATAAATAGGGAATTATCTCTCTTAATTCGAGTTCTATTTTATCCTGTGGAGGAAGCATAAGATTGATTTTTGTCGCCAACTTCACGTGTTCTTTCGAAAATCGAAGAGGACAATGCCACCAATACATTGACGTGCAATTGAAACGTAAGCGACAAAAAATTGAGATTTTTGTATATTTTTCGTTTTTGTATGGTAAGCTACATATTGCAAGAATAAAAATTTCAAAAATAAATTTTATTTTATCAGTTTTTTGAAATTTCATTTCACATTAGCCAAAAAAAAATAAAAAAGTTGTCAAGCCATTTCTTTCGGAAACCATGAAGCGTTTTAAGGGACAAAGAACAAAATCTTCCTCCGGTACTGGATTGTAGGGAACAGAAGACAAGTCAGAAAATAGTTTTTTTTTTTAATTAATGCATGCTGTTCGTTATAAATGTTAAAGAGAATGAGAGCTATTACACTAGCTTATTTTGTTACTAAACACGTAGAATTAGATACTTAACTTACTTGATGCAAAGGAAAGTCCCATAAAAGTTAGATGTTTGACCTTAAAATTGCTTTAACTTAAAACTTTTTTTAACTTCTATTGTTTAGAAATTAGATGCATAATTTTAATAAGGGTGTCTGAATTGATTTGCCAATTTAATACGAATTAAGCTTTTAATTAACTAGAAAGAATTAAATGGAAATTGCCATTTCTTTTGCAAAACGATTTTAAAACTAAGAATTAACCTATGATTTTTTTCGTTCTATTTCTTTTAAATAGTTTTTGAAATAATTAGTTTTTTTCATTGTAATTTTTAAAACTACGATGCACTCAATTTTTTACTTTTCAAAAAGCAAAACGCATATTGGACGGTATAATATTATTAACTTAAGATGACATTATACTGAAGTAGAGCAAAGTTGTATAAAAAAAAAACAGTACTAAGTACAAATTCTACATCACTTCCATTTGTAATTTAAAATTTTAACTATGCAAAAAAAAGGTAACTCTAGGTTTTAAATGCAAGGTAATTAGGTTATGAAGCTTCAAACACTGGAAAGTGTTTTTCAAAATGCAAACAAATTATGGCAAAATTACTCAGAATTACACAGTAGGGAATTACTACTGCCATAATTGGTTTCCATTTTGAAACACAGCATTCGAAACTTCATGGTTGACACTTACTTTGTCTGAAATCGCTTTTTATTATGGTTAAATTTTAAATTTATTAGTAGGTAAAACGAAATTTATCATAACGATATTCTCCTCTTGACCACTTTCTTGCTTTTATAATTCATTTTCTCATAACAATTTGGTGGGGTGTGTGGACTGATCGTTAAGACACGGTTCCCAGCAGATTACCGAAGTCAAGCATCACTGGCTGCGGTCAGTGTGCGGGTGGGTGACCACTTGGATCAGTCTGTGTAGGGACCGAGGGTGTGCAGTATTGGTCCCTCGTTAAACTGTGCTACCGTGAAGTGCTCGACTTCGCGTGCAGATCGTTGGGCTACCGAAGCGGGGGTGCCATCCCCTCTGCAGAGGATCGAAATTGTGATGGCATGTCTTCGGATCATCCTCAGGGATGTTTCCCAGGCCGTCGGCAATAGCCCATTGTGCAGCTCTAGTGCGGCGTAAATAAACCACAACTACAATAACTCATAACAATTTCTTTAATTACGTTTAGTAACTTAAATCCATTCTATAACCATCGTTGAACAGCCGAACCAATTTTTGGTTTAAAACTGTTAATAATGTTCAACTCCGTAACCTTGTAATTTTGATCCCAATCCAGAAAACAAGTGAACTTCTGGATCGAGTATTGGGAGAAATTAGCCTTCCTTGAAGGACTTTAGTAACTTTGCGCTACATGGAGGGGAAAACCACGGAAATCTCTCGCGGTTAGCCTGACGGCAAGGGAACTCTAACCCATAATCCGTCTACCACTGAAGGTTTTTTACGTCAGCACTGTGCTCGGGGAAAGCTGGATGCGGAATTCGTAACGGCCAGTCATAGCTGGGATTTGAACCCAGTTCACTTTATGGGAAAGCGAACGCTCAATCCCCTGATCCATCCCGGCTTTACTAACTTAATTTTTATTTTATAACCGCTGTTGAACAGCTGACAAATTTCTGCATTTACTACTACCAATGTTCAACTCCGGAGGCTTTTAAATTTTCAAAACAAGGGATCTCCTAGATCAGTACCCCTAGAGGTGTTGATTTGCTATGACAATTTGGAGGACTTTATGACCCTGACAGATTTAATGTGCACCAGTCACCATTTAATACACTGGGATTCTTCGACCGGCTGGATTCGACGAGGCCAACGCCTTACCAACCAGGCTATCCCGGCCTTTCTAGTAACTTAATTGTAATAACGTTAGATTATTATTATTATTTTTAACTCTTACGAAGTGCACCAAAACTCATCAATAACCTATATGTATGTAAAACACAGCGACCATAACACAGCGACCTTAAGAAATTTCAAAGTTCTTCCTTGCTTAGTCCTCAAAGTCTCCATTCATTCTGCTAAATTTATTATTTTAGTTGTAATAACTTTGCATGGAAATGTGAACTGCCGATCCACTCGAAAACTATAAGAGCCGTAAATAAAGAAACCAAAACTCATAAATGAGACCTTCACCAACATAAAATCGGGCAATGTCTTCATTTCACAACATTCTGCGGAGCTTTCAAAGTTCCTTGTTACTTAGTCACCCAGGAAGAGGCCTCGGCCATAAAGAGACATCTTTTTTTTTACAAAGTCATCGCCTTAATGTGGACCAGGTAGGCCCCACTTTACCCCCATCTAGGAAGTAGAATCTCTAGTGGGCCTCTCTGACCCTGAAATGGAAGAATCTCGGCGGAAATATACAGGGAACTGTCAAAACATATTTTTTTTTTTTGATAAGGACGAACCTGTTCGTCCATGCCCTTGCCCGCTTTTCGCGTGTGTATTTTGCTGGGGCCCCACTTGGGACAGGGGCACATAGTGACCGAGTTGGTGAACTTCACCATAACGGAATATCTGCGTGTTTGTGTGGGTCTGATGGGTCCATTTAGGGTGGGGTGGGGCCCCTAATTGAATTACAGGATTGTTGTGATTTTTGAACCTGTGTTCTGATGGTTGTAGTGCGTGAAAGTAGTCGTTTGATACGATACCATTGTTTGTTATAGCCGTTGTTTAATTGACTGTGAAAATGGACATAGCGTAATTCTAGAAGCTGGAATCATTTCCGGCTTATAATTTTCGCGCATTTTAAAAAGAAAGCGTTACGTATGTACGAAAAGAACTAATTTTAAAGACTCTTTGTCATTTATTTATTTATTTTTTCTCTATACTTTGTGAAAAAATATTAAATTATTATATTTTTTCACTATACTTTGTGAAAAAATATTAAATTATTATATTTTTTCGCTATACTTTGTGAAAAAATATTAAATTATTTAGCTAGATTGAAAATTAATTCAAGTAATAAGACAAATTAAATTTTTTTTTTTTTTTTNTTTTTTTTTTTTTTTTTTTTTTTTTTTTTTTTTTTTTTTTTTTTTTTTTTTTTTTTTTTTGCTGCAGCCAGCAGCAATACAACCAGCCTATAAGTCCCCCCATACCCTTCTCCTTACCTCAATGATCTTATCTGAATTATTACAGATAAAAATAATATTCATTGAAACAGCGAAAAGCATTCATGCTGCACTGAAAGCGAGAGAGGAAATATCCCTACAGATTTTCCCTATGGAGGTACCTTTTTCACCGGGACCTTTTTTTCCAGGAACCCTTTTTTCCGTACCTTTTTTTCCTGGGACCTTTTTTACCGGGACCTTTTTTTCCGTAACTTTTTTTCCGGGACCTTTTTTCCGTCTACCAGCCTGGTTGTAGAGTGTTGGACTCTCGTTCGTGAGGACGGGAGTTCGAATCCAGACGACCGAAGACTCCCCGTGTATTAAACGGTGACTGGTGCACGTTAAATATGTCGGGTCACAAAGTCCTCCATATTCCCATAACAAAGTATACCTCTGGGGATACTAAATTGAAGATTGATCGTTCACTGGTTCAGATCAAAATTACGATCAATGAATTGAAGTATGATTGGGTCCGCCGTATAAACGGGTGTGACGTATGGGTGCGGCAGAAGTCGAATTCTTAGCCATAGATAGTGCCACTGAAAAAATAAGAGCAATCGCACCCCATACGACAACAATAACAAGAATAGTTTTTTTCTTTTTATATTTCTAACGATTTTATTATCATAATATTTGGCTCGGCAGCCCAAGGTGGGCCATGGACTTCTGTAAAAGATTCTGCCAGGAAAACTTACTCTTCGAACCATATTACCAGTCTTTTACCCCAATCACTCTAAAATCTGATTCCATAGAATCAATTCCATAGTTTTCGACTAGTAACAGTCTTTGATACAAAAATTATTTTTACTGGAATCTTAATTGGGGCTTTTAATATCCCACTTGAAAACTCTCGCGAAATCTACGAAACTAAATCGATTTTATTTAATTGCAAAAACGATTCAAAAGAGTAATTAGATTATAGAAACAAAATACATTTTAAATAAGAAAATTCACTTAATTTTGAGAGCATTCACCATTATTATTAATAGTTTTGTCAATAAAAGCACAAAATTAAAAATGACCTCATATAAAACTCAAAGGACTTCGAATCAAATTATTAAGAAAACTCTACAATAACGTTTAAAATGGGAAAATTTATTAAATCTACAAAATCACAGCATCGTTATTTCACAGAAAAATCTTACACTCACTCAAAAACTATTTGCATTCCAAAACTATCACCATGGCAACCACAAAACTCTACTCGCTGCCATCTACTAACTGACATATAATTAGTAAATTATTTTACAAAAAAAAAAAGTACGGTGCGCATAAACACATAATATCTTACAGTTTCATTCCTTAAAATTTAGCCCTTAATGATCCTTGAATCTCTAATGAGATTTTAAGTCTAAATTTTGTATACTTTTAGCAATTTGTAAATATTGTTCTAAATCATTGCTTATTTTTTTATTTGAAGAGTGGAAACACTGTTCCTATTATTTCCGTTATCTCTTGATATTTGTCACGATTTAGTTTTTTTATCATGGAGTTGAAGACTGAATTCCAAAGGTTGTGTAACATTCAAAGATTACGTTTTCGTCAAAGCGATTTCTTGGTACCTACTGACCCAGATTCATTGAATGTGGTACCAACTTCAAAACTGTTTGTTTGGTGTTGTTATTAAGGAATCACGGGGGAAAAAAGAAACAGGAAGAAAACTCATAATTTCATTAAAATAAATACTAAGTTTCATTAAATTCTGTCTTATGGAATCATTTCCTAAATTCATATGATTACTAACGAGGTTCTATTTTTTTTTCCGGTGATTTTTTTCAGGGCTTTTCTTCCAGTGTTCTTTTTTTCGCCTACGGTTGTTAGGGGCATTTTTGAGTCCTAAAATCACGCTAATTTATAGTTTCGCTCCCCGTCATACCGAGCTTTGTGGAAGAATATTCTAAGAGACATTTAATTGAATGTTTGAGAAATATCAACCTTAAAATCGATAGCAACAGCCAGAAACGATTTCGGTGGCAAGTTAATCTCTGCCCATTTTTGAAATACCCCCATAAAAGAACCTTTTAGTATTAAGTTTAATATTAACTAGATATACTTATGCTTTGGCAAATTTTATTACAGTATAAATATTATTTTTAATAGCATAAATATCCACATTCAATCAACTAACAAGTTTAAAAAAGAAAAAGAACTCAAAATGGGTTTTATTCAAGGAGTAACATCCAATAGCCTTTAAAATGCGGTAAACCATAAGTTTTCCAAGTTATAACGCATGATTCAATGATTCCAAGTCAGGATTCCAAGAAACTGAAGCGGAATACTTGATGATTTTAAAACTTCATTTGCTTCATAATTATAAAAGATGGTAATGAAGGTTGACAACTTCATTTTTTACCGTGGACAGATTTACCCTTCTTTAAAACCCTATATATTTTTTTAAACGAAAGCTGAAACTACCATCATTTAAAATTGAAAACGATGAGTAACACCTCCAACGAAGTCATTTTAGAGAGTTCTATTCTATCGATTTTCCAAAAGAGCTATAGAATGGAATGGAAAGTTGGAGATACTTGACATGGCTATAGAGTGAATTGTCATACATCATTCTATCCAGAGTGAGTTCGAAGCATGTAGAGGAAATAGTCATCGCCTGCATGTTCTACAAACCCCTATTGTGCATAGAGAGTGTCACTTTCGGATGATAAATTTAACCTTCAGCATCCTTTAGTCACAAGGCCACCACACCTAAATATACGGGCACAATTGACCCATATACCTCACCTTTTCATATTCTATTAGATTCAAATGGACCTTCCTTCGCATGTTACTGGTGTTTCAAGAGGAGTGGAAGAAAATTTCGTAGGATTCGGACAAATTTGTTCTGCTCCGTTTAGTTGAGTTAGGATCTAAAAAAAATTTTGGGTCTTGTGAATATTTATAATTATGTGAACAATTATAATTATTCATGAGACCAAATATTATAAATGTTCATATGAATATTTATAATTATGTAAGCAATTAAATATTCATAAGACCAAATATTTATAAAGGTTCAAATTAATATTTAGAATTATGTGAACAGTTATAAGTATTCATAAGACCAAAATATTATAAATGTTCATGTGAAAATTTATAATTATGTGAAGAATTATAAATATTCATGCGACCAAAAAATTATAAACGTTCATATGAATATTTATAATTACGTAAACAATTAAATATCATGCGACCAAAAAACTTTGAATGTTCATATGGTTATTTGTAATTATATGAACAATAATAATTATTCATTAAACCAAAAAAATTATAAATGTTCATATGAATATTGATAATTATAAATATTCATAAGACAAAATTAATTATAAATGTTCAAATTTTTATGTTCAAATATTTATAATTTTTTGAACAAAATTATAATTCGAGCGAATATTATAACATTTCTTATTATTATATAATCATTGCAAACTAATCACAGATTAATTTAAACCGTTTTAATCCAAAGTTTGATTAAAATATTGAAAAAGGCTGGGATAGCCTGGTTGGTAGGGCATTGGGTTCATGTCCAAGAGGTTGTGGGTTCGATCCTGGCCGGCCGAAGACTCCCTGTGTAGTAAATGGTGACTGATACGCGTTAAATCTATCGAGTCACAAAGTCCTCCATGTTCCCATAACAAATCGTACCTCTGGGGTACTGGTCCAGGAATTTCCTTGTCTTCTGGATTCGTAATCAATAAGTCCTCCACGAAGGCACATTTCACCCTTATACTTGATTCAGTAGTTCCCTTGTCTTCTGTATTGGGTTCAGAACTACAAGGCTACGGAGTTGAATATTAGTAGTCGTAAACACAAAATTGGGTCAGCTGTTCAGCCACGGTTTTAAAATATAAAATAAAACTATTGAAAAAGGTGAAACTAGTAATTTATTTTTTAATTTACAAGCTATTTTTTTTAATGTATAACTTTCTTTTTTATAAGTAAGTTATCAAAATAAGTGAATAAGTTATAATCCTTTGATTTATAAAATACAAAAGGAAATTTATTTAACTATGTTACAAAATTAATTAAGTGACTCTTCAAACAGTAGCATCTAACAGGGAGAGGAGTTTGTGATTTGTTTTCTTTTTACTAATAAGTGGGGGGGGGGGNGAAAGGAGAAATGTTTAAGTAAGACCTAAAAATCCGCGTTTTCAAAATTTCTTAAAAAATAAATTAATAAATAAATGTAAAAAAATCACACGTGGAAAATTTTTGAATTTGGATTCAAAGTAAAATTCCTAACAGAAAAAGTTGAAAAAAAATATTTTTAAGGGTTTCACAGTTAACCTCTGAAACCACTTGAAAGGAAATTTTTTTTTCCCATATGAATTTTGAGAACAGAAGTAAAATTTTGAAGAATATTACACTCAGAATTTTATAAAATGAAATAAAATGCAATTTTTGTTTGATGCTAAATTATGTCTTCGATTTGAATTTATCAAAATTGAGGCAAAAACCCCGGGAGTGTTGCGACTTAAGCAAGTCAGGAGGTTTTTGTTTTTCTTATTTTTTGCTGACAAAGTGACAGAGGGAGTCTAAAAAATTGTTCAAAATATGCTTACGTATATTTGAAAGCCCCTTAAATATGTAAATTAATTTAATGTATCAATATTTACGAAAGAACCTCCCTGTCATAAGATGTATTGATATGTGCGGGGAGTTATTGGTATCTATCTCATTTCTTACAGAAATTTTGCACAATTTCAATATTTTATACCGATATATTTTTTTGAAATTTATTACTTCAACTGTTATGCAGCAATATAAAATGTAATTCTATATAAATTACCTTTAAATCTTATTTATTACATAATAAAAGCAATAGATAATTTGAAATTAAAATTCACTTAGAAATAAAACTAATAATTTCGTTTAATTCAGTAAAAATCTTATTACATTTTAAGTCTGAATCAAGCTCTGAGGAAGACCAAAATCAAACATTTTATTTCTGGTTCTACCACTTAGTTTTCACCGACTATGGTGTGAGAATCTAGAAATATATATACAGGGTGTCCATAAAAATATGAAAATGGTCCAAGATTTCGAGAAATAAGCATCAAATCAAAAATCTAAAAATAAACTTTTAAAATATACTCAAACTTTACATTCAATGATATCAAAATCAATCCCTCAACCTTCTTGGGTGAAGGTCAACTTTAAAATCCCAAGTGGAAACACTCATTTATTTTATTGCAAATTTGGATTCTCCAGAAAAAAACTACCTGGATTGACTTACGAATCCCGAGACATCTAGATGTATTACATAACCAAACGATCTTTTTAACTCGAGATCTAGCATCACAATTTTTTATTAAGTTAATTATATTTGTACATATGAAGGGGAAAACGGTTTATGTAAATGAAAGCTGATTTTGATAAGAAACGAATTTAAATATTTGAGATTGTTCAGGAGGTAGCATATCACTGGAATCGTAAAAATAAAACTATTCGTGAATATCACAAGCATTTATTTATAACCCTCAAATATTTAAAAACAAAATTTACAATTTTTAATCTTGAGGAAAAATGAAATTAGAAAATTGAGTTGGACGAAAACTATTTTTTCTCGAAATTTCTTACTTCCTCAGTAGAATTCCCGTTCTTCTTCAATATACTTTTCTTTGTTCGCATTTTCCACGCTTGAACAGGAACCATTACTCCCCAACGTGAACCATCTTCAAGATGTAATAACTCTCGGCGAGAAACAATTTTACTCGTTATTATTATTTTTTTTTTATAACCGTCGTTGAATAGTCGAACCAATTTCGGGTTTACGCCTACCGATGTTTAATTTTAGCTTTGTAATTTTTAACAAAATCCAGAAGACAAGGGAGCTCCTGGATCAAGTATTTTGAGAAATTAGCCTTCGTAGTGGACTCTTTGATGGAACTAGCCTGCATTTTTGTTGCGTCGAGAGGAAAACCATGAAAACCTCCCACGGTTAGCAAGGGGACTCTAACCCATGATTCATCTACCACTGAGGGTGTATTACGTCAGCACTGGGCTCGGTGCGAGTCGGGTGCGGATTTTCCGCATGGAAATTCCGTTACATGGAGAGGAAAACCATGAAAACCTCCCACTGTTAGCAAGGGGACTGTAACCCATAATTCATCTACCACTGAGGTAGATGAATCATGATCACATAAGCACTTTACGTCAGCACTGTGCTCGGTGCGATCCGGATACGGAATTTATATCGACCTGCCATTGGTGGGATTCGAACCCGGTTCATCTCATCAAAAGTCGAACGCTCTATCCCCTGAGTCACACGTTATTGATTTTTATATCCTACATTGAACTGCCGACCCAATTTTGGGTTTACGACTTCGAATGTTGAACTCCATAGCCTTGTAATTTTGAACCAATCCAGAAGACAAAGAAAGTCCAGGATCAGTACCCCCAGAGGTATGATTTGTTATGGGGACATGGAGGACTTAGAGACTCGACAGATTTAACGTGTATCAGTCATCGTTTTCTACACGGGGAGTCTTCGGCCGACGGGGATCGAACCCACGATCTCTTGGACATGGGCCAGTGCCCTACCAACCAAGCTATCCCAGCCCTTTCGTTATTGATTTGTCGAAGCTTTAATAATCCTCAAAATGCAACAGATGATGTGGGGAGCATTTTTGTGAGAAATGGACAAAAATCGTTCCTCCCCCTTTGCTTTCAAATGGTATTAGATGAAACAAAACTATTGTTACTGGTTTGGACAGCAATGCGTTGAGGGTTAAGAGGATTTAGCGTTAATATGACTCTCATTTGTCTACCTTATTTTGAATGTTTCTCATCAGTCCCGATTGACATTACAGAGAAACACTTCTGCAATGCGTTGAAGTGTTCCTAAGCAATGCGTTGAGGGCTAAGAGGATTTAGTGTTAATATGACTCTCATTTGTCTACCTTATTTTGAATGTTTCTCATCTGTCCCGATTGACATTACGAAGAAACACCTTTGCAATGCGTTGAAGTGTTCCTAAGCAATGCGTTGAGGGTTAAGAGGATTTTGTGTTAATATGACTCTCATTTGTCTACCTTATTTTGAATGTTTCTCATCAGTCCCGATTGACATTATAGAGGAACACTTCTGCAATTTCAATGCTTGGAAAATGCCACACTACCGTCTATATCCAAACAGTTTAATTTTTTTTCTTTAAATATCTCTCTTATATACATAAATCCAGTTTACCTGTGTCGATGACCTTATCAAGGGTTTTATTCTAAGGAGTAAAAGAGAAACCACATCGCAAAACCGCAAGGGATCAAAGTCCTGATTTTTCTCGATGTTATTTGGAGTACAAAATTGTATGATGACCCTACTACGTAGACATAAGGTAAACACTCGTCGAGTGTAGATTCTTTTGAAAGGGATTTTTCTTCTGAAACCCACAAATGCATCAGGAAATCACCCTTATCATTTGGTTAATTTTATTATACCTTAAGGGGGAGAAGAACACAGTGGTAAAATTTTTACTTGGCTGCTATTCTTCTCCAAAAAATTTGTTTTAAGCGTTTTTAAGCATCTTTTAAGCGTTTTTGATTTCACTTCACTTTGCGAAATGAATTTAATTAAAAATTTATGACCGCACCTTTTTTCCTATGGCCATAAAGCAAACTTATATCAAGCTTTGACGTTTCCTTAAAAACTGTAATTACGCGTATTTAGATAAGTTTTCGTGAAAATTAATTAATTAAAAATTTGTTACCAATGCTTTTTTCCTATGTTTATTAAATAAAATTATATCATGTTTTGACATTTCCTTTAAAAACTGTAATTACTCGTATTTTTAGATAAGTTTACGTGAAAATTAATTCAGTAATAACAATTCTATGAGGATCGATACAAGAATCTACAGATTTCTGTATCCTTTATACATAATATAGCTACTTTAAAATCTGCCATGTTATTACTATATTTTTGCCTTTGGATTCACCTTCATCGCGTTAAAATAATAAATAAATTTATATCTGTTGGGCACTTTCTTAATTAATTTCAAATTTAGTATGTTCAGGAAATAAAATTATATCACTCTTTAACGTTTCCTTAAAAACTGTAATTATGCCTATTTAGATAAATTGTCGTGAAAATTAATTCCGTAATATGAACTCAGTTGAGATGGATACAAGCCTTTGTAGATTTCTATATTCGCTGAACGTAATACAGCAACTTTAAAATCTGCAATATTATAATTATATTTTTCTTTTAGATTCACCTTCATCGCGTTAAAATAATAAATAAATTTATATCTGTTGGGCACTTTCTTAATTAATTTAAAATCTAGTATGTTCATGAAATAAAATTATATCACTCTTTGACGTTTCGTTAAAAACTGTAATTATGCGTATTTAGATAAGTTTTCGTTGAAATAAAATCCGTAATATCAATTCAGTTGAGACAGATACAAGCCTTTGTAGATGTCTATATTCGCTGTACGTAATATAGCAACTTTAAAATCTGCAATATTATTATTATTATATTTTTCTTTTGGATTCACCTTGATCACGTTAAAATAATAAATAAACTTATATCAGTTATGGGCACTTTCTTAATTAATTTAAAATCCATAATATCATTCTTATATTTTTCATTTCGTTTTACCTAGATCGCTTTAAAGTAAGAAATAAATCTATATCAATTGGACTTTTTGTTAATTAAATTACTCGTTGAGTACAAGGGGATTAAAAACCCCAACCTTTGTTTATGTAACATATAATTCCCATGGAAACCGAAACTGAGTGAGTTATTTTACATACGTTTGAAGTAAACAGTAATTTTCTAGACGCTAAATTTTAATTCTTCTTTTGATGATATTTAATTAATTAAAGTTTCGCCAACTCGTTTGTTATCGAAATTTAAATACAAACTATTATCAGAAAACTGAAATAAATGTTGAAACAGTCAGGGGGTTTGAATTGTTTAAATCCTTATTGATTTAATTCCTTCAAAGATTTTGTTGATTACTTAGATTTCTTCTTATATTTATTTACTTAAAGGTTCGTCAACTCGTTTGTTATAGAAATTGAAAAACTAGCCATTATTAGAAAACTGAAATAAATGTTGAAACAGTCAGGGGGTTTGAATTGTTTAAATCTTTATTGATTTAATTCCTTCAAAAATTTTGTTGATTACCTAGATTTCTTCCAAATATTGTAATTAATTCGTGTTGAATTTAATTATAGATAGTGAAGAGGTCACAACCTCGTCGGAAAATTTTGAAAATTTTAGCAATTAAATTTAAATATTTATTTAATTTTCTTTTTCGCTCATATTATATTCAACAAAGTCGTAGAAATCTTTATAATATTTAATGTATATAATATTTAGTGTATATAATATTTAATATATATACTGATAATATTTAATTAATTAAAGGTTCGTCAACTCATTTGTTATAGAAATTGAAAAACAAGCCATTATCGGAAAACCTAAATAAATTTAGAAAGGATTTGAATTGTTTAAATCTTTATTGATTTTATTCCTTCAAAGTGTTTGTTGATTACTTAGATTTCTTCTTAATATTGTAATTAATTCGTATTGAATTTAATTATAGATAGGGGAAAGGTCACAGTCCCGTCGGAAAAATTTCGAAAATTTTTAGCTGGTAAATTTAAATATATATTAAATGCTCATTTTCACACATATTATATTCAACAAAATCGTAGAAATCCTCATTTTTACATCATTGAAGGTGCTAATGCATAAATTATTCCCTAAAGTTCGGGTTCTGTGCTACCCAGTGTTCTTCCAATGAGATGAATAAGCTCATTTGCATAAAACTGTTAAGTGGTCATTATAAAGCTCTACACAGTGTATGACGTAATCGTATGATTATTACACTGTAAAAGATGTTCAAACTTTTTTTTAAAAGAACTATTTCTATTTGTTATTTTTGAGGGGGAAAATATTAAAAATCTTTCATCATCTATCCTCTTTTTTATTGCCATTGTGTCTCAGTAGCTCATTTGCATAAAACTGTCAAGGTGGTTATAATAAAGTGGCCACTGAAAGTAAAAAGATCATACGAGTGATGTTCAATTAAAGATGTTTAAATTGGGTTTTTTTTATAATTGGTTTTAATAGTAATTTTTGTCAATTTTTTCCTTCTCAAGTTATTTTTGTAATTTTGCAATTCATAATATTGTTAAAGTAACCTTAATAAAGAAGTCACTCAATGTATAAAATACATACGATCACATGATAAGTTCAAGTTCAAGCTACTGCTAGCTTTTAAACAATTTTTCTTATCAGATTTTATAAAGTATTATAAGCAATATCTTAATGATATAAAATGCATCCTTATTAAATGTCAATAACCCATTTGCAAGGAAATGTCGAAGGGCTATCTAACATGCCCTATCTAATAAAGTGACCGATCAGTGCATAAGATACATTTGATCTCAAAATTGATTTCAAACAACAGATGTTTAAACTTTTTTTGAAATGTTTATATTTATTTATTTATTTTTGTTGTTGTTAGTTTGAAGAGGACTGATATGATAAAAAAGAGATATGATAAAATAAAAAAAATTTTATCACAAACAAAAAAAAAAAAAAATTCTTTTGAAATTTAATTTTTTATTAGTTATAAAAGTACATGAATAAATGACATCTTTCTTTTTCGAATGTCATTGCTTAGCAATAAATCATTTGCATAAAAAATATCAGGGGCATATACATTGCATATACATTGGATCACAATATTGATATTCAACAAAAAACGTTGAAAAAAAGTTTTTTTTTTTGTTGCATTTTTCTTTATTAGTAATTTTCGAAAATGAAATAAAATAATATTTCAATGATATTAAATACTCCATAACTACGAAAGCAAAGACCGAGGATTTTTGGTTGCAGCAATCAGGATGTTTCCAATTTAGTCTATGTTTAAATTACTTATTAATATTATTTTTATTTGCAATTGTTTTACGAAAAAAGAAGTTTAAATCAAAAGACTGATGTGTAAAAATTTTGCATATTTCAAAGCAAATAGATGATGTGAGTTAGTCTATGTTTAAACTACTTATTCACATTATTTTTGTTTGCAATTTTTTTACGAGAAAATAAGTTAATACTAATCAAAGGATTTCTGCGTAAAAATTTTGCATATTTCAAAGCAAATGGATGTTGTGACAGCAACGAACAAACACACAACGCCCCCATCGTCTTATTTTCTGTCTGTCATGTTTGAAGGACAGCATGACATTGGCCGTTTAATGATAGAGCATCCAGGAGGACGTGTAGGAGTACAGAAAAATGCAATTTATTCCATGTTTTTCCTCCTCCTCTTTTAACTCCCTTTTTTTTTCTTCCTCCAAACTCCCTCCTTTTCTATACCTGTTAATTGTCCTAATGGTCCTCTCATTCCCTTCTAATGTCCTCTTATTTACTTCATCAAAGACTAAACTGTCTCAATGTTTTGAGGTCTATTTGTTATGTGTGGGTGGCCAGTTTTAGATGGCATTGAATATGATTTTT
>NC_092208.1:13036962-13085309 GCF_043381705.1 Parasteatoda tepidariorum
ATAAATTAGGCTGTGACCTAATGTCACATATATGTTAAATGTTGCCAGTTTTGGATGGCATTAAAAAAAATAATAATTTTCTTCTAGATATTGAATTAGGGAATGGGAGAATTATTAATTGATTATTTGTTATTGGTGCATAAAAAGGAATTAATATGTTAAATGGAAGGAAAATGAAATAAAAATTCGAATAAAAGAAATACACCTTTTTTGTAACTTTTTTCAAAATCATATACGGTTATTTTTTTTTATTTTTTTAAGTTGGTGATTTTATTTATAAATATTTTATATTTCAAAGAAATATATTGATTCGACACAAATTACTCCTTTTCTTAAAAGAGATTGCTTTGAGGAAAAATTCGAAGAGTTGGAAAAAATACTATTTTTATAAAAGAGATTTTTTTTAAAAAATATATTTTAATTTCAAAATGTATTTTTTCTAGAAATAATGTTTAAACATCAAAGACAAATCTCGATTAACGAGAAATCAAATTTGATATTAACAACTTTCTTAAAATTCGATTTCTTAGAAACTATTCTACCGAATTTGCTCAAATTTAGTATTTTATCATGTAAAATTACATACTTTAAAATAATGCAAAAAGTTTTATATTTCACAATTAAAAAATTTTTCGATTATTATTAAATAAAATAATAAATGTTTACTGAAATCTACTTTTTTTGCATGGAATATTCTTTGGTCAAACGAATTTTATAATTGTGTGCAAAAATTTTTTTATTCACTAAAAAAGTTCTCGACACCTGACCAAGTTATGGGGACCATATTTCCCAGATTGCGGCTATCTTTTATATTATGGGAGTCATCTGAATTCGTCGAAAAGAGGTATGTTTATTCACAGAAAATATGTTTTTGTGTCTGATTTCGTTATTTGAAATATCGTCTGCACTAATTAATTAGCATACTTAAAGTCACCCCTCAAACCATTAGAAATGAGTCCCAGACTGTAAAGATCCAATCAAAAGTCATTCAAAACGGTTTATTTTATTTATTTATTTTTTGGCGCAATGTACACCAAAAAGAAAAAATTTTTAAAAAAAAGTAAAATCCCCCAAATAAAACTCTTTTGTAAATAAGATATATAAATTTTAAATTAAATAAAATAAATACATTTAAATACTTTTTTTCTGTATTTGAATACATAAATTTAAAGCTGTCAGTTACAGTTTTGAGCTGTAAGCAAGTTACAACTTTTGAAAGGAGGGGCATCACATTTTGTAACGCAAAGCAATGAAGAGTATTTTATCTAATGTGGTCAACATCTGAAATTAGTTTTATTTTATTTATTTATTTTTTCTTGCCTATTTTTTAATTAAGCTGTACAAAAAGGAAACGGAACAAAAAATTAAGATAATAAAAACCCATCGGTAAAGAAATTAGATAATCTTAAGTATTGGTTATTTTTATATAGAAAAAAAAAAAAATATATATATATATACAGCCTTTTTTTTCCTTCTATTCACCGTGCCGTGTTCAAATTACATCCATTCTCCCGACTTGACCAATGGAAATTATTTTTTTTTTAAAAAAAGAAAAGAAATAATGACCAAGTCCATTAGCTACTTTCTTCCTCACGTTTTGTAGTACGTCTACACTGAGAGTATGCCATTGATTTGAAAAGGGTTTTCTTGGATCAAAAACCGGTTCTTCACACATACACAAAGACACAATGGCCCATTTCGCCCAACTAAAAGAATGCGGCTCTTTAGAATAAAACGACATCAAAATGCATTTCGGCGGATGCTTTTATTCCAAATAACATTTCGTTTGTCAAGTCACGTTATGAATGACTCTTGTCTCTCAATTGTTTCCCTCCTCTGAATAAAGATACATTTTGTTTTGAATGCTGCTGCATAACATTATATAGTTAAGTCATCTTATGATTTAATTGACAGATCTTGTAGTAACATTTTCCAGAAAAGAAAGTTAACTCCTCATTTGCACAATTTTCATACTTTCTAGACATTTAAACAATTCTTTTCGTTGCATGAAAAACTTTTTCTGGCTAATAAATATCCCAATTTTTACCGTTACGTGAAGTTGTTTCTGGAAGACTCTGTCGTCACATTAAATATAGATTTGTACGGAATAATATATTATTTTCCAACTGTTGTGAGTTGGTAACAGTCATTCAGGACTGTTAGGTTAAGTTTTGTTTTACCCAATTTTTACCGTTTTGTCTTCATAAAGTTGTTTTTGAAGACTTTGTTGTCAGATTAAATATAGATTTTTACAGAATAATATAGAACTTTCCAACTGTTGTGAGTTGGTAAGAGTTATTCAGGACTGTTAGATTAAGTTTTGTTTTACCCAATTTTTACCTTTTTGTCATCATGAAGTTGTTTTTCAAGACTGTCGTCAGATTAAATATATATTTTTACTGAATAATATAGTACTTTCCAACTGTTGTGAGTTGGTAACAACTATTCAGGACTCTTAGGTTAAGTTTTGTTATACCCAATTTTTACCGTTTTCTCTTCATAGAGTTGTTTTTGAAGACTGTCGTCAGATTAAAAATAGATTTTTACAGAATAATAAACTATTCTTCAACTGTTGTGAATTGATAAGAGTTATTCAGGACTGTTTGATTAAGTTTTGTTTACCTTTAGACACAGCGCTGTCTATGCTGATTATGAAAATTGCGCCATATGTCAATTTGAAGAATACAGTTTCGTAATCATAAAAAGCGTTTGTGCTCTAGTTTATTAATAAAGTTAACTCAACATTGCCTAGTCTAAGCCAAAGCTAATAAGAAAATTTGCACAGATTGCATCAAGAATACAGTTTTTCTTGACAATTTATTGATTTTTATCTAGGTAGGAAAATCTTACCAAATTTTGGATTTATAAAAAATAAAAATAAAAATGAAAATAATAAAAACCTTCTTAAATATTTAATCTGTTTATCTCTGTCCTTGGAAGACAAGTTTTCTAAAGAAAATTAAAAAGCAACAGTTTGAGTGTCTTAAACAAAAAGTAAGGTTTTGAGTACCATGTATATATACTATATTGATACAATATACATACTGTATTGCTACCACATACATACTACATTAATATCATTTACATAATGTATTGATATCATATACATTCTATATTGATACCGTTTACATACTGTATTGATACCATAGACATACTGTATTGATATAATATACATACTGTATTGATACCATAGACATACTGTATTGATATAATATACACACTGTATTGATAACATACACTTACTGTATTGATACCATTTACATACTGTATTGATACTATACACATACTGTATCGATACCATTTACATATTGCATTGATTGATACCATATACATCTGTATTGATACCATATACATCTGTATTGATACCATTTGTCATACTGTATTGATACCATTTGTCATACTGTATTGATACCATTTACATACTGTATTGATACCATATATATTAACTATATTACGGATCAGAATTGATTAGATTTTAAAATGGTCAAATAGCTAAAATGTTTAAAGAAAAACTTTAACTTTTTGAAGAAGAAAAAAAGGTAAATTGTCGAGATTTTCTCTCCAAGATAAAAATCAGCAAAATCAATGAATAATTTTTAATTTTTGAAAGTTTTTTATAAGTCCAAAGAAGGCAGTGTTCGATTAACATTCCAAACATTATGTTTTAAAAAGAGAAGTTTTCAAACACTTTTTATATTCACAAAACTGCAGCTTTGCCATCGACATTTTTCTTTTTCTTAGGGCACACGCTAATGATATGAAGAACTAATAACCCTTTTTATGCTATTTCATAACTGCTTCGAAATTTTTTAATAAAAGACCGTTCGATTTTGCAATTAAATTTTTAAAAGCTGGCAAAAGGAAACTAATTAAAAAATTTAAATAGCTTTATTTTGAAAATAATCCACAAATTCACGATGTTTATCGCTAACGTTCTTGTTTATTGTTAATGCTGCCTGCATTTGAAATTTACACATTGTTTGAAATCTTTTTCAAAAACTGTAAATACTGGCAACTATACCTTATCTCTTCGTTTTCATGTACTAATTATAAAATCCATTATACAAAATTATATTTAGTTCATTGTGCTATTTCAACCATTTTAAATGTTACTGTAATTCTTTTTTTATTCATAAGACATTAAAAAAAATTTGAAACTTTTGAGATGAAACATAACTTCCAACGAAAATAAATGGAAATCAAGTCGATTTTTACCTCTCCCTTTCATCTTTATTCAAGCAGAAGAATCTCAACATCTCAACTCAACCTGCAGTAAAATCACGAAAAAGGATTGCTTCCTTTCAAGAAACAACTCTCTTATTTGTTGGTTCAACAAAATAAAATACGGTCTCAGCAGGAAAAAAAATTAAAATATTTTCAGAGATGTCTTTCTGCTTTTTTGAGTCTACCACAAAAGGAAAGAGGGATAGTATTCAAAATATCTAAAATATATTTAAGAATAAATTACCCGGATATTTGAGTACGTAAGATTCAATATCGACTTAAGACTCCTTTATTTTGGTTTTAATGCCAATTTTACGAGTCTCTCGTGAAACTTGGGGAAAGTTTCATGGCAGGGATAGGTTCTCAGTCATAAAAATGCATTTTCTTATGTGGCCATAAAGGACCGTTGCTTAGGTTTGAAAGACACAGGGCTATCAACAATACAAACAGTCTTCGTCGATTAAACTCTTACCTTTAGAGCGTTGAACTGCCCTAAAGCATTGAATATCAAATAATGGACAATTTATGTACTGTCGCATATTGTTGATTTATTTATTTATTTATTTTATTTTATTTATTTATTTTTATCTTTCCTAATATTATGTGAGAAATCCCAGCTAAAATTAATGCGCAGAAAATAAAAAAAATAAAAATAAAAAACTTTATTATATAGAACTAGGAGGCTCCGCCCCCTGCTCGCTGACGCTCGCCAACCCCCGAGAATTGCTACGCAATCCTATGTGGTTCACGCCGTGAACCATGGCTCGCTCGGCTCGCTCNTGAAAAAAAAAATCTACAGTGTTTCTTCAATTTAATCTGCAGAAAATAAAAAATATTACTCATTGGCTGAATGGGTCTTGTTTTGACTTGATGGCGTGCGCACTTTATTTGGACGTTATCACACTTTTCATCTGTGTTCAAGAGTCATAGTAAAAAGTGCGCATGCGTGGTCATTGCATGCGTTGCTATGGCGACAGCTGCCGTTAGATAATTTTTTTAGAATTCTTTTTTTCACTTGTAATTTTGTTATGCATTAAGATGGGGTGAGTTTATTTTTGAGATATGGGACCAGAGAGAGCCCACAAATACTTCTTGAGTTTTGAAAAAAAGAGAATTTCATCATTTGAACGATATTTTTGTTATTTGTGGCATTTAACTACCACTATAAATATTAAATACCAAATCACTAGTATATAAGACATGTTAACTTGATTCTATCTTGAGATACCTTTTGATAGATGAAGGTTAACATAGTCTAAAATTAAAATCCCCTACAGGCTAACCTGTGATCGCCTTTTGGTGATCACTATTTTTTTTAAATACTTTTCTCTACATATTCAACAGATTCTTTGAATGCAGCAAAATATCTACCCTTTTTCTTCATTTTAATATGCAGAAAAATGCTTTCTGTTATTTTTCTCCCTTATTCTGCAAAATTTTGTAAGAGAGCAGGAAATCTGCATTTAGTGTTCAATGTTATCTGCAATTGGGATTTTTACATCATTAAACTCGACCATCAATCTAAAAGTTTTTTCTAAGATTGAATTGCAATTTCAGTGTTTGCAGGTTTGTAGGTGTTAAAAATGTTGCTTGCATTAGCAAAAGATTAAATTACTATTATTCAAAAATATTGAATTTCTGATTGATTTTCGCACTATCTTTATACTCGAACTCTAATTTAGCTCGATAAATATCGAAATGTTTCTATGATGTAGCGATTACGTGAATGTCAACGTTCAAATAGTCGGGGAAAGTTCAGTTATTGAATTTCTGACTTTCATGTTGACTTTGTAAAGGAGTTGTTTTTGTTTTTTTAGCATTCACTGATGAATATCGATATTTTTCTGTGTTCAAAGCGATTACGTGAATTTAGATGTTCACAAGGTAGATGGACGTTGAGCTTTATTGAATTTCTGGTTGATTTTCTATCTAACTTTAGGAACGAACTGTTTTTTATTTAGCTCGGCGAATGTTTAGCTCTGTAGATGTTCACATAGTCGATGGAAGTTGAGCTTTATTGAATTTCTGATTGATTTTCGCACTAACTTTATACTCGAACTCTAATTTAGCTCGATGAATATCGAAATGTTTCTATGATGTAGCGATTACGTGAATGTCAACGTTCAAATAGTCCGGGAAAGTTCAGTTATTGAATTTCTGACTTTCATGTTGACTTTGTGAAGGAGTTGTTTTTGTTTTTTTAGCATTCACTGATGAATATCGATATTTTTCTGTGTTCAAAGCGATTACGTGAATTTAGATGTTCACAAGGTAGATGGACGTTGAGCTTTATTGAATTTCTCGTTGATTTTCTATCTAACTTTAGGAACGAACTGTTTTTTTATTTAGCTCGATGAATCAATGATTAGAAATTTTTATTTCTTTTAGCGATTACGTGAATGTCAACATTCAAATAGTCGGGGAAAGTTGAGCTGTATCGAATCTCGGACTTTAACTTTAGCTTTATGAAGGAATTGTTTTTTATTTAGCATTCACTGATGAATATCGACATTTTTCTGTGTTCAAAGCGATTACCTGAATGTAGATGTTCACATAGTCGATGCAAGTTGAGCTTTATTGAATTTCTGGTTGATTTTCACACTAACTTTATACTCGAACTCGAATTTAGCTCGATGAATATCTAAATTTTTCTATGGTGTAGCGATTACGTGAATGTCAACGTTGGGGAAAGTTGAGTTATTGAATTTCTGACTTTTACGTTAACTTTATAAAAGAGTTGCTTTTGTTTTTTTACCATTCACCGATGAATATCGACATTTTTCTGTGTTCAAAGCGATTACGTGAATGTAGATGTTCACATAGTAGATGGAAGTTGAACTTTATTGAATTTCTGATTGATTTTCCCACCAACTTTAAGAACGAACTGTTTTTTATTCAGCATGACGAATATCGAAATTTTTCTTTGTTGTAGCAATTACGTGAATGTCAATATTCAAATAGTAGAGGAAAGTTTCGCTGCATCGAATTTCGAACTTTCACGTTAACATTGTGAACATTTCATAGATGAATTTCGACATTCTTCTAGGTTCAAAGCGACTACATGAATGTCACTGTTCAATTAGTCAACTGAACTTTATCGAATCTCTGACTTTCGCATTAGCATATACAATATAATCATATAACTTATTAATATTGTTTGTATGCTAAGAAAAAAAAATTGTTGTTAAATCAGTGATTGCATTGAAGCTAAGAAATGATTGCACTTGCACTCGGCCTAGATTGCGTGCATCAATCTCCGCTTCTCTAGAGATGATGATAGAGGAGCAACTTGTCTGCCATCACGTTTATGATGGCTTTTCATCAGGCGATACTTACCTTTTTCATCAAGATAGTGTTTTTTTCTTTCACTTTTTTTTCATACAAAGAATGTCTTTATTGCATTTTTGTGTTCGACCTTGTAATGTCCCCTTTTTTTCATTTCTTTTTTTTTTCTGTCATCAGCACGTGCCTAAAATGCACTTCGACACTTACCATACCTTTTGAAACATAGTATTGAACATAGTATTGTAAGTTTACTTAATTTTTATTGCACGCCATTAGATAAAGAAACAGGAAACAAGTTTTTCGATATTAAATTTTTTTCGATACTACTATAACTATATACTAAATACTACTTAGTGAAACAAAGAAAAATAGAAGGGGCTAAGGAGCAACATTAATGTTATTTTATCACTTAAACCGTTAAAAAAAATTTTTTTTAACTGATGAATGTAAATGTAATTATTTTAATTTTCAAATAAATTTAAACATGGCTAAATAATTAATTTAAAATTACAATTATAATTCAAATTCACAGATAACTAACTACACGCATATGCATATAAAAACAATACATATGGAAACACATATAAAATGCATATAAGCAAAACATATGAAATACACATAAAAAAAAAACATGTAAAGAATGAGATCACATACAAATTAAAATATTCATTACAATAGAAAACAATTTTATATTTTGTAACAGTTGTTGAACAGCCAACCTAATTTTGTGTTTACGACTACTTATGTTCAACTCCGTAGCCTTGTAATTTTGAGCCAATCCAGAAGACAAGGAGAATCCTGGATCAGTACCCCCAGAGGTATGATTTGTTATGGGAACATGGAGGACTTTGCGACTCGACAGATTTAACGCGCATCAGTCACCATTTACTACACGGAGAGTCTTCGGCCGGCGTTTATCGAACCTACGACCCCAGTGCCCTACCAACCAGGCTACCCCTGCCTTAATAGAAAACAATTGGAATATTTTGTTGGAAATTAATTTTTAACCATAGAATAATTTTCGCTCTCATTTACATGTAAACGCGATAGATTAGTGAGTAAGGCACTGAACTATCACTGTGAAGAGCTATGGTTCGACCCCCTAGTGGTGCCCTAATGGTGCCTATGGAAGCCTACTAATCATCAGATCAATGCCTGGAAAGTTGTTGTTCCTTATTCAACTTGTTCCAATTTTTTTGCTAAATCAAGTCCAGAAGACTTGGAAAGTAAAGAGGGCTTGTGCCCAATGCCACAATCTTGCCATTGGTCATGAAACTAGGGAGCTTTAACCTCCATAGCCTCCCTAACCCATAGCGTGCTATTGCGTTATAAAAAGTAAAGTATTAACGTTACTTTTAAATGTGAAAAAGAGATTTCTATAAATAATATATTTTGTCGATTTTTTTTTTCAATTTAAATTTTTTCGCTTCCTCCAATTATTATACTCTCTTCAGGGAAATCGAGTTAAATCAAGAATCCAATCCCTCTGCAGTTATATATACCTCTGCAAGCCACTTCAGTGAAATGCCCCGTTACTTATTTTTTTCTTTCTAGAATTTATATTAGATTTCTTTGATTTCTGAAATGATTTTCCTTTTCTGAAATGAGACAATTGAATTTCTTTTATTCTGATTCTTTCATTTTTTACTACTAGTCATAACAAATTTTAATTTCCTGAAATAAAACAGTTTAACTTTTTTTTTTCTACTCTTAAAATTTTATTTCTACTGTTAGAACTTGTAACTTAAATATTTTTCTTTATCCTAAATTTAATATGAACGAACTTACTCTTGCCCAGTTATTGTTTTAGCTGTGAAGAAATCAACTCGACAATAGTTTTTTATTGTCAAAGTGGAAAATATCATGTTTTGTAGTGTAAAATACCCGTTTTATAGTGGAAAAAATCGTATTTTAAAGTGTGAAATATCCGTTTTGACAGTGAAAAGTAACACATTTTCTAGTGATCTATTTTATGTTGAAAAATATCCGTTTTACAATGGTAAAATTTTGTATTGTATAATAAAAAGTATCAGTCTTTATCCGTAAAAGTATCAAATTTTGCTGAGAAAATTATCCGTTTTATATTTTAGAGAGAAAAATACTTATTTTATAATGGAAAATACCTGTTTTATTGTGGAAAGTATGGTATTTTAAAATGTGAAACATCCGTTTTAACAGTGAAAAGTAACGCATTTTTTAGTGATCTGTTTTATACTGGAAAATATCACGTTTTATTATGAAAAATATCCGTTTTATAATGGGAAAGTTTTGCATTGTACAGTGAAAAGTATCCATCTTTATCTGCAAAACTATAAAATTTTACTGAGAAAATTATCCGTTTTATATTTTAGAAAGAAAAATATTTATTTTTTAGTGGAAAACATCACATTGCATGGTAAAAAAAAAGAATATCGTTTTATAAAGGGGAAAGTATTTCATTGTGAAGTGAAAAGCTTTATAGTCGAAAGTGTGTATTGCATTTTCTTATGAAAAATATTATAAAATTTAGTATTGCATCGTTCAGTGAAAAAATATCCGTTTTATAGTTTAAAGTATCACATTATATGAAGGGAAATGTTTATGGAATAATTCTGCATCGAAATGTAATAATTTGAAGTGAAAAACATTTTTTTTCCAATAAATATAATAATAACTAAATTTTATGAGGCTATGGGGAATGAAGGAAAATTCTAAATATGCTTTTAATCCTCTTTTTTAAATTTTTTCAAGCACACTGATGGTGGATATTTACTCAGTTCGGCAGTTAGATACGAATGAAATATAAGGCCATCACCAAATCAGAATTTGAGATATAAAGTGAGTATATTTATTTTTTCTAACAAAATTATGCCAATATCATTTCTCCAATCAGCAGTTTTTGAAAAATAGTTAAATAATATACAGTTGTCTGGTTTTTGATAAATGTTATTGTTTTTGTGCAATTAACATTAACGCAATTTTTAGCGTCATCCAAATTGGGCTTTAACGATTTACAGTGAATTAAAAATTAGATTTTTTTAAAAATCTGAACACTGACATACGTTACTGACTAAAACTACAAATGGCGTGACTTTATTGCTTTAACAATTTGAGGAAAGATCCTTTCAAGTTCCAACAATGATCATGCGCTTATGTTTCTTAATATAATAAAGCAAAATTTATTTTTCACCTTTTTAAATGAGCAGTCGAATAATGCTATATCATCAAATGTTTGTGAAGTACAAAAAAAAATTAGAAGAAAACGTTAGGGCTGCTTTTTCGAATGCTCCGTCGTAACATGAAATGATGCTATTTTACTAACTGTTGAGAGTTTACAACTGTTACTCTGGACTGTTAAGGTCAAGTTTAGCTGATCTAAAGCCAGCGCTGTCAACACTTATTTTGAAAATGGCGCAAAACGTCAATATGGGGGAAAGCCACAGTTTTGTGAAAATGAAAAGCGTTTGTGGTCTAATTTTTCAATATTTAAAAACTTACTCCAATGCTGCATTACCTGGGCTCATAAAAATTAACAAAAACGAGAATACGGCAGTGATTTTGATAATTTTTATTTAGGTGAAAAAATGTCGCCAAATTGGCGATTTTTTTAAAAAAAGTTTAATAACTTTTAAAATATTTAAGTTATTTGTCTGTTTTAAAGCCCAGCTAATTCTTCACGTCAATATTATATATATAGTTTGAAATCATCGCATTGTTTCAAGTGTAAGGCACTTAAATTATGGCTCTTTTATTTTCCTTGGCGACAGAGCGCCGAAAAACAGCGTTAATCAAAAATTTACCTAAAATCCAAGATGCCGAGGTTAGAGGCCTTTCAAGTAAACACCACCGATTAAAATTAATATTAATATGCATTTTCCAATTTATGAAAACTGATATTATGATAAAAACTATCAGGTCACATTGATGCTTATTTATGGTATGGGCTTTTTCCTCCTTAACTGTATAGTGAAATAAACATATTTATGATCGTGCCCATAAACAGTTATGTATTGGCCACCTTTAAGAAAAAAAAATGAAGTGGGGGCGTACATATATATCTGTGTCTTCTTCCCGGAAGTCCTTCTTATTAAGGAAAGTAATAAATATGGCAGGCAATTTGCCCCAGTATTTATCATTTTTTTTTTCTCTGTAGCTCTTAGCAAAGTAGGTTTGGTAATAAAAAAAAAGCTGAAGATCTTACAGCCATAATGTGAGTATATCACGTTAGGGAAGTTATAGCTTTGCATTAGAGCTAGTATGTTGAATGACAATATGTGTGCTACACAAAAACAACTATGAGCTTTCAAGATATTAATCTTAATTTTTATTTACACAAATAATCTCTAAAAAAATGCTAAATTTCAATAATTTGTTTTGCGATATTATCATTTTACATTCGAGCATGAATAATTGGAAGAGAAAAAACTTTTCAAAACAGTGTAAGTGTTGAATGACCGAAATTGCTGGTTGTTGATTTCCACCGGTGAATGTTAACAATCACATAGTCGCTTTGGTAAATGTCCGTAACATATACTAGGTCAGTGCCACTACCCGGTATGCTCCACATCAATATTTATTTTAAGGGTCACTGCAACTGTCCGGTATAGATTTGCCCGGTATGCCCTACATCAATGTTTTCGTAAGGTCAAATACTACTGCCCCGTATGCAATTAACCTGTACTCGGACTAACCTGTTTCTCTTGACCTATCCTCGACAGATATTAAAATATCGAATAAATATAATAGTATCAACGAATAAATTAATATAAAATCGGATATAACAAATATTTCGGACATTCACCAAAGCGATTATGACATTCACCGGTGAAAGTCGACATTTTCTTGATTTTCGGTCATTCATGGTAACATAAGCATATCAATCAATATCATCATCAATCATATCATTCATCATCATATCATATCATATCATCATCAATCATATCAGCATATCATCAATCAATATAAATTTTAACCTTAAGGCTCTACTAGTGATTATTAATGCACTTTTTAAAAAAATCATTATATGAGTGAGCAGTTTTTATAATAACACTACTTATTTGCTACTTTTTTAGTTGCTTCCAAATTTGGCATTTTGAAATGATTATTTTAATCAATATTGGTCCCGCAGTGGAGACTGATTGTAAAGACACGGTTCCCAGTAGAACTCCTAAGTCAAGCATCTCTGGCTGCGATCAATAAGCGGGGGGGGGGAATCAGGAACCTAAGCCAGTCAGGAACATAAGTTAAAATGGAAACCAAACTGCAAAAACACGATCGAAGAAAGTGAAATCCGATCAGGCACTAAACGGCGAATCGAACCTCGGCCGAAGTCGTACTAGGTTAAGACTCCACCTACAGCAACGACTGCGCATCTAGCTTTTCTTGAAATAAATCAAATTAATTGAAAGAAATTTCTTTTAGGGCAATGCACGAGAAAAAACCGGTATTTTTCGAATTTTTTTCTTTCTTTTCTAATGCCCACCTGTGTTGACATTCGTCAGTTCAGGCATATACAGGGCGATTTTGTTGGCCTCTCTTTCAGGGGCACCATATTAGGTGGGCCAACGTCGCTCCCACAGTGAGGACAGATAGTACAGAGAAGTAAAGAACATCCATGCCGTACCCGGGATTCGAACACAGAACCTTTCTGATGCAAGGACAGTTCCCTGCCCACTACACAGACCGGTCAGCTTTTTCGAAATTTTGTTATCGAATAATGTTATGCTTTTGAACAAGAATTTGCGTAATTTAACAATAATTCTTGTTTTTTTATCCGTACTGGTCCCGCAGTGGACTGATCGTATAAACACGGTTCCCAGTTGAACACCGAAGTCAAACATAACTGGCTGTGGTCAGTATGCGTGTGGGTAACAATTTTGATCAGCCTGAGTAGGGACCGAGGGTGCGCGGTAAAGGTCCTAGTTAAACTGTTCGATCGTAAAGTGCTCGACTTTGCACGCAGGTCGTCGGGCAATCAAAGCAGGGGATCCATCCCCTCTGCAGAGGATCAAAATTGCGATGGCATGTCTTGGCCGTCGCCAATAGCCCATTGTGCAGCTCTAGGGCGAAGTGAATTAAGTACCTACCTACCATCTGTACTGATATCGAAATTTTTTAAGATAATTGTTTTTTAAATTATTTTTCTTACGTGTTTTTTTGTACTTTTTATTTAAGGATTTACCTTTAAAAAAAATGCAAAAACCCGTTTGCAAAAAAAAAAGATTTTTATTTATATATTTACTTGTGACCATCAATGGATGCTAGAAATGTATTCTTCTATTCTAGAGTTCCTATTCTTCTTATCAGTATTCCTAACTGGTCAGGAAATTGTCCGGAAATGCTTCTATTTTATTTTTTTATTTTTTTTCGGGCATGTTTCCTTGACGCAAATCTTACTTTCAAATTTATATTGTGATATTTGCTATGTCAACAATTTCTTTGAAGAAATGCATTTTATACAGAATATTTGCCGGCCAACTGTGTCTGCGAAACCGTAGGTATGATTTATAAACTACTTTTTTTTTTCCGTTGTATTAACTTGCATCAGATAAAATAACTTCTTCACGATACATTGGGTTAATGTTTCCTGAAATATCCATTATCAGAAAGACATCGAGCTTTTGAAATGTAAAGCTGTGAGTGTAGCTCAATTTCTTCTTTAACGATTGGCTTATTTAAGATTGCAAAACGTATATATGCTTCATTTTTTAAAACATAAAATAACATTGGTCTTAAATATTTTTGAATTATTATTGCCTGCAAGCATTAAATGATAAAATCCTTAATTAACAAAAATGATCTTAAAATATTTTATTGTTCTCATGTAGTTTTAAATTATAACGGTATTTAACTATAAATGATTACTGTAGGGGTCAGGAAACTGGCCTTACGTCAGAAAGGCTCTGGGTTCGGATCCCGGGCAAGGCATGGATGTTCTTTCATACTCTGTACTATCTGTCCTTACTGTGGGAGCAACGTTGGCAACCACCTAATATGGTGCCCCTGACAAAGTGGCCAACAAATCTGCCCTGTAAATACCTGTATGACGAAAGGTCATTCCCCAGGCTGGTATTCGAAAACAAAAAACTTTAAATTATTCATCTACCTCTAATTTAGCAGCCTAGCTATTTTTACTATATAAATATTTAACGTGTATTTGTTGCAGTTATCTTAAACTATTTTTAACTGTTATACTATTTATAATGAACTTATTTCGTCTTTTAAGCTATTTCTATCAAAATGGAAAGTAATATTCAAATTGAAATGTTTAAAATTAAATACGATGTTCTTTTATTATATTATAAAATAATTCTATGATTTTACTTAAACATACAACATTTTATACTATACATATTGGAATTACAGTTTTAAAATCATTAAATGGAAACTAAATATTTTTTTTTTTTTTTAGTTTCATATTATATTTTATAGAAAACTGTACACAGTGAATATATGCAATTAATATGATTACATAAAATTGTAAAAATATACTAGGGAGTTAACATTCTTTGCACCACTGACTAAATAAATGAAAATTTATGATTTAATGAGATTCAATTCTGTAATAGAAAACTGAATAATAATTTTTAAAAAAATGTGGATGCAATTCTGATCATAACGAAGCAATATCATTAAGTTTATCAAAATGACTATCTGTGTTAAAAGAATAAATTTTTTCGGAAATCTTTTAAGTTTCATTTATTACTCTGCTCGCCAAGAAGAACAAAAAATGACTAAATTCTTCAGTGAGAAGGTAAGCGACTGGAATTTTAAAATGTTATTTATAACTTCCTTTAAAAAAAAAAAGCATTTCTGTTATAGTGAATATTTAAATTTTAACAATATCCATGAGTTCTAAAAGCATATAGTTAATTTAATATTCATGGTTTTATCATCTCCAGATTTATCAAACAGTGTTAGAAAATATGAGCCAGAATAAATTTAAATTTGCAGTCTCCTTAATATGATGCCAATTTAAACCGTATCGAATGTCTTATTCAATCTATTCTTATTTGATCTGTCTCTTTTATTTGATCTGTGTCTTTCATTTAATCTATATCTTCTATTTGATCTATGTATTCTATTTAAACTGTATGTTAAAGAGTAAACAGTGCGCATGCGTCGTCATTACATGCGCTGCTATGGCGACCACTGCTGTTTAATAATATTTTAACATTCTTTATTTTTTTAATTTTATTATGCATTGATTTGGTGAGTCGGGTTGTGAGTTGTAAAAGTAGTGTAATACAATTCAGAGAACTGTAGGTTAGAATTTCTAATTCTTAATTAAAACAAGAAGAAGAAAAAACATCGTTCAAACAATGAAATTCTACTTTATTCACAACCCGAGAATTATTTCATAGGATCTCTCAAAAAAATTTATTCATTAAATCAATGCATAATGAAATTTAAAATGAAAAAATAATTTTAAAGATTATTAAACAGCAGCGGTCGCCAATGCAACGCATGCGATGATGACGCATGCGCATTGTTTGCTCTTGAACACATACTATGGTTCATCTTGAATTTAAAAATGGTTCAATTTGCACCTTATTAAGATTCTGACAAATTTGCATCATATTGTGGTTCCAGGTACCTATATTATGTTTCAAAATTTTCCTGAAATTGTAGAAACAGAAAGTGCCATGTTGTTTAAGTAGTATTAATTGATAAAATTAGCACTTAATGCAAATTTTGTTTGTTAAGTTGTAACTCAAACAATAAAAACATCAATACGAATTTTTATTGCTATTTTTCTAAAATGTGTTTTCCGGAAATAACCCCTTTGCGTCGAATTATTATGTGAGCGGGTGTTTTTCGAGGTTAAATCTTCGATTCCAAGGTCAATCATCGCATCTTTCTTCCCCCTTTTTTTTGCATCAACCGGAAGTACTGGAACAGATGCTAAAGAGGTATAGATGAGCTCAATCTATATTTTTTTTGTGCGTGTAATTCTCCCTTAATTGTAACCTTGGCGGTGTTCTTCCTGCCACAATAGTAAAACGAAGGACGGGGTATATAAAAAGTGAAACCTTTTCGAAGATTCCAGATGTACTGGGATCTTTTATTATTATTTCAGTTCGTTCTATACTACATTGGTTTCTACTAGTTCAAAAAAAAGAATAATAATAATCTACACTAATGCCTGAATGAAACCATTGAGTTACACATATTTTGAATTTACCAGTATCGAAAAAGTAATACTGGTCCCAATTATTTTGCATTGTAAAAAACACTAAAAACTAGTAAACAAAAACTGACTTTTTTAAATATTTCAAGAGCAACCTGATTCAAAATTCTTGATTGGTCCCATCAAATCTGATGGTTTATGTTGTTTTTAGTGTGATTCTTGATGGTCCATCATCATATGTTGATCACCATCATCCAATATTTTCCATCATGCGTTCATGGTGTTTGATATGCCAACAAAATGCCATCATTCCATGTTAGAAAATGCTACTTTAATACTATGATGGTTTACCATCAAGACAAGTTTGATTCTCATGAACCAACTGTCCATGATGAACCGTCATGGTCCACGATGGTTCAAACTTTACATTTCCATGATGGTTTGATGGGAATTCTTGTTGGTTCTCAGGAATAAACCATAAAAACATTTAATTTTTTTTTATGTTGCACGATCATAAATCAGCCCGAATTGCCTACATTTTATTTTATTTTATAACCGTCGTTGAACAGCCGACCCAATTTCATGGGTTTACGACTACTAATGTTCAACTCCGAAGCCTTGTAATTTTGAACCAATCCAGAAGACAAGGAAACTCCTGGATCGGTATCCCCAGAGGTATTGATTTGTTGTGGGAACATGGAGGACTTTGAGACTCGACAGATTTAACGTGCATCAGTCACCATTTACTACACGGGGAGTCTTCGGCCGGCGAGGATCGAAGAATTGCCTACATTGGGATGAAGGTAGTTTATGAGCTTCTAACAGTTCTCACTTAACAGTCTGGTTAAGTTTTGTTAATCTTCAGCCAGCGCCCTCTATGCCAATTTTTTAAAATGTCAATTTACAGAAAAGCAACAGTTTCTCAATTGGGTATAATATGAAAAAGACACAACTACTTCCACTTACTAGGAATAGCATTTACCTTTTAGTTTAAATAATAAACTGAGTTTTAAATATGTTTACTGAATTTATAAACTTAGATAAAGCAACAAAATAAATTATTTCTAAAGGAATTTAGACTAATACAATTCCAACCTGGCGAGTAGCGACTTATAACAAAACACTTTGTTTCATGTTTACTTTTTGCTAGAAATAAGGTTCGCAGAAAATGCTATTTACTAGTTAAATTTAGTAGGAATAACACGACCTGTGACGTAGGCTATAGTATACCCAATTCTCGTTTTTTAAAAACTTGCGGAACATTCTTACTAATATCTGGTTTGATCATTTTGCTTTAAATGCAGCAATCAAATTCTCAATTGCTAAATATATATTTCATATGAATTTTGCTTTTATGAAAAAGTTACAGTAAAAAGTACTGTCGGAGAGGCATTGAAAAATATTTTGTATTAAAAATTCAACGCAAAATAATTTATTTTTAGCAAAAAGAGAAGGATGGAATTGCTGGGAATTAGATAGATGGATGGACACTTCTCTTAAAATTAAAACGAATTCAACTTATTTGTTTGTTTTCTAACGGTATCGTCAAATCATCTTGGAGCAAGCTCTAAAAATTCCAACTCCGGAAACTGACTCACTGTTTTCATCAATTTAAATATGTTTGATTAACTTAGCACGGCATAAAATATTATAATAGATCGAAATTTATTAACTCGAAAATAGTTCTAAACCGACAATACTGTTTCTATGTTCTGAAGTTTTCCTATATTTACCCCTCATAATGAAATGGAAAAGTTTTCTTTTAAACTTTAATATTTAATTTGAATCCGTAATTTAAATTATCATTTTCATGTTTCTTTCTAATAGTTTTGAATATTAAATGGAATGTGTTTTTTTTTTTTAAGACTTAAACNGCAGAAAATGCTATTTACTAGTTAAATTTAGTAGGAATAATACGACCTGTGACATAGGCTATAGTATACCCAATTATGAAAAGCGTTTGTAATCTACTTTTTCCTATACTTGAATAAACACTCTCACACTGCATTGTTTGGACACATAGAAATACTCAAAGGCTGGTTTTGGAAGGCTCAATCGTTATATGAAATGATGCTTTTTGCGAATAATATGCTATTTTTATAACTGCTGTAAGTTTGAAACTGTTACTCATCACTGTTAGGTCAAAATTAGCCTGTCTAAAGCCAGCACCGTCTACGCTTATTTTGAAAATGGCGCAATACGTTAATATGGAGAAAAGCCACAGTTTTGTGAAAATGAAAAGCGTTTGCGGTGAAATTTTTCAATATTTAAAAACTTGCTCCAGTGCTGCATTACCTGGGCTCATAAATATTTACAAAAACTGTTAAATAAGGCAGTGATTTTGATAATTTTCATCTAGGTGAAAAAATGTCAACAAATTGGCGATTTTTAAAAAAGTTAAATAACTTTTAAAATGTTTAAGTTATTTGTCTGCTCTAAAACCCAGATAATTCTTCATGGCAAGTTTATATAAATAGTTTAAATTAATCGCATTGCTTCAAATGTAAGGCACTTACACTACGGCTTATTTAGTTTCTTTGGCGACCGAGTTTCGAAAAACAGCTATAACGATTTTTCATCTGGGAGCAAAATTTGTCACCAAATTGGCGATTTTTTAAAATGTTATATACTTTTCTTTTTCAATATTTAAAATATTGATCTCTTTTCCGATTTTAAACGATTCATAGTAACATAGCATAAAAAATATAAAATAAAATTTTTGTTTAAAGTGTAAGGCACATCAACATGTTTTTTTCTTTTTCTTTTTTCCTCACTGCATTAGTTTTGGCAAACATTTTCCCAAACTGCTGCTGACCCCTTCTCAACTCAAATTAGAGGGTCATATGTCCGAATCCGTCAGGAAACAGAAGCATTTTCACTTTAAGAAGCAATTTGTAAGTAATATTAACTAATTATCATTTTTAAAGAGTACAAACCTTCAAGATTACCTTTTCGTAAGCGAAAATTTGATCATTAGATTAAAGGTTATTCAGGTTGATTTCTTTTATCCTTCTGAATCACTGTACAAACTATGTTATCAATTTTCAGTACGTTGTCCAGTATTTTTGTAATGCTCGTTTTCTTTAAAATCCATAAAAGAATATTTGAATGTCGGAAAAAATTACGAATTTATATAACAAGGATAACCATTTAATGAATATGCATTTCTTTCTGTTATCATTAGTTTTCGAAAATTATATATAATTTTATTTTTCTATTTCCTACTTTGTAATATTTAATATTAACTCTTAAATATTAATAAGTTATAGATTAACTCTAACTAATTGTTTATGAAAACATACAATAACTCTATTCAAAATTGTGATTTAACTCATTCAATAAACATTTTTTCGGCTTTTGTGAAAGAAATGTTTATTCTTTAGCGATTCCATAAATAGAAAGTGTATAATTCGAAATATTATTCAATTAAAATCTATATTATGTGTTTTGTTAGAATATAAGAATTCCTTTACTGCAGACTGTTTTATTGTTTATCATTCTAGTCTGGTGTATTTGTCTTATTTCTGTCTGTCTGGATTCAACCATTTTCTTTGATTGTTTTTACCTAATTATTTATGTAGACTGATAATTTCTCGTTCTATTTCTTTCGACTTGCTCATTTTATTATTGTATTTTCTTAAATGTTTTGGAAATAATTTTTCTCTTCTCTCAAATTTTTTTTTCTTCTGCAGACTATTTAACTTAGAAAAGATGTTTGAATACAGCAACTTCGCGGAAAAATAATAGGTATGTTTATATTCCATTTATTATTACTCTTATAACATAAATACCAACTTACGTGTTTATAATTTTTTTCAAAGACACTTTTTAAAGGTTCTAACCCTCATTTGCATTACATGGAGAGGAAAACCAACCACGGTTAGCCTGACGGCCAGGGGACTCTAACTCATGATCCGCCTATATTCTCAGTGGTAGACGGATCATGGGTTTGAGTCCCCTTGCCGCAAAGCTAACCGTGGAAGGTTTTCCTCTCCATGTAACGCAAATGAAGGTTAGTTCCATGAAGAAATCCTCCACGAATTCACATTGTTTCCAATACTGGATCCAAGTGTTCCTTTGTCTTCTGGATTTGGTTCAAAATTACAAGGCTACGGAGTTGAACAGTAGTAGTCGTCTAAAATCTGGTATACTAATGTTAACAAAGAGTTTTTGGAAAAGCATTAAAATACTTACAATGCAACTTTAATAAACATTATAATTGATTTAGATTAGTTAGAATTTGATCTTAATTAGGTAGTAAAAGTTGAAATAAGTCATTTTTAATGGGGGGGGGGAATAACCCCATAAACTCACCGCAATTCAGTACGATAAATAATAATATTCCATTCATAACAAATAACAAAAAAAATAATAAAATACAGTCAATTGTTAATTTAGTTGTTTTTTTTTTGTTATTGATCTCTAAAATCTCTTAATCATCTTTACCTTAATAGAAGAAGAAAGAAAAAAAAATGGAGCAATCATCATATCCGGGTACTGATGCTGGTGTCATTTTGACCTTCACGCGTACCTCTATTTTGGTTGCACACAACAGTTGTTACGGTTCCCCCGCCAACCCCTTAAAAAAAATTTTTTTGAAATTTTAATTTTTTTTTATTGTTATTATTTCGAACGAAAGGTGTTTCCCTTCTTTCACAGGGTTGTATTCTAAAAAAAAAAAAACTTTCACTTAGGGGAAGCAGATGGGGAGGGCAACTTTGACCTACTTTTAGAACTCGTCACAAAGCTGGGAAGCTCCTCCTGGTACCTCCGGCCTATCTTTGTGCCTGTACCACCTATATTTATTGAGATGTTTCCAGTCTGTGTTGCTACTTTTAGCATGCATATTTAACCTTTAAAAAAATAAAGGAGCTTTTATTTTGACTCGGCTGACAATTTAGGTTCGTAAATTATGAAGATCGCTGTAATTTCGGTTAGAAATATTCAAATGAAGGGAGAAATTTGCCCTTCCTATACTATTTTTGTATCTATGCAGGTAGTCAAAACTATTCAAAATAAATGAAATAATTGTATTTTTTTAGCTCTGTACTTTTAGTTTTAGAGAAAATGAGAAAACTTAATTCTTAAAACTAACTTAGTAAAAATGTGAGTACTTTTTTTCTATGAAAAAAAAAAACTATTAAAAATTTAAAACATGCGTTTTGAAAGAAATTATAAGAATATATCTCAAAGATTAAAAAACGTGTGCTTAAAGCTTCGAATACCTATACTAATTGGGACTATATTTTTCAGATTGTGCAAATCATTTCGCTGTGCATAAACATGCTTAGAATAGTTACGTATTCTATTAGTGTCTTTTGAGAATGCACAGAAAATTTAAATAAAAAAAAAAAAAAAAAAAAAACAGTAGCAGATTACAGTTTTATTCTCAACCTAATATGAACTGAAAAAAATAATGTAAGTAAAATTTTTTTAATCATTCGCAACAATCAATTAATAATTAATCTTTATTTTGGTAAAAAAACAACCTGTGTGGTCTTACTGTGTATTTTTAGAACTGTCCCATAAAAGGGTCGTTAGACATTAATGAATCAAAGCAGTGTCCAGTATTTTAATGGGAATCAAAATAATAAATTTGATACACAATATATTTCTTTCTTTTTTCCTTTAATAAAGGCTTCTTTTTTCTTTTTTTTTTGGATTATTGCTAAAAAAAATTTAAACCCAGAATTGGTGCCATTTTAACTTTCCAGTTAATTGAAAAGAAGTTATCAAAATTCTTGAAAACGAATTAGGAAAAAGTTTCTTTTTATCTAAAAGTTATTTGTTCTAAATGGTCATTTTTTGACAATAAAACCAAAAGCTGAACATTTTTTTCTTAGTTTCTCCTTTCCTTTCTTTTTTTATTTTTTTTTAAACTGAAAATATTTTTACATACATATGTAAATGTTTTAATCCAGACTTTATAAAAACAATATTATCGAAACAATTTTTTTTTTAAGAATGTAACGAAATCTTAATCTATATATATTAATTTGGAGAATATCTATTGAAAAGAAGTGGTATAATTTTCTTTAACCCCTTCTTAAGCTTCAGTCCTGCCCTTGACCAGACGATGACCTCAATTCCGTCTCCCAGTTTCTTGTTTGTAAACAACGCAGGAGTAAGAGCAAGTTGCGTTTTTCGCGGATTACAAACGAGAATTTATGAGTGGCCTTTGGCGACAAGAGAAAGGATTTGTCGATAAAACGAACCAAAATAAAAATAAAAGCTTTTTTGAATTTTTTTTTTCTTTTACCAAGAAAAGAAATGCCTAGTTACGAATCTGACTTGTTACAATCGGCAAAATCAAATACAGTTAGCACTGAAAATTTTTTTTTTTCTTAACCATTTGGAAAATTCATATTAAAACAATTGAAACAAACTTCGGAAAATTATTTAGAAAAATATTTATGATTATGTGATCAAAAATATTACTCAAATGGATAATATGTCAATTGCATAAATTATAAACTTATCGCCATTCTCATACATTTGAGCGTTTGTGAACATGATTGATTTATTGAACTATGAATTTGACTGAACTATTGTGTTATCTTCAATTGTGAAAATTTTAAACAAGTTGGAGTCGAGCCTTTAGAAAAGCCCTGGAGTTGGGCTTTCAGAAAAGTCTGATATTGTAGTTGGAGTCAAGCTTTCAGAAAAGTCTGATATTGTAGTTGGAGTCAAGCTTTCAGAAAAATCCAGAGTCGGAGTTGAAGTTGAACCTTCAGAAAAGTCAGGTGTCGGAGTCGAGCTTTTGAAAAGTCTGTTCTAGGAGTTGAAAATGGAGTCGAGCCTTCAGAAAAGTCCGGTGTTGGATTGGAGGCGAGCATTCTGAAAAGTCCGTTGTAGGAATTGGAATCGAGTCTTTAGAAAAGTCCGATGTCGGAGTTGGAGTCGAGCTTTCTGAAAAGTCCGTTGCAGTAGTAGTAATTGGAGTAGAGCCTTCTGAAAAGTACGGTGTTAAAAATAGAGTCGGAGTCGAGCCTTCAGAAAAGTACGGTGTTAAAAATAGAGTCGGAATCGAGCCTTCAGAAAAGTACGGTGTTAAAAATGGAGTCGGAGTCGAGCCTTCAGAAAAGTACGGTGTTAAAAATAGAGTCGGAGTAGAGCCTTCGGAAAAGTACGGTGTTAAAAGTGGAGTCGGAGTAGAGCCTTCAGAAAAGTACGGTGTAAAAGTTGGAGTAGGAGTCGAGCCTTCAGAAAATTGCGATGTTGGAATCGGAGTCGAGCGCTACTACCGACTCTACACTTCTATTTTGGAGTAATGACAATAATATCAAAAGAGTAAACAAAAGTGGAGTAAAAAAGGTAATAGTTATCCGATAAAATTAAAAATGTTCCAAAAGCATAAAAAATAGATTGCACATAAGCTATGTAAGTACATCAATGATAAAATATATGTTTTGATATAAATTGATGATTCTGTATTTATTTAATCAATCGCTAACTTTTGTAACGAAAGTAGCTAAAGTTAGCTAACTGTTGACTGATTTAAAGAGGACGCTAAGTCGCAGAAGGAACTTCTCATGCCAAATTCTGTTTTATCTCCATTGGTATTTGAAAATTTGAAGTATAGAAAAAAGTGCGTTCAGGTACAGTCAAAGTTATCCACGAAGTTTCAAATGCTTATAAAAGTGTTTTCAAAATGTTAAAATGCAAACAAATTATGGCAGCATTACTTCCCTACTGCATAATCCGACCATTATTTGTTTGTATTTTGATATTATGTTGAAAGAGAAAAGTCATGGTTAATTCTTGGTACTATGTATTTTTAAGAAACATTATTATTTTAAAATATTGATGGCTGGTTTTATGTAATTTCATACAGCAAAAAAAAAAAAAAAAAAAAAAAAAAAAAAAAAAAATNAAAAAAAAAAAAACATTAGTGTTTTATTTCATTTATTTACTTTCCAAATTGGTTGGCTCCTGAAAATGAGTCCTAATTTCAGAAAATTTTGTAGACCCCTGGCCGGAACTTTTTTTTTTAAAATCTCAAAACACTTTATTTTTAGTGAATTAAATGTTTAATATTAAAATTGCTTTTTGTTCTTTTTTTTTTAACGAGACAAGTTTTCCTGATTTTTTTTATTCGAGAATTTTTTCCCGGCACTCGATTAAGTTTTATTTTCATTGATAAACATTCCAGAATTATTAAAATGTTCGATTTAATCGATTCATTGTGTTCCAGATGACGTCTGCGGTCTTTAAATTCACCCTTTCGTTCACGCTCCTTGATTATTTGAGTATTGTTTCATCAGAGAGGGCGCAAACGGTTGATGTGCCAGGGTCCCGGGGCGGCGCCGTCCGTCGGTCGATAATTTCCGTCTGTTCGACAAATGCCCCGGTCAAGGTCAATGGGATGAAGGCCGCGAAGAGTGCAGCGCACCCTCTCGCTTCTTGCTAATTTTAGAACTTTTACCTATTTTAAGCACCCCTTCTTCCTGTGTCATTATTTTGTTCTAGAGTTTTTATTTGTTTTTCATCCTCCTTTATGAATACATATTCTGGCATACACTTGGAAAATTTCTATATTTACAACGCTTAAAGCTTACATTGTAGTTTCGAACATAGTCTTTCGAATGTTAGGATCGTTTGGAAAAAAGAATCGATTTTAAGCTGGGGTATTTAACCTTCACCGGGAGTCTTGGTAAGAATGATGTAATTTTTTTTTATTGCTAGATTACAATACAATCTGTTGTACTGTTCCAGCATAGCTAGATTGCGTTTTTTTTTTCCCAGAATTAATTTAATTAAAATCGTTTTTATTTTGAAAAATATTTTTACAACTCAATTTATCTAAGAAAAAACTTTAATATTCTATTAAACATTTTTTTATAAATTTTAATTTACATTTTTTTATGAATTTTTATGAATTTTGAATGTTATTTATTATATGTCGAATGTCATTCTTAAGATAAATATCGACTCGTGTTCTATTTTTTCATGTTTACATTTTATATACACAACATTAGGGGCCGTTTAAATATTACGTAAACATCTAACTAGGGGAGAGGTTTTTTTTAATTTGCTGGGTAAAATTCTTACAATGCTTACGTAAATTTCCAAAATTACTCCAAAAAAATTTAAAACAAAAAAAAGTAGAAAAATGTTTTAAAAAAATTTAGAATAAAATATAAAAAAATTTAGTGAGTACTATAACATTAGATTTGTCGAATGACATAGGCTTGATTCTTAAAAAAATATCGACTGCTGTTCTATCTTTCTATTTTATATACACATTATTCGGGACCGTTTAAATATTACGCAAACATCTAAAAGGGGAGAGGGTTTTGTAATTTGCTTACTTTTGCTTAGTGAAATGCTTACGTAAATCTCTAAAATTACTAAAAAAAAAAAAGCAGAAACATTCTGTAAAAAATTTAGAATAAAACTAAATTTGCAACAATTTTAAATAAAAGTTAAATATGAGCAAAGAAAAATTTTTAATTTTTTTTTCCAGAGACAAAGGTCAAAATTTTCGATCACAGAAGGAGCATACAAATGTAAAATATTCCTAAATAATATTCTACTTAAAATTTTGAAAATGAATTTAAACGTAAATTTTGTTTTATGCATAGTTACATCTTTTATTTTAATTGCATTAAAATTTGGAATACTACAATTACAATCAAACTTAAATCAACAAAACAAAGAAGGGGGTGGTGCTGACTTTTCTACTTGGGTTCGAGAGGGGGTTGTGGTCTGCTTTTTTTTCCTGACGAGGAGGAAGAGATCAATAATTGCCAAAAATCATGCTTACGTAATGCTTGTATTTTGAGCGGTCTCTTTGGAGATTTTAGAAATAAGAAATTTTGCATTTAAAAACCTTCCTTACTTAATTATCTTTTAATGTTTAAATAAATTGCATTTCCCAATACTGCAATTTTGATTTATATGAAGTTTTTTTTGTTGCTGGGTCCCTAAATATCTGGTGACTACTGTCTTATTTTCTATTTCATCTTTATGATAAATTTTAAAAACAAGGGTTGCATATTTCAATATTTACAATTATTCTAATTAATTAAATACTACTATTATGATAATACTATTGTTTTATTTTATATTATAATATAACCGTCGTTAAACAGCCGACCCAATTTTTGGGTTTACGACTTCTAATGTTCAACTCCCCGTAGCCTTGTAATTTTGAACCCAATCCAGAAGACAACTCCTGGATCAAGAATTGGGAAAAATTTGCCTTCGTGGAGGACTTTTTTAGATAGAACTAACCCGCATTTGCGTGACATGGAGAGGAAGACCACGAGAACCTCCCACAGTTGGCCTGACGGCAAAGGGACTCTAACCCATGATCCTCCTACCACATGATCCGCCTACTCACGTCAGCACTGTGGTCGGTACAAGCCGGATGCGGATTTGTACTAACCAGCTATCGCTGGGATTCGAACCCGGTTCACCTCATTGGAAGGCGAACGCTCTATCCCCTGAACCATCCCGGCTCTAATACTATTGTTATTAAAAAGGTAAATGTAAACATTACGTCTTGCACAATTTCCGAGGGGCAATACCGCGCGCAGAATTACTAGGGATAACAATTCGTCGTAGGCACAATTCATTGCGACAATAATTCGTAGCAGACTTGCCGCAGAACCATTAAAAAGAAATCGATTGTCAAAAAAGCAGGGCCTTGGGACAAGTGCCTTCTTTGCCCCACCCTCAGAATTACTCTGAATTTGTACCTTGAGTTATTTAGTCTTTAGTTGAAATATTCGACTCCAAGACCTATATGTACTCTTTTAAAACTTTCATTGAATACTCAGAAGATTAAGATAATTACTAAGTAAATTACTAGGATAATTATTAAGTAAATTATGAAGATAATTACTAAGTAAATATTAATTTCAATTTAAGTATGCATAATTAGAGTAGATTTTATTTAAAATAAAATATTTATTTTATGACGTAACAGTTGAAAAATTAAGCGTTACAGAATTTGTACCTAGAGTTATTTTGTCTTTAGTTGAAATATTCGACTCCAAGACCTATATGTACTCTTTTAAAACTTTCATTAAATACTCAGAAGATTAAGATAATTACTAAGTAAATTACTAGGATAATTATTAAATAAATTATTAAGTAAATTATCAAGATAATTACTAAGTAAATATTAATTTCAATTTAAGTATGCATAATTAGAGTAGATTTTATTTAAAATAAAATATTTATTTTATGACGTAACAGTTGAAAAATTAAGCGTTACAGAATTTGTACCAAATATTGAAATTGTACGAAACTATTAAAAGAAAATCCATCTATCAATATCTCACATGCACAGTCAAAACTTTAAAAATATCTTATTCCAATAATATTTTTAGAGAATATTCTAAAACCAGAAAACTATTACAAATGATAAATTGAATTTATACATTGAATTCATTTGCATATCTTTTCAATTAACTTTTCAAATGAATTAGTTAAATAAACTTAGTTTGGGAATTCATGTATTATTTCAATCATTCATTCAAACATAGCGTCCCGCAGTGGACTGGTCGTTAAGACACGGTTCCCAGCAGATCACCGAAGTCAAGCATCACTGGCTGCGGTCAGTGGTTGACCACTTGGATCAGTCTGCGTAGGGACCGAAGGTGTGCAGTATGGGTCCTCGTTAAACTGTTCTACCGTAAACTGCTCGACTTCGCTTGCAGGTCGTTGGGCTACCGAAGCGGGGGTGCCACCCCCCCTCCCCCTGCAGAGGATCAAAATTGTGATGGCATGTCTTCGGATCATTCTCAGGGATGTTTCCCAGACCGTCGCCAATACCCTATTGTGAAGCTTTAGTACGACGTAAATGAAACTACATTCATACATAAGCTCAGAAACGTTTAAATGTAATACATTTATTTTGTGATAAGTTATAATTTAAATGATTGCGACTCAGAGTTTGGGTATTATTTTTTTTCACATGCAAATTATACATATTTGTTTAAATAATTTTCATTGACTCAAAAACTTTGTTTCCTGTTTTAACCTTTAGGATCTAACTTATTATCAACCAGAGTAGAGCAAATGTTTTTTTGCTCCATTTCTGATAATTTTAGATTTTGTTGAACACTTTTTCCATTAAATTAGGAAATTGGATTTTTATCTTTTTCATATCACAATACAGTATTTATGTAACATCTGAAACGGATGTTTGTGTTTTGGCTACCTGCATATTTTCCTCCCACAAACGTAGAAAATAAAAGTAGATAGCTCCTGATACTACTCATAATTTTAGATTTCGCTAAAATTCCCATTTCTGATCCCCATTCAGATTTTGTTAAAATCGCCATATTAATCCCCATTTCTGATAATTTTAGATTTTGCTGAACACTTTTTCCTTCAAATTAGGAAATTGGATTTCGATCTTTTTCATATCACAATACAGTACTTATGTAACATCTGAAACGGATGTTTGTGTTTTGGCTACCTGCATATTTTCCTCCCACAAACGTAGAAAATAAAAGTAGACAGCTCCTGATACTACTCATAATTTTAGATTTCGCTAAAATTCCCATTTCTGATCCCCATTCAGATTTTGTTAAAATCGCCATATTAATCCCCATTTCTGATAATTTTAGATTTTGCTGAACACTTTTTCCTTCAAATTAGGAAATTGGATTTCGATCTTTTTCATATCACAATACAGTACTTATGTAACATCTGAAACGGATGTTTGTGTTTTGGCTACCTGCATATTTTCCTCCCACAAACGTAGAAAATAAAAGTAGACAGCTCCTGATACTACTCATAATTTTAGATTTCGCTAAAATTCCCATTTCTGATCCCCATTCAGATTTTGTTAAAATCGCCATATTAATCCCCATTTCTGATAATTTTAGATTTTGCTGAACACTTTTTCCTTCAAATTAGGAAATTGGATTTCGATCTTTTTCATATCACAATACAGTACTTATGTAACATCTGAAACGGATGTTTGTGTTTTGGCTACCTGCATATTTTCCTCCCACAAACGTAGAAAATAAAAGTAGACAGCTCCTGATACTACTCATAATTTTAGATTTCGCTAAAATTCCCATTTCTGATCCCCATTCAGATTTTGTTAAAATCGCCATATTAATCCCCATTTCTGATAATTTTAGATTTTGCTGAACACTTTTTCCTTCAAATTAGGAAATTGGATTTCGATCTTTTTCATATCACAATACAGTACTTATGTAACATCTGAAACGGATGTTTGTGTTTTGGCTACCTGCATATTTTCCTCCCACAAACGTAGAAAATAAAAGTAGACAGCTCCTGATACTACTCATAATTTTAGATTTCGCTAAAATTCCCATTTCTGATCCCCATTCAGATTTTGTTAAAATCGCCATATTAATCCCCATTTCTGATAATTTTAGATTTTGCTGAACACTTTTTCCTTCAAATTAGGAAATTGGATTTCGATCTTTTTCATATCACAATACAGTACTTATGTAACATCTGAAANAATGCTTACGTAAATCTCTAAAATTACTAAAAAAAAAAAAGCAGAAACATTCTGTAAAAAATTTAGAATAAAACTAAATTTGCAACAATTTTAAATAAAAGTTAAATATGAGCAAAGAAAAATTTTTAATTTTTTTTTCCAGAGACAAAGGTCAAAATTTTCGATCACAGAAGGAGCATACAAATGTAAAATATTCCTAAATAATATTCTACTTAAAATTTTGAAGATGAATTTAAACGTAAATTTTGTTTTATGCATAGTTACATCTTTTATTTTAATTGTATTAAAAATTAGAATACTACAATTACAATCAAACTTAAATCAACAAAACAATGGAGGGGGTGGTGCTGACTTTTCTGCTTAGGTTCGAGAGGGGGTTGTGGTCTGCTTATTTTTCCTGACGAGGAGGAAGAGATCCATAATTGCCAAAAATCATGCTTACGTAATGTTTGTATTTTGAGCGGTCTATTTGGAGATTTTAGAAATAAGAAATTTTGCGTTTAAAAACCTTGCTTACGTAATTATCTTTTAATATTTAAATAAATTGCATTTCCTAATACTACAATTTTGATTTTTTTGAAGTTTTTTTGTTGCGGGGTCCCTACATATCTGGTGACTACTGCCTTCTTTTCTATTTCATCTTTATAATAAAATTTCAAAAACAAGGGTTGCATATTTCAATATTTACAATTATTGTTATGGAAAAGATACATATTATTACTATTTTGATAATACTATTGTTATATTTTATATAATAATATAACCGTCGTCGAACATCCGACCCAGTTTTTGAGCTTACGACTTCTAATGTTCAACTCCGTAGCCTTGTAATTTTGAACCTAATCCAGAAGACAAAGGAACTCCTGGATCAAGAATTGGTAGAAATTTGCCTTCGTGGAGGACTTTTTTGATGGAACTAACCCGCATTTGCGTTACATGGAGAGGAAGACCACGAGAACGTCCCACGTTTAGCCTGACGGCAAAGGGACTCTAACCCATGATCCGTCTACCACTGAGGATATTTCACGTCAGCACTGTGGTCGGTACAAGCCGGATGCGGATTCGTACTAACCAGCTATCGCCGGGATTCGAACCCAGTTCACCTCATTGGAAGACGAACGCTCTATCCTCTGAGCCATCCCGGCTCTAATACTATTGTTATTAAAAAGGTAAACAATGCGTCGCTCACAATTTCCGAGGGACAATACTTCGCTCACAATTACTAGGGGCCACAATTCGTCGTAGGCACAATTTATTGCAACGATAATTCGTAGCAGATTTAACTTTCGACGAATTGCCGCAGAACCATTAAAAAGAAATCGATTGTCAATAAAGCAGGGCCTTGGGGCAAATGCCTTCATTGCCCCACCCTCAGAATTACTCTGAATTTGTACCTTCAGTTATTTAGTCTTTAATTGAAATATTCGACTCCAACATCTGTATGTACTCTTTTAAAACTTTCATTGAATACTCAGAAGATTATGATAATTACTAAGTAAATTACTAAGATAATTATTAAGTAAATTGTTAAGATAATTATTTAGTAAATTATGAAGATAATTACTAAGTAAATATTAATTTCAATTTAAGTATGCATAATTAGAGTTGATTTTATTTAAAATAAAATATTTCTTCTATGACGTAACAGTTGAAAAATTAAGCGTTACAGAATTTGTACCAAATATTGAAATTGTACGAAACTATTATGAGAAAATCCATCTATCAATATCTCACATGCATAGTCAAAACTTTTAAAATATCTTATTCCAAGGAGATTTTTAGAGAATATTCTAAAACTAGAAAACTATTACAAATGATAAATTGAATTGATACAATGAATTCATTTGCATATCTTTTCAATTAACTTTTCAAATGAATTGGTTAAATAAACTTAGTTTTGGAATTTATGTATTATTTCAATCATTCATTCAAACATAGCGTCCCGCAGTGGACTGTTCGTTAAGACACGGTTCCCAGTAGATCACCGAAGTCAAGCATCACTGGCTGTGGTCAGTGGGTGACCACTTGGATCAGTCTGCGTAGGGACCGAAGGTGTGCGGTATTGGTCCTCGCTAAACTATTCCACCGTAAAGTGCTCGACTTCGCGTGTAGGTCGTCTGTCTACCGAAGCGGGGGTGCCATCCCCTCTGCAGAGGATCAAAATTGTGCTGGCATGTCTTCAGATCATCGTCAGGGATGTTTCCCAGACCGTCGCCAATAGCCCATTGTGCAGCTCTAGTGCGACGTAAATGATCTACTTTCAAACATAAGCTCAGAAGCGTTTAAATGTAATACATTTATTTTGTGATAAGTTATAATTTAAATGATTGCGACTCAGAGTTTGGGTATTATTTTTTTTCACATGCAAATTACACATATTTGTCTAAATAATTTTCATAGTATGAAAAATTTTGTTTAGTGTTTTAACCATTAGGATCTAACTTACTATCAATCAGAGTAGAGAAAAAAATTTTTGCTCCATTTCTGATAATTTTAGATTTTGCTGAACACTTTTTCCTTCAAATTAGGAAATTGGATTTCTATCTTTTTCATATCACAATACAGCATTTATGTAACATCTGAAACGGATGTTTATGTTTTGGCTACCTGCATATTTTCCTCCCACAAACGTAGAAAATAAAAGTAGACAGCTCCTGATACTACTCATAATTTTAGATTTCGCTAAAATTCCCATTTCTGATCCCCATTCAGATTTTGTTAAAATCGCCATATTAATCCCCATTTCTGATAATTTTAGATTTTGCTGAACACTTTTTCCTTCAAATTAGGAAATTGGATTTCGATCTTTTTCATATCACAATACAGTACTTATGTAACATCTGAAACGGATGTTTGTGTTTTGGCTACCTGCATATTTTCCTCCCACAAACGTAGAAAATAAAAGTAGACAGCTCCTGATACTACTCATAATTTTAGATTTCGCTAAAATTCCCATTTCTGATCCCCATTCAGATTTTGTTAAAATCGCCATATTAATCCCCATTTCTGATAATTTTAGATTTTGCTGAACACTTTTTCCTTCAAATTAGGAAATTGGATTTCGATCTTTTTCATATCACAATACAGTACTTATGTAACATCTGAAACGGATGTTTGTGTTTTGGCTACCTGCATATTTTCCTCCCACAAACGTAGAAAATAAAAGTAGACAGCTCCTGATACTACTCATAATTTTAGATTTCGCTAAAATTCCCATTTCTGATCCCCATTCAGATTTTGTTAAAATCGCCATATTAATCCCCATTTCTGATAATTTTAGATTTTGCTGAACACTTTTTCCTTCAAATTAGGAAATTGGATTTCGATCTTTTTCATATCACAATACAGTACTTATGTAACATCTGAAACGGATGTTTGTGTTTTGGCTACCTGCATATTTTCCTCCCACAAACGTAGAAAATAAAAGTAGACAGCTCCTGCTGGTGCTACCCACCTGCTAAATTAGTTGCGCCCATCATCCACTAGGTGTCTCACCAAGGTCAAACGTCAACATCTTCCACGAATTCATGAAGAATCGAGAAAATAAAATAAGAAGAAATCTAAAAAGAAAAAAAAAATTCATTATTTGCCAACTCTTTGTTTGTAGCGATCCAGTTTTATTTTTACTTTTTTTTCAGCTTGGAAAATGAAGAGATTTTTGCCCTTGGAATACGACAACCATTTTCTATAGGATGATAATTTATGTTCTCTATTGTTGCATAAAACAGTGTTAGTGTGCGAGTAATGAATCATTTTTCGAATTTTATTTTCTATTTATTTCATTTCTTTTTCAGATCTCCCAGTGCTTATTTTATTTTCTTATATAAAATTTATTGGTCTCAAGTGTGGGAAGAGAAAGTTCCTTTGTTCTTAAGTCCTGATGAGGTGACTAACAAGAACAGGTCTGCTGGTTAGCTAAATTTTCAATTTTGAGATTTTAGTTTATATTTGAAGTAGGAATCATAAGCTTTAAATTTAAAAAAAATAATTAAAATCTGATCATTTTTCACCCAGATATAAGCTTTTTTAGTATGACCACGCCCCTTTGCAGTTGCATTTGGCGTAAATTTGCAAAATAAGTGTTTATCTCCAAAAAAAGATTAGAGCTTGGCGTTATTGCTGCAATTTAGGTTATGTTGAGACATAAAAATTAAAAAATCAACATATTTATCAGAGCTCCGTAACAGTTGCTGAAAGGAAAGATTGCAGGCGTTCAAGTCAGAAAAAGCGAAAATCCTCTCAAAAATTCAAGGCAAAGAAAAATTCAAGAAAATATAAAAAAATATCATTAGAAAAGAATTTAGTTAAAAAAGAAGGGTTGACATATTCTGCAGGCGAATCTTGAACATTAAATTAAGTGCTAAAAGTTATATATTTGAAATATGTTCAAAAATGTGTTATCACATCTTTCTCGTTTTCTCTTTCAAGTATTGTAATAACGTTGTTATTTTGGATTATTTTTCATTTGAATATTATTAAATACTATATAATTTCTGAAGAGGCTAATCATAAGTATTTTACACATATTTAACTCATTAAAAATTGCTTATTTAAGCAAAAAATAGTGTATTATTGTGTGCAAATTTTAAAACTGGCTTTTTCTCAAAATCAATATTCTGGTAAATTTTGTGTTTTCGAAATGCTCCATACATTTAAATTTTTATCTGTTTTTAATTATATTTCGTCAAATTGCTCGTTATACATGTCTAAATGAAAGTTGCGATGCATTATAGGTTTAACTCGAGAAAAAAAAAATATTTAGTCACAAATGAGAATTCTTATGTAACTATTTTAGTTAAAATTATGTGTTTTTTAATATTTCATTATTGTTTTACAATTAAATTTGTTTAAAAGTTATGAATTATCGCAACTTTTGTTTAGAAATATAATAAAAATCTTGTAACAAAAAATTAACTTCCCACTTTGCTTTTCCGAACAAATGGAGCATTTCAAATATTTCCTTTTTTGGGTATTTTAAAAAAATTAAAATTTAATTTATTTTTAAACTAATTNCAGCTCCTGATACTACTCATAATTTTAGATTTCGCTAAAATTCCCATTTCTGATCCCCATTCAGATTTTGTTAAAATCGCCATATTAATCCCCATTTCTGATAATTTTAGATTTTGCTGAACACTTTTTCCTTCAAATTAGGAAATTGGATTTCGATCTTTTTCATATCACAATACAGTACTTATGTAACATCTGAAACGGATGTTTGTGTTTTGGCTACCTGCATATTTTCCTCCCACAAACGTAGAAAATAAAAGTAGACAGCTCCTGCTGGTGCTACCCACCTGCTAAATTAGTTGCGCCCATCATCCACTAGGTGTCTCACCAAGGTCAAACGTCAACATCTTCCACGAATTCATGAAGAATCGAGAAAATAAAATAAGAAGAAATCTAAAAAGAAAAAAAAAATTCATTATTTGCCAACTCTTTGTTTGTAGCGATCCAGTTTTATTTTTACTTTTTTTTCAGCTTGGAAAATGAAGAGATTTTTGCCCTTGGAATACGACAACCATTTTCTATAGGATGATAATTTATGTTCTCTATTGTTGCATAAAACAGTGTTAGTGTGCGAGTAATGAATCATTTTTCGAATTTTATTTTCTATTTATTTCATTTCTTTTTCAGATCTCCCAGTGCTTATTTTATTTTCTTATATAAAATTTATTGATCTTAAGTGTGGGAAGAGAAAGTTCCTTTGTTCTTAAGTCCTGATGAGGTGACTTAAAAGAACAGGTCTGCTGGTTGGCTCGTCTTAGCAAGTTTAAGCAGAGATGAAATAGAAAAGTCGTTTTTTAAATTTCATTTTTTATTTACATATATATTTTTAAAAGAACATGTTTCATTTCAGTTGTTACTTTTTGAAATAATAGACCTAAGAACCTAGTAACTGTTTCTGTTATTCGATATGAAAATACTACGGAATAGCTTCATAGGCCAAGGCTGCAAGTTTGTCGCGGGAAAAAAGACCCGAAATTCGCGGGAAATTATGAAAATTACGCAGTTTCTAAACATAAAAAAATTTACTATATAAATGATGCAAAAGACAGAAATTGCGCAAATAATAAAAGAAGCTTTAAGAAAAACATAACAAAAATATTTCTTTTATTTTCAAGCAATATTAATATTTTTATCTAAAAGAACAGAATTTTAGTGCAAAGTATTGTACATTGTCAGATTATTCTCATTTATCCTTCGTCTTTCATCACTTAATACATTTTTATACTTAGCGTCCACGTCCCTTTCTGCGTCCACGCTGTTTGTAGAAACCGACAAACATCGAATTGCCAATTTTGGATAGCGATCGGTCTTTGATTTCCAAAACTCGATCAATTTTCCTTCATCAACGCGCAATTCCTTGACCGTTGCTTTGTAAGAAGTAATTGCTGTGAAAACTCAAACAGTCTATATTCAAACTACTAGTTACAAAGGCCTTATCTCCCTCTCATCTAAGAAATTGATCCCAATTTAAGAAATCACGAGAAGCTACCTAGGAAAAATTGTCTGGATTTGTAGAAAGGCAGTAGAAATTTCATTGCCCAGTGCAATAGCCTGTGTAACAATTTTTATGTCAAATATTTGATTTATAAGATTTTCCTTCTTTTGTGATTCCAATTTCTTTTGTACTCTTACTGACTGCAGAAAGGTAATCAATCTCTTACCCTCCCTGAGTGTAGAAAGACCACCTTACTTGATAAAATTGGGATTATCTCTGAACTATTTTCTTGTCATTTTGCTATTGATTCACTCCCCTAAATATCTAATCAATTTTACATGTTCAATTTAAGGCTTCAGGAAAGTAAAAAATTCTGATAAATAAAAATAATAAATTAAAAATGAAAAAAAAAATCAAATTTAAAGCAATTTTCGCGCAAATCAAAACATATTAAGAAATTCGCGAATTTTAGGAAAAAAAAGAGCACAATTTCGGGAAAATTCGCGCCGCGACAGACCTGCAGCCCTAAGAAAAATAGTCAAAAAATATCAACGGTATAAGCTTTAAAACCCTCGTTGAAATTGGCCAGAAAACAACATTTGGGACAGCTTCGGATTCATTGTTGAAATTGAACTAAAATAACATGTTGAATAGCTTTGGAACCATTGAATAAATTGATCAGAAAACATTTGGAATAGTTTCGGAACAATTAATGAAACTGATCAGAAAGTAACATTTGGAACAGCTTCAGAACCGTTAATGAAATTGGTCTGAAAATAACATCTGGAACAGCTTTGGATTCATTGATGAAATTGACCTAAAATAACATGTTAAACAGCTTTGGAATCATTGAATAAATTGATCAGAAAACATTTGGAACAGTTTCGGAACCATTAATGAAATCGACCAGGAAGTAACATTTGGAACAGCTTCAAAACCGTTAATGAAATTGGTCTGAAAATAACGTTTGGAACAGCTTTGGATTCATTGATGAAATTGACCTAAAATAACATGTTGAACAACTTTGGAACCATTGAATAAATTGATCAGAAAGAATTTGGAACAGTTTCGGAACAATTAATGAAATCGATCAGAAAATGACATTTGGAACAGCTTTGGAAAAATTAATGAAATTGGTTAGAAAATGACATTCGGAACAGCTTTGGATTCATTGATGAAATTGACCTAAAATAACATGTTGAACAACTTTGGAACCATTGAATAAATTGAACAGAAAGCATTTGGAACAGTTTCGGAACAATTAATGAAATTGATCAGAAAATGACATTTGGAACAGCTTTGGAAAAATTAATGAAATGGATCAAAAAATAACTCTTGGAACAGATTCGGAATCATTAATTAAATTAATCAGAAAACAACATTTGGGACAGAATCGGAGCCATTATTTTAGTAATATCTGAATACAATGTATATTACTCGATTATTTTCTCATGAACTGTCGGTAACATTTTGTAAGGCGTAATTTTAAGAAAACAGAATTATGATTGTATAAAAGATTCACGTAAATAAAATTAAGTAAAAAAATAATCCGGGATAAAAGGCACAAAAGAAAAAATTTCTGGAAGGAAAAAAAAAAAATTCCCTTTTCGATTGCTATGAGAAATGTCTCAAAGTATCAGTAATACTTTAAGAAAGGCATGCATTTAGCAACCATTAAACTCTTTCAAATTTAAAATAAATAAATATTCATTCGAATTAAAAGAAATAAATTAATTTACGAGAGTTAATTTGTAGTTCCCATTAAAGAAAATTTTAAATCATGTTTCTTCTATGATGATATTTTCATACGTAATGAGACAACTAACAAAGATCTTTCGAGGGGTCAATCTTGTGATAATATTAACAAAAATGATGAAATGTTTCAAAAAAGAACAAAAATAGAATTTTCTGTTAAACCTTCGAAAGTAAATAAAAACATTTACAAATGAAAAATATTTTTCAGAAAGTACCCCTACCAGAAAAATTAAAAAAAAAATAACCCACATCATGAAAAAATTCCTTATTTTATGTGATCATAAAGTTGAGCATACATTTGACAAGAGAAATATCCCCCGCCAAAAAATCTTTTAAAAATACCCTCTCCCCCCTAATTAAGAAAACCCTATTAAAGAGTCAAAAATATCAGTTAAGTTTATATTACAGTTAAAAAACTACAAATAAAAATATCTAAAATATTAATCACCCCCTTCCCCAAAATTTTTTTAAGAAATCTGTTATCTATAAAGTTAACATGTCAATTTTCACATTATTTTGTTTACCCCTGTACCTGAATCATTCACCGTATTCAAAGTGTTATTATACGGCGAGTTAAAATGCTTTAAAAAATTTAGCACTACAAATCCAAAATAGACGATGCTACCCATGTACCTGAATCATTCACCGTATTCAAAATGCTATTATACGACGAGTTAAAATGCTTTAAAAAATTTAGCACTACAAATCCAAAATAGACGATGTTACTCATGTACCTGAATCATTCACCGTATTCAAAATACTAATATACGGCGAGTTAAAATGATTTAAAAAATTTAGCAGGACAAATTCAAAATAGACGATGTTGAATAAATTATCAAATATCTCAATAAAATTTTATAAAGCTAAATGCAGTACCTTAATAAAATAGATTATCGCATTTTTTTTTTCTTCTTATTTGTCAATATCCGAATCATTTACCTCAGTTACATCTAAATTGCGATTAATATGAAGAAGACGGAAAAAAAACCATTGGTTGTAGAAATTTTTCATTCCTAGCAACTTCCCATCCAATATCCATACAATAGATACTTATATCTTTTCGACAATTACGTCACAACCTTTATTATTAAATAACCTGGTACTAGGTTGCACTTCTCTGATTCACTCACCCTTTTTTTACCAAAAGGTGAATACAGCTTTAATGATTAGAAAGGTTCCTGTTCTCTCTGGCTAAATTTACTTTTTAAAAAACAAAAAGAAATGTTGGCGCGTTCTTGTCCTTGGCTAAACTCACCAACCGAGATGTAAAAACAGCCAAGTGTCCTTGGAATTAGTGAAAGGGTTACGGCCACGGTTTTCTAGAGCCTCGCTTGGTTGAAGGTCTCGCGCCTCATTATCACTTCCATCATTCCCCCCTAACCCCCTCCCCTTCTACTGCAAGTCCCGGATGACAACACCTGTGTCGTTCGCTTTGGACGATCGTGTAATGACAAATATTATTTTGAAATGTTTAAATCTCTTTTAAGTAAGAAACATATTGTAAATTGTTTTTCTGTAAAATTATTTCCCTTCTTATTTCTTTCCTTTTTCTTTTGTGAATTGGATATTTTTATTTGTTGCTAACTGCTAGGTAGATGGTTTATCTCTTTTTCAAATTCGTGAGGAAAGTTCAGTTGGTTGACTCATTTTTCGATTACATAGTTTACTGATTACGTTGAAGTTTGTTTTATGGATTTATGCGTGAACTAAGAATTAATTTTCATAAGAAAACAATTACTATAATGTTGACTTTTTTTGTATTAGGATTAATGTTTTTTTCTTTTTACACTTTGACTAAAAAGATAAATAGCATGTTTTGCACCAACAAATAAGATATTATTTGCATGTTCTGTAACAGCAAATAATATTTTAATATGTTCTGTATCGACATATTACATAATATTCTTTAAAAACAAATAAAATGTCATTTGCATATTTTGTACCAACAAATATTGTAACAATATGGGTTTGTATAGTCTGCAATGCTCCCTTGCACATTCTGTACCAAGAATGAAATAAAATTTGGTAAAAATGGCAGTATTTTAAAATCTTTTAAATGCCTGATGAATGTTTTGGATTGTGTCTTTGAGTTTGCACCCTTGCAGCAGAATTTTACGTCTTTTTTTTCTTTCTTTTTTAAAAAAAGATGGTTAAATATAGGGCAAAGTTAACGGTCACCACCTACCACAGGGTGACTAAATGAAACAAATAGCGATTAAAATTTTTCGCCAGTTGTCTCCCAATTGCCACTTTTTATTATTATTTTTTTAGTTTGAAATAAGGAATTTTTATGATAATTTATTACATTCTGAAAATTATTCTACATTTACTTCTAGAAATGTTTCTTAGTTTTATAAATGAACCTTGCACTATTCACCATATTTTGAGAAATGGTTAAAAAAAAATGCCTTACATTATCAACAGTTCCTTTTTTAAATCGTTTAAAATCTTCCACTTTTGAAAAAGTGGCCTCTGATAAAAATGCTACAACTGTCTACGATGCTATTAAGTAATAAAATTCCGAATAAGAAACAGGGATAACGTCGCAAAATTAACATGTTTGAAAATAAAATTTGAAAGAAAAGAACTAAAATAATTTTCTTTAACGAAAAGTTTCTTTACTATTCGACTAAATGTCCAGCTTTTTTATCAATTTAACCCATTTCGGCCATCCTGAACTGAATTCAGTAACAAATAAACACATTCTTTCAATATCACAAACAAAAAAAAAAAATGCGTTGAAATACTCGACGTAAGTTACACTCGATTCTTTCTTATTTCTTAAAAACAAACAGAAGGCTAAAAAAGAGAAGAGGAATTCCTATATAATAGAAAGAAATTATATATATCCCAGCGGAATATCCTTATTTAAAGCAGATAAAAAAAAAATGGCAATAATAGTCAGGCAAACTCTGCGACAGAATTACTTGGCAAGTACGGAATCCACCATCAGCTAAGTGGGAAATTTGGACGGGAGCCCATTTAAGTCTGAAATTGGCGTTCGTCGTTTTCTTTGAGATGGGCTTCTAGCTCAAATTGTGTAATATATCAAACTTTCTCCTCCGGAGTATTGTATTTATCCGGAGGTGGTAAATATCGATATGGCATTATCGATGTGATACAGTGTTATTGTTATCCACCCTCTCGACTTTATCTTCTTAGTGATGAATTGTCACAGAGATGAACTGCATTAAAGTGGAAGTTTAGTCAACCTCTGTGATGTCCTTGACTTAAATTTGATTATCTAAAATTGCTGTCTGTGTATTCATGGATTGTTAGGGGAATTTCTTGACAATGCAATGTTGTTGAAAATTTTTTTAACCTTTTCAAATTTAAAATTATCTCCAACACTTTCTTCGGAAGCGCCATTTTCGATTTTAGGCTTAATTTTCGTTTTTTGTTGATTTTTTATTCCCAATTAAATTATTAACTCATCGACATTCGAAAATGCAGCGGCGTTAATTTTAATCAAAATTATTAATTAGCATAATAACATCAGTGGAATTAATTCTCAGAAAAGATATTATTATTATTATTAAACTTAGCAATATTCACACGTAATAAAATAATCGACTCAGCATGATTATCAACCCCGCAACAACAAAAATCTCAACAAACAAAAATTCCAACATCATTCATAATGTTTATCTTTATTATTTATAATTCTGAACTACAATGAATTATTCCAGTTTTATAATAAATTTAATTTTAAAATTAAAAACTCTAATTTTAAGAAACACAAAAAAAATTTAATTGCTTTATTAGAATTGAGTTATCCCGTGCTAAACAAAAAATTTTTAAAATTAATTTAATTAAATATTATTAATTAAAATCAAACATAAATTAATTAAATATTATTAATTAAATATTAAATAATTAATTAAATATTATTAATTAATTTTATTAAAATGGATTTAATTAAAGTAAAAATAGGCACCTAGTGATTATCAACAGGCAATTTAAAAAATAATTATTTTTCATTTTTAAAATAAACCTTCATTTTTATACTCTTTAATGGCGAGTTCTCGTTTATTAATTTTTCCTACAGTTTAAATACGTCAAAGTATATTTTTTTTAAACTGTAAGATCTGTAGCATTAAATGACAAAATCGAAAAAGCTGATTACATAACTACATTGTTTGAAATTGTTGAGGAAAAATCTCTTTTAGAAATCAGAAATTCTGCATGCGTGCTCTGTCATTCTAAATGAGCGACGACCTTATATCTTCCAAAAGTTATTCTCCTCTACTGAAAATAGTAATTGCAAATTTATTCAGACATTGCATGTGCAGACATAGGGCTCAGACTTTGATTTATGTTTTGTACTTTAGTGCATTAGGCAAGTTCGATTGATAATGACTAAGGTTATAGTCACAGCCGCAGCCTTAAGTCAAGGCCAATTTCTGATGCTTTTTAAATTTCGCATTCATGCCATAAAAAAACCGCATAGCATCAAAACATTGAATGGCCTTTTTATTTTTAAATTACATTGAAATACCAAAAATCGACATTTATTTAACGTACATAGAAACAGCATCGTACACATCTAATCGCTGCTAATATCACTTACAGTTATTGATAAACAATTCTATGCAACTTATATATATTTTTTTTTTAAATTCAAAAATATTAAAGTTCCTCATTAACTACTGTAGGAGGGCTAGACTATGACACCCAATATAGCTTAGAGATAATGCCAAACAGTTGACATCTTTTTTTAAATTTTTTTTAAATTAAATTCTAAAATAGCGAAGATCATTGTTTCCGCATTGTTGATATGAACGCAAAAAAAATGGCAGGCAATCTTTACCAAAATCGTTTGCAGCTTATGAAAAACAATTCATATCTTTGATATTTTTAAATTCTGAAATACCAAAATTCTGCATTAGATGCTGTAGAAACGTTAGAAAATAACAGCTGATTGTTGTCAATATTGTATACAGGTAATGGCAAACAATTCATAGCTTTGATATTTTTAAATTCTAAAATACCGAAATTCTGTATTAGATGCTATAGAAACGTTAGAAAATGACAGCTAATTGTTGTCAATATCGTATACAGATAATGACAAACAATTCATATCTTTGATATTTTTAAATTCTAAAATACCGAAATTCTGTATTAGATGCTATAGAAACGTTAGAAAATGACAGCTGATTGTTGTCAATATCGTATACAGGTAATGGCAAACAATTTATATCTTTGAGATTTTTTTAACTTTCAAATTCTAAGTTCTAAACTTTTAAATACAAAATTCTTTATTGCCATACCGTATGAAAACTAGATTTTAATTAGCAATCGTTGTCAAAATCCACTTCCAGCTAACGGCAAACAACTTATAACTTTGGTATTTTTGAAATTTGATATTTTTGAAAATGACAACTTGAAAAAAGTCCAAGGTCGTTATTGCTTTTTTGTGAATTGTACAGCCATTTGTTGCCATCATCGTATACAGATATTAAAATTTAAAAAAAAAAAATCATATCTTTGATATTTTTAAATTCTAAAATATCAAAGGTCGTAATTACCTAATGTAAAACAACTAAAAATGACAGCGAAACGTTGCCAATAGCGTAAACAGATATTGCCAAACTATTTTTAACAGAAAACAGAATTTAAAAATTTTCCAATTCCCTCGGCGGAATGATTTTTAAAGTAATAGGAAAGTTATTATATCACCGTGTAAATGTAGTATATGTGTGTCGAATGAAGATAAATAGATAACCTTGAAAAATTCGAATGCTTTCGATAAGCCAGTGTTCGATTATCTGTTCAGCTGCCTTCGATGTATACTGAACTGCTGACCAAGCAGTTTCGGCTCATAAGTGTTGTGTTGTCTGTTACTTTTTTTATATTTTATTATTCCACGACGATAAAAATATCGTTTGACTATCAGGGCATTGACTTCCATGTAATGCGCAATTCATGTGATGAAGCTTGCAGGCATTGATTGATATTGTGTACCCTTGTGCTGTGGTCAAGTTCGATTAATGTTCGATAAATAATAATCAGAAAGAATAAATAATTCTCCTATCTTTAAAACTGTGTTCGAGAATTTTTCTTTTACGCTTATCTAGTTCCCCAAAGGGTTAAGCATTTTTTCTAAACATGTTATACATTGTATTTTTGAAGGGGAAAAAAATGACAACAGCTTATATTTTTATAACTTCAACAAAACACATTGTTATTGCTACTATTTTTGTTCTATATTAATATGTCATGGTGCGTAGCGTTTTTAAAAAGTGCTTTAAGGTGCTGATTTTCTTTCTTTAAAATGGTGATTTGTTATGGGTGATTTGTTCATGGGGTGATTTGTTCATGGGGTGTTTTTAAAAAGTGCTTAATTTTCCTTTTTCGAAAAAATGATTTTTTTTTCTTTGTCTTTTTAATGTCGTTTTTCGTTGCATATTATGCAAAAGAGAGGTTTTCACATTGTTCTATTCAACATTTTCACAATTCATTCAACCACAATCCATTTTGGCTTGAATTCGGTCCGTTAGCGTTTGAAAGTGCCAATCATTTTACATGTTTGATGAAATGCTTGCGAGTCCGCAGATGCGTCTACTGAACTGGATTCGGTGAGATTCTTGCACTCTTATGTGAAACTTCTGCATTTTGCAAGATATTCTCAATTTCAGGTTTCATTTTCCTCCTTCTGAAATCCAACCGAAAAATCTCTCGGATCTATGGCTAATATGATCAAGAAAACAGTTCTTTGTCAGAAACTAGTTATTTTATCAGGAGCATGTAAAGTCTTCGAAAATTATTTTACATTTTGCTAATGTGCCGTATAGTGCTTAAAAATATTTTTTGAGTGCTTAAAAAGACACTTAAAAGGTGGTTATTCTTTGCGGAAAGATTTGGCTACGCACCCTTTTATGTAGTTGACTAATTGGAAATTTCGGTATTTTTTTAATATCACTTTAATTTTCGAGTCCTTTTCCAATCACCAGGCTGATTGGAAAAAATGTCTAGTATTTTCTCTAAGGGGAATTTTTTAGGCTTATTATAAATATCCCATATGACTTTAGGCTGATAAGAATTATTTCAATCAGCCTGAATTCATTTCAGATTTATTTCGGCGTTTGAACAAGGAGTCAGAATTCTTTTTAATTTTTAAACATTTCTTTTATTTGGATCATTTTTATTAAACTTTTAATTCAATCGGAATTCACAAATAAAGTGATTACGTTACACAATATTAAACCCAATTCTGTTAATAAGTTTGTTGTATTGCTTGATTATTTTATAACATTTCGAGTGATAAATGTGTTATTTTATTTCTCCAAAAATTTTTTTTTAGAATATTAAAATAATAAACTCATCAAATAAAAGATAGGATTTATTTTAGTATCTTAAAATAATCTTTATTAATTGGGTCCCGTAATGAAACAGCCGCAATTTCCTTTTCATGAATTAAAGCTGACCTTCCAACAAAATACCATTATTAATTAAGCAAGCACTTTAAGCGCTAAATTAAACACATTCCGCGAAAATTTTCCCTTCGGATATTATTTCATTTCTCCCAACTACAGACTATCAGTGCAGTTTTATTTTTCATTATAATGTCAAATAAAAGCACTTCGAATTCTTTCGAACATCGAAAAAGAACCTTTTTTATTGGATTTCATGACTATATGACATTCCTGAAGGATAACCGGAGATTCTTATACTCTTAAATTTGTTTAGGTGGTCGTAAAAATAACCTGATAGAGTTTTTAAATCGTTGCTCTCTTGCCTGCAAACTAACGTCTTATGGAATTAAGGTCAATAGCATTCGTTTCCATAGCAACGGCTAATATTTCCTTTCGTAACAAGCCCTAAATTGCCACTCATTCTTTGATAGATTGATTCAATCAATAAATCAGCGTAAATCGCGTTATGAACGTCATTAATTGTGATGTCTTATACAGCAATTGAAAGGTTTAATGTGAAGCAATGACAAGACATTAACAATAGAATCTCCCTACAACGAAGTCTCTATATAGCGATCTTCTTTCTACCAAGAAATTTTCAATTGAAACGTTAAATAACGTTCAAAATATTGTCCGAAGTGGTTGTACCTCTTTTACAATTTTTTTTAGATTTTTCCAGTCATTTATCTTTTTGATTTCTGTGATTTTTGGTTTGTTCAGAAATTTATCTTTTTGATTTCCGTCATTTTTTTTTATGTTCAGAAATTTATCTTTTTGATTTCTGTCATTTTTTTTTTATGTTCAGAAATTTATCTTTTTGATTTCTGCCATTTTTGGTATCTTCAGAAATTTAACTTTTTGATTTCTGTCATTTTTGGTATGTTCCGAAATTTATCTCTTTCGTTTCTGTCATTTTCGGTATGTTCAGAAATTTATCTTTTTGTTTTCTGTCATTTTTCGTATGTTCAGAAATTTATCTTTTTGATTTCTGTCATTTTTGGTATGTTCAGAAACTTATCTTTTTGATTTCAGTCACTTTTGGTATGTTCAGAAACTTATCTTTTTGTTTTCTGTCATTTTTGGTATGTTCAGAAATTTATTTTTTTGATGTCTGTCATTTTTGGTATGTTCAGAAATTTATCTTTTTGATTTCTGTCATTTTTGGTATGTTCAGAAACTTATCTTTTCGGTGGATTTTCATTTTTTAAATTTTTCAGACTTTTATCTTTTCGATTTCCATCAATTTTGAAGTTTTTGAAATTGAAATTTTTGTGTAACCAATTCTCTCGCAATATTAATTCCAGAAAATAATGTCCCCGAAGAATGTCCAAATTATGCTCGGCTTAATTCTTAAAGTGCTAAAGTTTTAATGAAATTATTAATTGTTAATTGTAATTAAATTGAATCAATTGTTTCCACGTTTGAGTATTTTATTCGTACAATAAAATTTAATGATTTTACTGAGATATGCAATACTTTATTTGAAAGTCATTATTATACTTTTAGAGCTAATAACAACTCCTAAAAATTTTGTAACAACTATTTAATTATACAGAACTTTAACCCCTGTATAACGGAATTGTCTCAATAGCGAAACTTTCAAAGACTGTGGACAAGTAACGAATCTGTTCCTTCCTGTTAATATTTTCCGTATTAAATTTTAATATTTTAAATCCATGAAATTTTAAATCAAGGCTGCGGAGTTGCAGTCGAAGAAAATTTTGCAGGAGTTAGAGCAGGAAAAATTTGTTCGAGTCTGTCTCCGGATGGTAGATGAAAAGAGAAAAAAATATTAATATTATTTAAACAAATATTTATTTGCGAATAAAAATATTTAGACAAATCTGTATATGTAAAAAAAGTAAATATACAAAATTTTTGTATGTAAACAAAAATATTTTTGACAAATGTGTATATGCAAACAAAAATATATAGACAAATATGCATAGGTAAACAAAAATATTTAGATAAATATGTATATGTAAACAAAAATATTTCGACAAATCTGTATATGCAGACAAAAATATTTTAGACTATTATGAATATGAACACAAAATTATTTAGACAAATATTTATGTGTAAATAAAAATATTTAGACAAATATGTGTATGTAAACAAAACATATGTAGACAAATCTGTAAATGCGAACAAAAATATTTTAGACAAATATTTATATGCAAGCAAAAACATTACTCAAATAAATGTTATTACAATTATATAAATTATTATCTATCACAAACTTAATCATATTTGCAGATTTTTGAACGTTTTTTCTACCGAACTATAATATTGAAAAAAAAACTCAGAAGAAATCGAGATTAATAGATAAATTATAAGTTATCTTTTAATTTATTCCGAAATCAAATTTATTTAGCTTAGTAACAAAATTTATAAAAAATTATGCGGATGAGTTTAACATATCATTTGTAATAATTTCTAACCTTATGAATGCTCACTGAACAATATTTTTTAACATGAACATGCGATGTATACACCGAAGAGCCATTACATTATGACCACCCTGCTAATAACATGTAGGACCACCTTTAGCCCTCAAAACTGCTAGCACCCGCCGTGGCATTGATTCCACAAGGTGCTGATAGGTAGTCTGAGGTATCTGGTACCAAGCGCTCACCAACTGGTCCTGCAATTCCCTCA
>NC_092208.1:13085660-13369542 GCF_043381705.1 Parasteatoda tepidariorum
AGTCACTATATATATATATATATAAGCCTTGTTTTAGTTTTAGATGCCTGTGGCAGTTGCCCTCTTTGGCACCATCCTCAGCATGACTCACCGTTGTCAGATCCTGGTTTCACAAAATTGATTGTGATTGCTATAATTTTTTACATCATTTGAAATTTTTAAGCTAATTTAGTAAAAATTAACACTTTTATCAAATTTAAATCAACTGTTAAGATATTATTTAAAAAAATCGAATATAAAGCCTTAAATTTGTTTCCTTTAAAAAAAAAAAAAAACGTATAAATTTATTCGGGAAAAGAATCAAGTGTATTCCTTCAGAATTCTCTTTCCTTTTCTTTGTTCCAATGGCAAGGAAAAGAAGAAGCTAGATGACACGATCATGATCTAGTTTCACTTCAAAACGCGTTGCCATTCTCCAATTAGTAAAAACGGGAGCAAAAATACGGGCGCGGATGTTCTGCCATAATCACTTCCTCCAAAAATAGTGACGGTCGGATGAGTGTGTAGGGGAGGGTGGGTTAAAATAATAGTTCTCTCTTGCCACGAGATTCAGGAACTTAACCTAGATATGAATTGAGGACTTCGCTTTGTTGAAAAGAACCAAGCGATCATATGCCCAGAAACGCAACTACTACTTTCATTTTACACTGCACTCTACCGTGTATTTACGTGAGAAATAAAATTTTTAATGTTATTTTCGTATCAAACGTTCTACGATTTCTAAGAATTTATATGCTCCATTAAAATTTAGATTAGGAACATACAGAATTCAAAATAGTGCACTCACTATGTTGCTGCAATGAGGTTGTTAAAATAATTCGCAAGCATGTTTTGAGCAGTTTTAAACACCCCTCCCCTTTTGTCAACTTATTTTAAAAATCTTATTCAGGAAAATGCTGGGATTAAGTTCAAATAAAATATGTAAATTTGCATAAAACAAATTTTAAGTTAAAAAATTTATTTTATAAATGTTTTTAAAAATCCTCGAATTCAATATTTTTCCGATTTAAATTTAAAATTTTTCCGAAATTTTTTATTTTGCATTTAAAAAATAAATTAGAAAGTAAAAAGACTTTAGTAAATTATGTAGGTAGTATTTCTGCTCCTACACTCCTTATCAGAAAAAAAAAGATCAAATCACAAGCTTCCTCCTCTTTTTAGATGCTTGCATTTATTTGAATTGCCCCGATACTACATTTTTAAATAAATGAATCCACTCCAAATTTTGAGATGATATAGTTGAAAAATGTAGTCGTTATGAACACGATACAACCTATACAGGAAAAGTATAAATGTAATTATAAAATTCCAAAAATTAGATAAGTACATTTTTAATTAACTTAGCATCTTAGCTAAATAAATTTAATTTTGTAATTTAAAAATCAATTAAAAATTATCTTATTAATAATCCATTTATTCATTTAAATTTTTCAATAGTTACAGTAATATTCTGCTTTATTTTCAATATCTCTGTTTAACATGGGCTCAAATATATCCAACTGTGATTAATTTAGCTATAACTTAAATATTTGTCATAATATTCATTAGAGTAATATTTCTCACTGCATAATTACAAATATTTGTCTAACTATGTTTCATAAGATCAAAATCTCTTTTAATCTACATTAGTTAACTTTTAACTAACCTGAATCGAGCCAATTTTCCGACTCCTGTAAAATTTTCTTCTACTCCAACTACTCAGCACATTCGTAACAATCTCAATGGAGTCACTTTAAGTTAATGATCGCTTCAAATTCCATTGCAAAATTCCTATAAAATTTTCTTCTACTGCAACTACTCAGCACATTCGTAACAATCTCAATGGAGTCACTTTAAGTTAATGATCGCTTCAAATTCCATTGCAAAATTCCTATAAAATTTTCCTCTACTCCAACTACTCAGCACATTCGTAACAATCTCAATGGAGTCACATTAAGTTAATGATCGCTTCACTTCCATTGCAAAATTCCTGTAAAATTTTCCTCTACTCCAACTACTCAGCACATATGTAACAATCTCAATGGAGTCACTTTAATGATCGCTTCAATTCCATTGCAAAATTCCTATAAAATTTTCCTCTACTCCAACTACTCAGCACATTCGTAACAATCTCAATGGAGTCACATTAAGTTAATGATCGCTTCACTTCCATTGCAAAATTCCTGTAAAATTTTCCTCTACTCCAACTACTCAGCACATATGTAACAATCTCAATGGAGTCACTTTAATGATCGCTTCAATTCCATTGCAAAATTCCTATAAAATTTTCCTCTACTCCAACTACTCAGCACATTCGTAACAATCTCAATGGAGTCACATTAAGTTAATGATCGCTTCACTTCCATTGCAAAATTCCTGTAAAATTTTCCTCTACTCCAACTACTCAGCACATATGTAACAATCTCAATGGAGTCACTTTAATGATCGCTTCAATTCCATTGCAAAATTCCTATAAAATTTTCCTCTACTCCAACTACTCAGCACATTCGTAACAATCTCAATGGAGTCACATTAAGTTAATGATCGCTTCACTTCCATTGCAAAATTCCTGTAAAATTTTCCTCTACTCCAACTACTCAGCACATATGTAACAATCTCAATGGAGTCACTTTAATGATCGCTTCAATTCCATTGCAAAATTCCTATAAAATTTTCCTCTACTCCAACTACTCAGCACATTCGTAACAATCTCAATGGAGTCACATTAAGTTAATGATCGCTTCACTTCCATTGCAAAATTCCTGTAAAATTTTCCTCTACTCCAACTACTCAGCACATATGTAACAATCTCAATGGAGTCACTTTAATGATCGCTTCAATTCCATTGCAAAATTCCTATAAAATTTTCCTCTACTCCAACTACTCAGCACATTCGTAACAATCTCAATGGAGTCACATTAAGTTAATGATCGCTTCACTTCCATTGCAAAATTCCTGTAAAATTTTCCTCTACTCCAACTACTCAGCACATATGTAACAATCTCAATGGAGTCACTTTAATGATCGCTTCAATTCCATTGCAAAATTCCTATAAAATTTTCCTCTACTCCAACTACTCAGCACATTCGTAACAATCTCAATGGAGTCACATTAAGTTAATGATCGCTTCACTTCCATTGCAAAATTCCTGTAAAATTTTCCTCTACTCCAACTACTCAGCACATATGTAACAATCTCAATGGAGTCACTTTAATGATCGCTTCAATTCCATTGCAAAATTCCTATAAAATTTTCCTCTACTCCAACTACTCAGCACATTCGTAACAATCTCAATGGAGTCACATTAAGTTAATGATCGCTTCACTTCCATTGCAAAATTCCTGTAAAATTTTCCTCTACTCCAACTACTCAGCACATATGTAACAATCTCAATGGAGTCACTTTAATGATCGCTTCAATTCCATTGCAAAATTCCTATAAAATTTTCCTCTACTCCAACTACTCAGCACATTCGTAACAATCTCAATGGAGTCACATTAAGTTAATGATCGCTTCACTTCCATTGCAAAATTCCTGTAAAATTTTCCTCTACTCCAACTACTCAGCACATATGTAACAATCTCAATGGAGTCACTTTAATGATCGCTTCAATTCCATTGCAAAATTCCTATAAAATTTTCCTCTACTCCAACTACTCAGCACATTCGTAACAATCTCAATGGAGTCACATTAAGTTAATGATCGCTTCACTTCCATTGCAAAATTCCTGTAAAATTTTCCTCTACTCCAACTACTCAGCACATATGTAACAATCTCAATGGAGTCACTTTAATGATCGCTTCAATTCCATTGCAAAAATTCCTATAAAATTTTCCTCTACTCCAACTACTCAGCACATACATAACAATCTCAAAGGAGTCACTTTAATGATCGCTTCAATTCCATTGCAAAATTCCTATAAAATTTTCCTCTACTCCAACTACTCAGCACCTTCATAACAATCTCAATGGAGTCACATTTAGTTAATGATTGTAGCAAATCCAAGTAGCAGTCGCTTCTTGATTTACTGCACCACGTAAAGCAAATGCTGATTATTTCCATTGTAACTGTCCACGTCACTTGACTTAAGAGTTCCCCTGTCTTCTGAGTATCCCCTTAAAATTTTTGGAGCGTATTAATCTAAAATATCGTTTAACTATGCTGCAATCGTTAAATAGTGTTAAGAGGATTAAAAATAAAAAATTAAAGATAAGATTTTTTTTTTTTTTTGCTAACTCTAGAAGAAGGGATATGAAGATAAAGGATGCTTATGTACGATACTAAAATCCCTATTTCTAATAACTACCGTATACCGATGTATAAATAGTCTACCCTTTATTTTTGATTGCGCCTTTGCGATTTACTTGATGTTGGATGTATAAGTTGACTGCTGAAACTAAAACTAAAAATGAACATTTTTAAAACTAAAAACATAAAAAAAAAATTATCTTTATACCTTACACCAATCACAGTACATCTATTAAAGACACAAAACGGTGCTTTGGAATCCAGCATTAAGCCTGCCTAGACCAACAAACTTCGACTGCCATAATGGTCGAATTCTCGGACATTAGAGGGCAGGTAGCTATTCCCTGATTCACTCAATATGTAAGAACGTCGAGAGTCAGTGGTCAGACTGACTCGTCAATGAAAAGAACATTCGACCACTGATCCATGCATGCTCCAATCTCTGCACCATCCTAAACGGATGTTTTTGTTGGTCCAAGTCAGAGGGACGCAAGCAAAAGTCTTGCAAGCAGCCCTCTGACATGAAGCCTTCTGGTAACAGTAACCCTAGAAACTCGAATTCCTGTGGCCGCATAGAGGTCACAAGAGAGCTGCGCGTCTCTCTGTAATCCACAAATTCAGTTTTGTATTTTTTTTATTTCATATTTTATAACCGTTGTTGAAAAGCCGACCCAATTTTATGGGTTTACGACTACTAATGCTCTATTCCGTAGCCTTGTAATTTTGAACCCAATGCAGAAGACAAGGGAACTCCTGGATCAAGTATTGAGAGAAATATACCTTCGTGGGGGATTTTTTGATGGAACTAACTCGCATTTGCTTTACATGCAGAGGAAGACCACGAGAACCGCCCACGGTTAGACTGACGGCAAGGGGACTCTAACCCATGATCCGTCTATCACTGAGGATAATTCACGTCAGCACTGTGGTTGGTACAAGCTGGATGCGGAATTCGTATCGACTGGGATTCGAACCCGGTTCACGCTCAATCCCCTGAGCCATCGCGGCTCCACAAATACCGTAGACCAGATCTTAGCTAGACTTTTTTTTTGACAGATCCGAAATCCTGGAATTATTTCCATAAATTGCAGAAAACGTTGGAACGTTTCGAAGCTCTGTCTCCAAGTTAAATAAAAAAGCCATAGTTTAAGTGCCTCACACTTGTAGCAATGTGATGATTTTTAACTATATGTATAATTTTGTTGTGAAAAATTTTCTGCGCTTCAGAACAGACAAATAACTTAAATATTTTAAAAGACATTAATCTTTTATTAAAAATCGGCGATTTGTCAACATTTTTCCAAGAAAAAAGAGAAAAACGAAGAAAATTAGTAAGTTTTTATTATAAGAAATGAAATTTTTTATTTTAATAATTTTCCTTCTTTTCTTTTCATTAATCTTTATTATTTTCCATGTTCTCTCTCTCTTTCTCCCTCTCTCATTCTCCCTCTCTCTTTCTCCCTCTATCTTTCTTTCTCTCTCTCTTTCTTTCTCTCTCTCTCTCCCAAAGAAATAGANAAGGAGAATATATATATGGCAATCATTGTTTTTATTTTATCATTTAGATGAAATAAATTTAATGGTCTCCACTTTTTTTAGGGGCTGAACAATAGAACTTCTTACAAATCCAAATTACCAGATTTGAAAATAAGACTGATTTAAACACTTAAGCTATTTAAGATGGACCCTAAACTGTAAACCAAAAAGTTTTTACTTCTAAAGACTATAAAATCTAAAAAGCAAATGATATAGGGTACAAATAAAAGGTGTGGTATAAACTTTTAATGAAAATCGAAACTAAATAAAAATTAAAAGGAAAAAAAAAAGTCATATTTGCATTAATAACATCAGCAAAAGTTAGGGTCCCAAGCAATTATCGGCTCCACGAAAAAGAGAACATTTAAAGAGGGGCCCCCACTAAGTTTTTTGCTAGGATCCAGTGAAGTTCCATAATCTAATATAGGGTCCCAAGTCATTGATTTTTCTAGGGGCAGCTCAGAAAAAGAATGTTTAAAAGAGCCCCGCAAAAATCCAGTTACGGTTCTGATTTTATAAAAAGAAAATAATGATGAATAATCTTTTGCTTTTTAATACACAAGTGGCTACTTTCTTCATAACCAGGGCACGGCGGCAGATTTTCTTTCTCGTTGCTAAGCAACGACCTGGATTGTTCCATGTGGATGTGTAGAGAAGGGAGGGTGCACTAAAAGAGGACACATCTCTTGCATGTCACGTGAGCTTCTAATACTTCAATTTGTTTGGTGAGAGATATGTTTTTAAGTGGTAGAAAGAAGCTCGTTCTCAATTTTTCTTACTCTGCCTTTTTTTATTTATTATTTGTTATGAGAGTTCTAAATTTCATTTTATCGCCGTTTTCATCTAGTCGCCAAGTTGAGATATTTTTTCTTTTTAGAATTTTTTTTCTATCTATATATTTCAAGCTTATGTCTTTTTTTTTTCTATTCTGAAAGATTTGAAATCTTAATTTATTTGCCCTTAATCTTGAATTATTCCATTAAAATGTTTTAATTTCCTACAAAAGGTATCAAAAAATACTCTTATAAATAAACAGTTAGTTACAAAATATGTGACATTTCAGACATTGTTTTTAAATGAATTATTGTTACTGTTAATGAGTCATTGTTTATCAAATTGTTATGATTTATAACTATTTGCTGATTTTATCCAGGATTTATTATAGAGAATAATGACTCAATATTTTTACTAGTCTGAATGTTGTCAAACAAGTTGCTATAATTTAGCATTGTTAGCTGTTATTATTTAAGATTTTTTTACTCTCAATGATAATTCAATCTCATATAACTATTAAGGTGTGTTATAATTAGGTCAAGTTCTCATTTATTTAGGACTGTTATTAGTTTTAATTTAGAACTTTTTTGCGTAAAATATCGATTCAGAAAAATGACTATAGTTTCTATTGTAAAGTCCATATTATCTGGAACTATTTATTTTTTTTCGAAATAATGATTCAGTCTAATTTTTTTACTAGTTTATGTAATCAAATTGTTGTGATTCGTAATTTTTTTTTTCTTAAACGGTAACTTTGATAAATTATGTATAGATAATTTTTATTTTTATTTTGTGAGTCATATTTCTTACTATGTTAGTCAATTTAAAGTATAAAATAAAAGTATATTAAATAATTGATACACCCCTTGATCTTATCTTCAAAAAAAAAAAAAAAAAATGACTATGGTTTCATTTGTAAAGTCCATATTATCTAGAACTATTTATTTTTTTCGAAATAATGATTCGATCTAATTTTTCTACTAGTTTATGTAATATTGTTATCAAATTGTTATGATTTAAAAAAAATTTTTTTCTTAAACTTTAACTTTGATAAATTATGTATAGATAGTTTTAACTTTTGTGAGTCATATTTCTTTACTATGTTAGTCTATTTAAAGTATAAAATAAAAGTATATTAAATAATTGATGTACCCCTTAATCTTTTCTTTGAAAAAAAATTAATAAATAAATAAAACGGACAGTAAACAAAATGTGTCAAAGGGGAATAGAGAAAGGGGGAGGGTTCTGAGTATGTAGTAAACCCTCTTTATTTTATTTTCGCAGCTGAACGAATTTTGGATAGATAACTCTATTCAGCCGAATCCATGTAAAATATATGGTCGTCATCCAATTAGATTGGAAGAAATATACCAGACATTATTCTAGAACTTTAATTGATTTTTTTTGACAAAATTATATCAATACAATTTCACAATCAGCATATTTTGTTTAGCATTATAGATTTGTATGACTTTAGATTTTGTTTTTGCGCAATTTACATTCACATTAAGACAATTTTGTAGTTGCTTCCAAATCGGTCTCCAGAAATGAATATATAGATATCATCGTCATAGTTGGCCAGACAGCCCAATGTGGGCCAATGACTTCCTCTGAAGATTTCTCCATAACGAATTTATCTTTAATCTCCATGAAAGAAAATAGAAAATTTCGAAGGGAATTTAAGATTTATTAAGTTTAATTGACTCGCATAAGCTGCAAGTACATAAAACTAATGAAATATCATAAGAAAACAGGGAACGTCAAAAAAATGAATAAATAAATAAAAATAAAGTTAAGATATTAAATTAAAAAAGAAGAAAAATTTGTTACAGATTAAAAAAATAATAGTTTTAAGATGTTAAAAAATATGTGTAATGTATATTTTATTAACTTCTTTCCTTCGTTTGAAATTTTTTAATTTAAAAATCACATGAAATTTAGTTTTCTCTGATTTAATTAAAAACGTTAGAATATAATTCAATAATTAATCGATGATACAATTAAAAAAACCATCACTACAAACTACATACATTACACATAGCATGATTCAATTAAATCTCTATGTGTTGGGTAAACTAGTACTGAAATTTCATTTCTTCGTACTATTTGCCCTTGAGTAACAGGGAAACATTTTATCATTTTATTTTATTTAGACATTATTTTTTTCCCTTTTTTTTAAAGGCAGCAACATTTGAATAGTTGGCAAATTAGGGACAAACGATAGAGGTTATATTATAAAATTATATGCACAAAAATTTAAGTGACAAGCGATAAATTTAGGTGATAATTTTGTTTTGTTTTGAACATTTGTTTTTTTATTTTTTAACCGTCTATAAACAGCCGACCCTATTTTGGGTTTACGACTACTAATGCTCAACTCCATAGCCTCGTAATTTTGAACCCAATCCAGAAGACAAGGGAACTCCTGGATCGAGTATTAGGAGAAGTCTGCCTTCTTGGAGGACTTTTTGATGTAACTATCCAGCATTTGCGTTACATGAAGAGGAAAACCACGAAAACCTCCCACGGTTAGCCTAACTGCAAGGAGACTCTAACCCATGATCCGACTATCACTGAGGATATTTTATGTCAGCATTGTGGTCGGTGTGAGCCGGATGCGGAATTCGTATCGACCAACCATCGCTGGGATTTGAACCCGGTTCACCTCATTGGAAGGAAAACGCTCTATCCAGTAAGGCACCACAACTTTTTTTCTTTTTTGAAAATTAGGTAATGCTAAAAACAATTGTACGATTAATTTGGAGAAGGAGAAATTGATGGAAAAATTGGATTTTACCGAAAAACAGTGTTGTCGGCACAAACAACGACGACAAAGAACGCTCACCCTTGTTATTTCCCACTTTTTTTTTTAAGAACTGTCGAATAATAAATACTTATATCATTCGAATTTTTTTTTTTTTTTTTTAAAAACTTCGAGAGAGTGAAACTTAAAAAAATAATTCCAAGATGGCGAGGGAATTATTTTGGTTGATTTGTGATGAGAAGTTATTGCTATAGTAAACAAATATGAGTAGAGAATAAATGAGTGAAAGCGTGGGAGAGAGAAAGTTAACGAAAGATGGCTTTTTTCGAAAACAATCTTATATATGTATGTCACATCGTCTCTGTGCCACCATGCGGAAACTAAATACCTTTTCGACGAAAAAAAAAAAGTAGGGGTCGTGCCTAAACATAAACGTGGCATCTCGAGCAATAAATGGATTTTTTTTTTTTTTTTTTTTTTTTTTTTTTTTTTTTTTTTTTTTNCTCTTTTGTAATATAATTATTGTCATCGGTAAGAGTAACAAAATATTTATTCCAAGAACTTTTTGTAATACTGCATTTTTTTTTTCTTAAATATTTTATTTTACATAGGGAGAAAAGTTCGAATTTTTCAAGCAAAACTACTCTCATTTGGATAGAATATAAAATTAAAAGTAAAATATTAAATTTAAAAAAAATAGAACAGATAGAAATTGGATAGAATATAAAATTAAAATAAGATACAAAATTAAAAAAATAGAATAGATAGAAATTGGATAGAATATAAAATTAAAATAAGATATAAAATTTAAAAATAAAATAGAATAGATAGAAATTGGATAGAATATAAAATTAAAATAAAGCATGAAATTAAAAAAATTGGAATAGACAGAAATTGGATAGAATATAAAATTAAAATAAAATTTAAAGTTAAAAAAATAGAATGAATAGAAATTGAATAGAATAAAAAATTTAAAAAAAAAAAAAAAAAAAAAAAANAAAAAAAAAAAAAAAAAAAAAAAAAAAAAAAAAAAAAAAAAAAAAAAAAAACATGATTCTTTTATTGTTTCAATGTAGGATCCAAAAAACTGATCTATTTATCCAAAGAATCTATTTATTGTTTAAATTTAGGAACTAACTGATTAAAGAATCCATATGTCGTTGAAATAAAGGATCTGAAGAACTGAAGAGTTCAAACATTGTTTGAATATACGATCAAAAGAACTGGAGGATCCATATATCTTTCAAATAATCCAATCTAAAGAACTTTCGTAGCAAAGACTGTTGTTTGAATATAGGGTCCAAAAAACTGAAACACCCATATATTGTTTGAATAAAGGATCCAAAAAATTACGGGATCCATATAGTGTGTTAAAATAGAATTTATAAATTAATTGACTATAGGGATCCAAAGGACATAGGGATTCGTATGTTATTGGAATATAAGATCCTTGAATTATCTCAAGAATCCAATCCAAAGAATTATAGGGTACATATAACAATGACATTTTGTGCAAAAACTGTAATGTTAATCACAATACCAATTTTAAGACCATTGATTATTAATATCTACTTATAAAATACACCTTGTTTTTGTTGGATTCATGATCATTGTTTTTGTTACAAATGCTTAAGACTAAGACAAAATTATTTTAATTTGTTTATATTTTGGTAATTAAACATGTCAAGTTAGTGAATGACCCTTGGACAAGTATGAACTCAATAGATCAGAAATAAATGTAGAAAATATGAATCGAAATCTACGCCTCATCTCTAGAAAATACACTTACAGTTTTAAAAGTTCTGATCATTTATTATTTTTGAAGTTAAATTTTGTGAAAAGTTTTCAAATCCCTTCTAAAAGCTCATGAAACAGCAATTACAACTCTTTAGAAACTTAATTTCTTTAAAGTTTTATTCCACTTTTTACCAAGTGAAAAGTTTTGTTCTAATGAGTCTTTGTTCCAAAATATTCTTATACCGCTACGAGTCACGTTTAAGTTGTTGAGCAGAAAACCACACCTTCTTCGACCTTACGTTTATTTATTTGTTTTTATTTAATTATTGGGCCCATCCTTTTCGCAAAAACGACTATAAGAAGACAAAAACAAATTACAACGCTTCGTTGGAATTAAATAATTATGTCATTAATAAGTTTGAAATTTTCAATAAAAGTAACAACGTATTGTTGCATTGTCTCAACTCTACATTCATTTTATGAACGACAAGTTTATTTTACAAACGTCAAGTTTTAATAAACATCTTAACGGAGTTTTTTTTTTGTATCGATGTACTTAATGAATATCATACAAAAACTCTTTAAATACACCCTAATGGGCGCAATCCAATCAAACTCCAGCGTTACTTCGTTTTAAAAAGTTACACAATAGACAATAAAGTGATTAGAACGTTTTAGAAGAAAAATATTCCATTGTCCATTATGCGGAGAGCAAATCGAATTTTAAAAAGGGACTGGTTCCAACAACCCCAAACAACCTGTTGCTGGTTTAGTTAAAAAGACCGCAAGAAGAACTGTTGGAAATTCCTACAATTTCCCTTTTCCCAAATCCTGCTTTTCCGTTTCCGTTGTCAACCCTTCTAGAAATCGTTTGCAACGAGGTCTTCAAAGAGTTAGATGTCATGGTTGAGGGGTCGTCGAACGGATGCGGTTAACCCGTCTGTTTGCTTGTTGGGGGATCAGTTCATTCATTTTTCTGACATTATAAGGCCATGTCACTGTCCGAAAGGGGTGGATTAGTGGTGTGATACAATTTATTATTCCAGAGGGGTGGTTGATACCTCGGGGGGGGGAAGAATTGATATCGTCTCACTCTCTTAATGACAATAATTAATTCGATAAATATCGAATATGATAACATGGTTCGTAGTGTTTTTAAAAAGTGCTTAAATGTGCTTTTTTTTCGATTTTCGTTTTAAAAAGCCCTTAAAGGTGCTTTTTTCTTTGGGTATTTTTAAAAAGTGCTTAATTTTCCCATTTTGAAAAAAATGAGATTTTTTTTCTTCCTTTATCATATCGATTTTCCCCACGTATTATGCAAAAGCGTGCTTTTCACATTCTTCTATTCAACTTTTTCACAATTTATTCAATCACAATCCATTTCGGCGTACCGTCTGTCCGTAGCATATAAAAGCGCCAAACATTTTACATATTTGATAAAATACTTGCGAGTCTGCATGTACTTCTACTGAACTGGGTTCGGTGAGATTCTTGCACTCTCATGTGCAACTCTGCTGCCTTTTGCAAGATGTTCTCAATTTCAGGCTTCATTTTCCACCCTCCGAAATCGAACCGAAAAATCTCTCGATTTTTTTTATGGTGCCTCATATAATCAAGAAAAGAGTTCTTTGTCAGAAACTAGTTATTTTATCGTGATCATGTGAAGTCTTTGAAAATTATTTTGCATTTTGTTAATGTATTTAGTGCTTAAAAATATTTTTTGAGTGCTTAAAAGGGGCTTATTTTTCGTTGAAAGATTTGTCTACGCACCCTGTGAATTCCATTTATATTATTATATTGTGCTCAATTATACAGTGCGAATCCTAATAACTTTTGATCTCATGTTCGGATAGCCAAAGACTACGATACAATCATAACTATTCGTGAGCTTAACCTTAAATATTTGTGTTAGTTTCGAAATCAGGCACAAAAACGTATTTCCTCTGAATAAACATGTCTTTTTTTCGACGGATTTGCACTATTCGGATATCACTTGTTCCCCAAATTAAAAGAGGGTATTTTTGCGTATTTCAATATACACCTGGAACTATTTGAGATAATGAAATAATTTTTGCACACAATTGTAAACCTTATTTAACCAAAAATAATTCTGCTTAAAATAAATTTTTATCTTTACTGAATACTTTTATTGCTTTTTTTTAAAATTAATGGTCTGAAAAAATTTGAAAAATGTCATATAATAATTTTTACATTGTTTTTAACTGTGTAATTTTTAATGAAAAAAAAAACAAAAACAAAATTTTGAGGAGTAGGTTAAAGATTTATTAGAAATATTTAAATATTAAAAAATAAAAATAAAATACTTTTTTGACACTATTAGGCGTGAAGAAAAAAAAGTGAAATTAACGTTATGGGACCAAATTTTCGACAGCTCTCCTGACTAAACTTTTGTGACCCTGTTTATCAAATTGTGACTAGCCTCATATTTTGAAAGTCTAAAACATAAAGGCGTCGAAAAGAAACTATGTTTATTCAGAGAAAGAACGTTTTTGTGTCTGATTTCGTAAACTTCGAATATCGTTTACACAAATTAATTAGTATATTTGAAACTTGACCCTCTAACCAATAAGATTGAGTCCTACTGCTTGAAAATACGACCATGAGATCAAAAGTTATTTTGTTAAAAGTTACTCCTTTTTTTTGCACTTTTAGAAGCGCGTTAACCCACAATATTGCGCAGATTAGATGCGACTTTAATGTGGAGTTGAACCGTAATCGTAGAAATTAAATACGATACTAAACCCGTAGAATTGCGCTGATTTGATGCAACTTTAATTTGGAGTTAAACAGTAATCGTATAAATTAAATGCGATACTAAACCCGTAGAAATTGCGCAGATTAGATGCAGATTTAATATGGAGTTGAACCGTAATCGTATAAATTAAATACGATACTACACCCGTATAAATTGCGCAGATTAGATGGAACTTTAATTGGGAGTTGAACTGTAATCGTATAAATTAAATACGATACTAAACCCGTATAAATTGCGCAGATTAGATGGAACTTTAACATGGAGTTGAACCGTAATCGTATAAATTAAATACGATACTAAACCCGTAGAAATTGCGCAGATTAGATGCAACTTTAATATGGAGTTGAACCGTAATCGTATAAATTAAATGCGATACTAAACCCATAGAAATTGCGCAGATTAGATGCAAATTTAATATGGAGTTGAACCGTAATCGTATAACCGTATCCGTATCGATACTAAACCTGTAAAAATTTAAGTTAAATGATGAACCGTAATGTCGGTACATCATTAATATTGTGTAAATTTCTTGAACCATATTTCCGTTCACGTTGAACCAAAGTATTGTTTTTAGTTTAAGAAGTACGATAATATGTTTCAACGTTGGCCCATGTTAAGGTTGAGGCAAATTTGTACTATATTATGGTTCATGACACTGATGTTATGTTTCGAGCCGATTTTTCTGATGCTCGAAATTTTTCGTCAACAAATTTAGCCTTTATCGAGGAAGGTATAAATCTTATACCTACTTCTGGTGACGATTTTATTTTCTTCTATTTATACTTTGTATTTGTATGTTTGTGATGCGTATTGATGACAGTGTACAAATTTTATTCGAAAACTTGCATTTTTATACATAATCGCTCGTAATTTATTCTAATAATCCTACTCTAAAGCGAGCTCACAAAATTATTCCAAACACATTTTAATCTCTCTCTCTCTCTCTAATTCATCCTCTATGTCTTAACGTAATTAGTTTCTAAAAAAAAATTTCCGAAATTCTTTACCGAAATAAGAATTTATTTTAAGATTTCACTTTATGCGCTTTGAAATATTAAAATTACATTTAATTTTCACTAGAATGATATTGACTATGAAGTTTGTGTCATTGCTGGGCTGTTTATGCTGCACTAAATTGCGCTTTTTATTACAATTGCAAATCGAAGCAAACGTTATTAATGAAGCAAAATATAAAACATATAAATAAAACTAAAATATCTCTATTATTTAACGTTTAAAATAATGTTATAAAACATTTAAAAAGTGATCATATTCGTGTTCAACTGAATTTAATTATCTCATTATGTATAAAAGATATTTATTTTACTTAGTAACTCTGGTGATTCTAAATTTATTTGGTATCAAAAATTTCGATAAAATAAATTTCGAATTAATTTATAGTTAATTTAACTTAAGTTACACTTAAGATAAATTTATAATTACACTTAATTGATATTAATTATAACTTATTAATATTAATTTAAAAAATTAAGTTAAAAATAAATTTAACGTATCATTATTTCCGTGTCTTGAGAACAGGAATATGTTTAATTCTTTAGTTAAACTGTAATTACAGTGATACTTCAATTCAAAATTTTTGAACTAAAATTAATTGCAATAACTACCAAATTTAGTTTTGCTTTTAATAATATTTTACCTAAAATTAAATGATCATTAAATAGTAAAATGATTGATTAAATTGTAATGACTGTTTAAATTAAAAATATGATTAATGAAAATTTATCATAAATAATTGATTAAGAAAAAGGAATGAAAAATAGGAATTTTACTTACAAAAGAAAATAACAATATTGAAGTATGTTTTCGTTGATTAGAAATAGATACACGATTACAATTTGTAAACATGTTTTTTTATTTCATTTAAAATTCATTCGGTCACTTTTTATTCTGTTTGAAACTCTTTGTTTTGAAATGATTGATTAAATTGTGAAGAAATTAAAATTATGATTAATTAAAATTAATCATAAATGATTGATTAAATTGTGAAAGAGGAAAGGAAAATATGAATTTTATTCATAAAAAAAATAACAATATTGAAGTGTGTTTTCGTTGATTAGAAATAGATACACGATTAAAATTTGTAAGCATGTTTTTTTATTTCATTGAAAATTGATTCGGTCACTTTTTATTCTGTTTAAAACTCTTTGTTTTGTAAGCTTACAATGGTCTCTAGATACAATCTTAAACGTCCCTGTAAAAATGTTTACACCACAAGTTTCAGCTTCTTTAGGAGAAAGTAGCTTAACAGCTCTCTCAGGGCAACGGAAGTTCACCAGTACCGCTGAGCGCTACATCAATACATTGGGAAGTGTCAAAATTTTTCAATATCGTGTTTCAATAGCGATGTATTAAAGTATATTCTCACAATATATCGTGAATACAGTACAATAAATATAATACAAATTATATACAATTAACGCATTTTCATAAACGCGTTCTTAAATTTATAAAAAAAATTTTTTTTAATTATTTAAAAGAAGTGTTAAGAGAATTTGTAGAAAATTTCAAACGCAAATTACGTCTATTTATATTACGAGTTTTTCCCTCAATTTTATATTTTATGAATTACAGAAATAAAATGATAGCGGAATCGACGCTTGTTATTGTTAATGTTAAGCTCCTTGTTATGTTAAGCTTGTTAATGTTAAGCTCCTTACTTCTTTACAAGATACATTTTGTAAAACCCTTAGGTTGTACCTCCTCTTAACTGAGATGAGTTATAAAGTAATAACTGTAGAAGCTACAAAATAAAACCGAACAATTTTATTAAAATAGAGATTTGGAAAGCAATCTATTCATAGAAATCTATATTTTGCATTTATATTCCTGTAAATGTATGTAAAATATATTCTAAAGGGGAAGGTTTTATTATTTCCAACAAAATATTCTTAATTTTTCTTTAATATGAAGTAATAACTGTGGAAGGTACAAAAAAAAAAAGGAACAATTTTATTAAAGATTTGGAAAGCAATCTATTCATGAAATTCTAAATCTGTATTTTGAATTTATGTTTATGTAAATGCATGCGAAAAATATTCTAATGGTAGGAGTTTTATTATTTCCAACAAATCTTCGTATAATTAATTAATTTAATAATTAATTTATTTTTTTAAATATAAAGTAAAAACTGTAGAAAGTATAAAAAAAGGAACTATTTTATTAAAAGAAAGGCTTGGTAAACAATCTATTAATTAAAATCTATATCTATATTTTACATTTATGTTCCTGTAAATGTGTGTAAAATATAGTTTGAAGGTAAAAGTTTTATTATTTCCAACAAAATATTCTTAATTTTTCTTGAATATGAAGTAATAAGTGTGGAAGGCACAAAAAAAAAAGAACAATTTTATTAAAAGAAAGATTTGGAAGGCAATCTATTCATAAAACTCTAAATCTATATTTTACATTTATATTCATGTAAATGTGTGTAAAATATATTCCGAAGGTAGAAGTTTTATTATTTCCAACAAAATATTCTTAATTTTTCTTTAATGAAAGATATTTCTATAGAAAAATATTATCAATTTTTATAACCAAAAACTTCCATTTCTAAATTTGATTGAAAATCATATTTTATTTTTCATAAAAAAAAACAACTTTTGAGCTATTTATTTCTCTAATAAAAAATTGAATTTCATAAAATTAAAACTAATAATAGATAAAAATAAAATTTCACTATCCTTATTCATTTATTGAATTCCTGGATGCCTGGGACCATTGTCTTCTGTGCTCCCTCTTACTGCACGCCACAGGATTCACTCGCCACTGTTTAAGAACTCCTGTACTCGAGAAGTAGAACAATCAAATCTAAGCCAGTTTTGTTAAATTATTCATTTCATATTGATGCTGTTATATTATATAAACTGTTCGCTTGATGAAATTGGACATTTTAATACACCGGAAATTACTATGATTAAAATTTTTGTAACAGATCTTCTAAATGAAAAATGTTAACATTGTAAATAAAAAAAATAAAAAAGATTGCATGAATTACGGGAACACGTTGTTTTCTTTCTCTTTTGCAAACAATCGCTGGATAATAGCCACAGCTTTTTATTTATTTTTTCCAACTTTTCCTTTGCAGTCGCGAGTCAAAGGTTTTGAATCCAGGAAAAAACCTTGACTTAGCCAGCCGTGTTGGAGAAAAAAAAGCAAACGATAAAAAAAAAAGTTCGTTAACTTCTCGAATCTGGCAGCAACGGCAGGCAAGTGGCTCTGAAAACAGTTACGAAACAATCCTTTCGAACAATGGCACCTAAAAAAGTCGGCGGTCGCGTCGAAGGTCGACATTCGTGTACCTTTGGTGGAAAATCCATTGGGCTGAGGACTTTTACTTCTGCCAGAATAAATTTATTTTATTTTGTTAGTATTGCGTACAATATATTCTGTTCTTACTATTTAGAAGAAATTACACGGAAATGATTCTATACTTTGCCATTTTCATTGCGCACTTTACTTACAGCTTTTTCTATTTTTGCTGCGCATTTTTTAAAAAAAGTCTATTGTATTTTAATTTTTTAAAAAAACGAAACATTATCTTCACAGACTGAAATACGTTCTTTAAATACTGTTATATTCACTTCACAGCTTTATGCAGCGCGTAAAAATTTCATGAAATTCTAATTACCATTCTGATCACCTTTGCCATTCTGATTGCGCACTTTACTTATAGCTTTTTCTATTTTTACTGTGCATTTTTTAAAAAAAAGTCTATTGGATTTTAATTTTAAAAAAAAAAAGAAAAAACATTATCTTCGCAGACTGAAATACGTTCTTTGAGTACAGTTATATTCACTTCAGATCATTATGCAGTGCTTAAAAATTTTATGAAATTCTGATTACCATTCTAATCACCTTTACCATTCTGATTGCGCACTTTACTTACAGCCTTTTCTATTTTTACTGTGAATTTTTAAAAAAAAATTCTATTGTATTTTAATTTTTTTTTTTTAAAAAAACATTATTTTCGCAGACTGAAATACGTTCTTCGAATACAGTTATATTCACTTCAGAGCATTATGCAGTGCTTAAAAATTTTATGAAACTCTGATTACCATTCTGATCACATTTGCCATTCTGATTGCGCACTTTACTTACAGCTTTTTCTATTTTTACTGTGAATTTTTAAAAAAAAGTCGATTGTATTTTAAATAAAAAAAAAAGAAGCATTTATCTTCGCAGACTGAAATACGTTCTTTAAATACAGTTATATTCACTTCAGAGAATGCATGGGAAAAAAGGCGATCAATTATTGTAGTACATTATTTTTTAAAAATTTCCTTCATAATGTAAATTTGTGATTAAAGTGTTGATATTCCTTATTTTAAAAATTAACTATTATTATGAAACAAGTGCTTTGACATTTAAATTTTAAGAAATTTAGAGAAGTGAAGTTAATCGGTTAGTGCAGAGAATGGTGCCCAGTAAACAAATCAAGCCATTTCCTGCAAAAAATAATTTATTCCTTCATATTAAGGAAGGAAAATGTGGTGAAATAATGTACATTATTTTTTTTAATAAATTTCCTTAAAAATAAAAAATTTTAATAAAAAGAAAAGTTTTTAGGTTTAAAAGTATAAATCTTTCTTATTTGAAAAATTAATTGTAAATAAAAAATAAAAAAATTAGTGTAACTAGTTCTTTGACCTTCAAATTTTAGATATTTCAAAAGGTTTAGTAAAGAGATTAGAGCAGTAAATTCGAGGGAAAAAAATCGTATTTATATAATTAGATTTCTTTCCTCTCAAACTAATTCAGTCGTTACAAAGATGTGGTTTTAACAATATTTCTAAAATTTGCATTCAATTATCACAAATAATCTAATATTTCTTTTTATATTTTGTCACAAGAAAATGAGATATTTTATTAAATTGCGAAAAATTCAAAATTATGATATACCATAAAAATATGGATTCAATTTTTATATTAGAAAAAATTAAAATTTAATCCAAAGCATCCCACCTGGATAAAAAAAATATTTAGTTTATATATATAATATATATTTAGATTAAAAATATCTAAAAAACTGTTTTTGCTTCTGATTCAAATCTTGTGAAATTCAATCGCTGTGTTAATTCTTTAAAACTGTGCCAAATCCAGATATTATCTCTTTCAATCTTGATTTCTTCTGGTTCGAGCTTGCCAAGCTCAGTTGCTTTCATTTAAAACTATCACTATTAACTAGTTCAGTTGCTTTGGCTTAAAATAACTAATTTAGTTGCTTTGGTATAAAACTGATCAAGTGCAGGCTAATTAGTTTCAAACCTAGCTAGGGATAGATTAATTAATTTCAAAACAAGCAATGATTTTTTTTTACAACTTATTTTAATTGAGCATTTTAAATTAATCACATTTTCTATACAAAACATTCATTTTTAACAGTTATTTGTTTGAGTTTTCCTCTAGACTTTAAACCTACATTCAAATCTTAACGCGTGAGTCATTTTTTAAATATACTCGAACTTCTTACTCGAAATATACTCGAACTCGATTTAAAATACAATTTCTCTTTTTCAAAAAACCAACCCAAAAGAAGTAATCCTTTATGAAAAATACCAATTCAAACAAAAAAACTATTTTTTTTCTAAAAATAATTAAATTTTTGTTTTACATAATCATTGTTTTGATTTACATTATCCAAATGAAGTAATCCACTATGAAAAATACCAATACAAACAAGAAAAACTGTATATTTTTTTAAATATTAAAATTTTTGTTTTACATAATCCAAATGAAGTAATCCACTATGAAAAATACCAATACAAACAAAAAAAAAACTATATATTTCTTTAAATATTAAAATTTTTGTTTTACATAATCCGTGTTTTGTTTTACATAATCCAAATGAAGTAATCCACTCTAAAAAATACCAATACAAACAAAAAAACTATTTTTTTTTAAATATTTAAATTTTTGTTTTACATAATCCGTGTTTTGTTTTACATAATCCAAATGAAGTAATCCACTATAAAAAATACCAATACAAACAAAAAACTATTTTTTTAAAAAATATTTAAATTTTTGGTTTACATAATCCGTGTTTTGTTTTGCATAATCCAAATGAAGTAATCCACTATGAAAAATACCAATACAAACAAAAAAAAACTATTTTTTTTAAAAAAATAGTTAAATTTTTGTTTTACATAATCCGAATGAAGTAATCCACTATGAAAAATACCAATACAAACAAAAAAGCTATTTTTTTTTAAAAAAGATATTTAAATTTTTGTTTTACATAATCTGAATTTAATTTCACATAAGACTATCGTGGGTGATAAATTTCAACAAGCCTTCAAGCAAACAATTTTGACACTAAAATCAACAATATTTTCATTTACAAATATTTGTGCCAGAATTCTTTAAAGTAAAATGAAGAACACAAACAAAACAAAAAATGTTTCTAGAAGGCAAGAAAATAGGAGCTTCAAGATAAAAACAAACTAGCCTTATCTTTAAATTTGTCCTTTCAGGTAATAAATTTGAACATCTCAAGCCACCCGAGATTGAATATAGTTATCTTTTGCAGAAAATCAGAAATGTTCCCAATTCGCCGGACTCCTAGCATCTAAAGATACGCGATGGATATAAAAATCTCTTGTGACGCATTTCACGCGACAAAATAAATAATCTTATCTGTAATAGTTTATTTCCGCTTTTTTCTTGCTTTGACGTGCGACACAGGGTCGATAAACTGTATTTAAAGGAAAACTACTTGTCTTTTTATGGCAAAATTAGCACTGCTAATAATGTAAAATTTATCGTTAAATTATAGCTTTGTGGAAAGTGTGACCTAATTTACTTAATGCTACTGTACGTAAAAGAAACAAGCGTAATGACAGAAGCAAAAATTGAAATAAATTTTTCAGTACGTGTTTTAAAGCACATTTAATTTGAAGGGTTGGACACATCTCTGTAATTACCGAAGAAAAATTAATTTTAATTTCATTATTTTTTTTTAAAGTGTGTATTAAATAATTTATTAAAACGAGTTTCCAAAATGCGAATTTTTTGGAAGAATTATCACACATGTAGCATAAACATATGTAACATAAACATTATGTTGTGTAACATAAACATATGTCTATAATGCATAAACATGTAACATTCGAACGTCATATTCAAGAAATAAGTTCGAATTAATGTAACATTAACGCCGAATTCGAATCGCATTTTTCACACTGTTGGAAATTTCTCGGAAAAATGGTTAAATAACAATTTATTTAATTGTTATTTTACCATATTCAAACAAAACAGTCAAATAGCTATAAATAATGTGATATTCAAATTGTGAGAAAAACTGTCTATTAACTGCTTTCACCTAATACTAACCAGAATTTTATCGCACCAACTAGGCCTACTTAAGGAAGCCACTTAGTTCATTGCAGATGGGTACATATTATAACAGAGAGGTCTTATCTGTCAATCTCATGTCCGACAGTACGGGGGTTTGGGTCCCAGCGTTGACACCAGAATATTTCATCCAATCCCTTCAGCACATGTAGAGTTTGTACTCCTCAATTTATATCCCTATTAGAATACGATACTCTCATTCACGCATGCGTAGCAGCAACATAAATCTGCTGAACTATCTCCAATGTCCAGTTAAATTTCGTTTTCACGGTTGTGAAACCCTGCTAGTTGTAAATGGTTTAAAAACCGTATAGTTTTTTTATGCATGGTTTTTTAACGATACTAGTTGTAAACGGTTTCAAGACTGTAAAAAAATGTTCTTCGCCGTAAACTTTACGGTTAATTGGATGAACAGACTGCTACCAGTTATTTTACCATAATTTTAGAATGAAAATTTTAACAGTGCAAGCAACCAAGTTTTTCAACATCTTGACCCATTGAGTTTTTAGGAACTACTTAACGAATTTCCATTTTTATTTATATATTTGAACAAAAAATCAGATTTTAGATTATCGAAATCTGCACACTGTAAAATTGCAGCTTTTTTTTTTAAATTTTCATTTTAATTAACTTTGTTTTTTACTTTCATTAATTCATTTTCAAAATATATAATAAACATGGAAAAGTAAAAGACAGTAATAGTTATTTTAACTGTTTTAATAGAGATTCAAAATTGTTTTATGAGGTTTAAAAATAAAAATGTATTGAAAAAAGTATCAAGTTATTTTTAAAAAAATTAAATAGAAAAATAATGTCTTGAAGAAAAAATTTCAAATCAAAATGAGAAATTATGTAACATCTTGACAAAAGTTTCCCCTCATAAAAATATTTAATAAGTTTGACTTCATAAAAAATTGATTAAAACAATACAGTAGCAGAACTATTGCAAAACTGAAATTCGTTAAGCCCAACTAATAACTTTAATTCATTTATTATTTGGTTTGAAATTTCACTATTCAAAATTTAAATAGCATAATGATCCAATTCCACGCACTAAATTATTGAAATGTGATTTTAAGAAAAAGTTTTTGAAGTTATGTTTTAAAAGTTTTCAAACTATTTCACGTTAAGTTTTTTCGCTACCTTTTGAAACATGATTAACAGATATTAAAACAGAAACCACGTAAAAAATAGTACATGTCTGATATTTTTATTATTTTCATAAAAATGTTCATCAATCTTTCTTAGTAAATGATTAATCCAATTTTTTGAAATATTTTTCTAGTCTCAGCGAACGAAATACTTTTCTTACCAGGGATAATTTAGCGTAATTTTTTTACTGTTTCTAGATTTAAATTAGAATTTTATTTTCATTAATTTGGTATCTTTTAATTTGAATTACGAAGAAAAAAATACTTACAATCTAAAAAATTAATTCCATAGTTGTAAAGTTTTTATTCAAATTCATGCTAAATTTTTAGTTCTTTAATTTTTTAAAAAAATTTAACTTCCACATAAATATTTCAAAATTTATTCTCGTAAGATAACAATGATAATTAGAATTGCATAAAATTTCATGTTAACTATAAAACCTTTTGAGCAATAATAATGATAAAAATTATAGAATTTTAATATGAATAATAGTTACAAAAATTGATAAAAAAATGATAAAAATTTAAAATCAATGTTAGTTGATAATAGTGATTAAATTTTGAAGTAAATAATAGTGATAATAATTTATAATTCTTAACATTAGGGGTAATAATTTCCTTGGGAAAAAATTTAAAATGGTAATATGTGAAAAATGTGTAATAAATAACAGGAAAAAAAATTCACAAACCAGTACTTATAGAATAGAAATTTTTCTGTGAATGAAATGATGAAAGTTTAAAAGGAGAATAAATAATGTTAGTGATAAAACCTTAGAAAAAATTAAAAAAATGAGGGTAAAAATTGTAATAAATAATAAAATGATAAATTTTAAAATGAATAATAATGAATGTATGAATGATAAAATGTAACAGATAGATCTGAAGCAACATTGTTCAGTAAGCTGATTCCTTTGCGAACTGTAGTACTATGAAAAAAGAAGTGATAAAGTTTAACAATGAGCAATATTGATTAAATTCTACAATATAAAAGAAGGGAAAGTGATAAAATTTGACTGAGAATAATAATGATAGAATTTTAGAATGAATAACAATGATAAAATTTTGCAATGTAATAATAATTTTTTAATGACAAAAAGGATTTTTTATTTAATTGATAAATGGAAGTAAATAAAATTATATATTAAAAACTGAAACTTTCGCCACGGCTGACTTTCACTTCGTTGTAGGAACCATCATCGATGATGAGTTCAATGATCATCCATGATGAGTAGCAATGAATAACAATGATAAAATTTTGCAATGTAGTAATAATTTTTAAAAATCATAATGATAAAAAGAGCTTTTAGTTTAATTGATAATTATAAATAAACAAAATTATGCATAAAAAATTGAAACTTTCACCACGGCTGACTCTCACTTAGTTGCAGGAACCATTATCGATGATGAATAGCAATGAATAAAATTTTTATCAATGATAAAATTTTGAAATCAATGATAAAATTTTGTGATGTAATGTAATTTTAATGTATTGTAATGTAATTTTTAAAAATCATAATGATAAAAAAAGTTTTTTAGTTTAATTGATAAATATAAATATATAAAATTATATATTAAAAATTGCTGACTTTCACTTCGTTGTAGGAACGGAACCATCATCGATGATGAGTTCAATGATCATCAATGATGAATTCAATGATCATCAATGATGAGTTCAATGATCATCAATGATGAGTTCAATGATCATCAATGATGAATAGTAATGAATAACAATGATAGAAATTGGCAATGTAATAATAATTTTTAAAAATCGTAATGATTGAAAGGATTTTTAATTTAATAGGTAAATGTAAATAAATAAAATTGTATATTAAAAATTGAAACTTCCGCCAAGGACTGACTTACACTTCGTTGTAGGAACCATCATCGATGATGAGCTCAATGATCATCGATAATGAATAGCAATGATAAAAACTTGCAATGTAGTATTTTTAAAAATCATATTGATAATTTTGTATAATTTTTAAAAATCATAATGATAAAAAGGGTTTATTAGTTTAATTGATAAATGTAAATAAATAAAATTATGCATGAAAAATTGAAACTTCCGCCACGGCTGACTTTCACTTCGTTGTAGGAACCATCATCGATGATGATGATAATAGTGGGGAAGTCGGAAAAAGGATGCTTGAGAGAAACACGTGTATTGCTTAAGTAGGTCAAAATGGGACACTTTCTTCTTCGACACATGTGTGTGTCCCAAACTGTGGGAACCTCCCTCACTTTCTACTACTTCCTTCACCTTTAGGGAATCACCTTCTTCATCATCTCGGATCGATCTCAATTGGATGTTTCGTCCATAGATTTTCACTTTGCCTCCTTTGGTCGAAGATAGAATGATCTATTTTTAGCATCAACCACGAATGATCAGTTGAGGATTTAGACATTTCGCGGCTATGGCAAATTGACATAGCTTTCACACTTTTAATAAATTGCTAAATTTAGTATCAACGGTTCAATATTTTTTCAACTCTCAAGTATTCGTTCTTTTTTTTTAAAAAAAAATTCTTTTTTGAAGACGCAGAGAAGAAAAATTCGATCACATGTTGTAGCTAGGACATGGGAATATAAGTATATTAATTTATCTATCAGCTTTATAGATAAGTTTGCGAGGAAAAAAAAAGAAGAAGAAAAAAAGGTAACCAATGTTAAGAACTCTGTTGTTTGCATCGTTAAGTAGTTTTTTTTTCTTCAAAATTTAAAAAAAATTATTTATTCATTGTTATTGTACTTTTTAATACGGAGCATTTTTAAAAGCTTTTTCGCGCCTTAAAACTTGTATCTAAAAATGCTAAAAAAAATACAATTATAAAGCAAGAATTATTATGAAGTACGTTCTTTATATTTTACTTTGAAAAAAGTATTTCTTAAAACATAGCTTTTTTCCTATTTGAGTACACTTTTGTCCAATTCTAAATATTTTAAAAACATAAAATTTAGTTTGTGTATGCAGCGTTGTTTATTTTGTCACATCAAACATAATGTATTTTAAATTTCATTGAAAAAAAAACACATCATAAAAAAAAGCATGTGTATTTTTTTTAAGTAATGGTGCCTTAAATATTAATGTTTTAAAATATAAATTGAATTTTTAACTCAAAAATGTTTGAAGCAAAACAGAGCAACATATTTTTTGAAAAAAACAAAATGTTTAAAAGATGGCATTGTTAATAGTGTTTAGACCAGCTATGTTAAAACTTTGTGATATGCGGAAGCTGCGCAGACCCACTAAAATTCAGGTTTTAAAATATTTATTTGTCCTTTTAGGAAAAGAAACCATTTCAAAAAAATCGTATACTATTTAATAAAAACATGTTTCTATTTTACTTCAAAATTAAAAATTCTTCAGGTTGCGCCCTTATGCATACTATATATTGATTGAAGACTTTTCCTGAAAAGCCTGTAAAATTTGAACTATAGAAGATAGAAAAAAAATCTGAATTAAATCTAGAAACGTTATCAAAACCTTTAATTAAAGACTAAGAAATATTTTAAAACTCTTTATAAAATAACTAAAAATGTCGTGAAAAATCTTAATTAAAAATTATAAATGATATAACAATTTAAATTTAAAAATATAATCGTTATAAAAATTCTTAATATTTTGAAGAAAAAGAAAGTAAATTTCAGAAAATTCTATATTAAAATTTGCTAACGTTATAATAATCTATGTCAAACATAAGAAAAACGTTATAAAAATCTTAATTTAAAATCATAAACGTTCTAAAAACATTAATTAAAATTGTAAAAACGCTATAAAAATTCGAATTTTTAAAAAAAAATGAAAAACGTTAAAAAAAAGCGAATGCGTGTAATAAAAACTAAATTAGTTATAAATATTGTATCAATATTTAAGTAAATAAAGTAGAAGTTGAAAGAGTATGCAAAACATAGTTTCGAATTGTTTTAAAGAAAACAATTCATTTTTTTTTTTAAACTGCATAATAAAAGCGCTGCAATAGCAATAAACCTGTGCATTAGCAAAGAAAGAAAAAAAAACTGGTATTTGTTCTTAATAAATTTTCTTCATTCAGAATTATTACTATTTTTTTTTTACAGTTACTGTGCCAAATTTACGAAAGTTAATGAAAATTATTGATAAAAATTAGTCCGTGAAAGAAGAAGGAAAAAAAAAAAGAAGAAGGAAAAAAAAGGACAGAAGAGAGCGCTGTTGGGAATTTCGGAGCATGTTAAAATTTAATATTGTTCAAATTTATTGCTGCCTTAATTATGATTTGAGCTTGACGTAACTGAAATTGAGCTTGAGTCCTAATTTTTAAACTTGTTTATGAGCCACTAAAGTATTTGCATAACCAAGTTCTCCTGGTTTAACTTATCACCCTACCATAGTTGCAGCAAATTTGCACTATATTATGGTTCAACGTTGAAAAAAAAATTTTCTTGATAAAATTCCATGCAATATTTTGATAGTTACGAGTTTTTTAAAATTTATTTCAAGTTTTTATTTTAAATTTTTCTTCAATTAAAAAAATTTTTTTTTGAAATTATTTAAGTCTTTTTTTTGAAAATAATAAATAAATATTTATTTTGAAATATATGTTTTTAACTATACATAATTTAACTTTGACAATAATTTTTAAAATGCAACATTTGAAAACATTTGTTGAAAATAAAAATGATTGAACAAATGTTTGATTTTATTAACATTAACTCTTAAGATTTATTATTAATTAATTAATTGGCATGGTGGAATTTTCGAAGTACTCCGTTTCACTATGCATGTGTTTAATTTTTATTAAAATGCTAGATATAAATTTCAAATGTTGAGTTCTAATTGCTCTGGAGTCATTGTTTTTTGTAGACAACCAGGAAAAAAAAAAAAAAAAAAATNAACCAGAAAAAAAAAAAAAAAAGATCAATTCCAGTCTACAATATTCCGCTATGTTTGGGTTTCCTTTATCTATCGGGAAAAAATAGTTTTGAAGAATCGTCGGAAAAAATAAGTAAGTCAAGGATATATAGCGAAGGAAGAGACGGGAGAAAAAAAAATCATCGTTCCCAATTTTAAGCCGAAACCGAACACTACGGTGACGTGGGAAAAAAGTTTCCTTCCAAAAATCTAAGACTCTCTCTCTCTTTCTCGCAAGAAACGGAAATCGATTGTTATATCTACCAACAGTACACATACCGGCTCGAGAATCGAACGTTGTGGAAAACGCGTTTTATAAGGAAAAAAAAAAAAATCCCGCATCACAACCTTGATACTTCTGGCCCACTGAACTGGAGATTCTGTAGCTGAGCACAGACAGGGAGAAAACGAGAGATCATATCCTTCTCTCCATTCCCCCTATTCTACCATTCATTTGCGAGTCTCACGTGGCCCATAGATGGCGCTGGCGTTCGAGGTCGCGAACGTTGCCACAGTTTCGATTCCCCAGTCACTGTAGTATATGGCTGGCAGTGTTAAAGGAACGAGGGATAACCTAGTGGAATAAAATTTTAACTCGGGATATAGGTTACCAAGCGAGCAAACGACTTTTCAAGTGCCAGTGTGTGTGTTTACAGTGATAGTTCGATTTTGTGTGGATTATTTACTGATTACTGTGTGATACTATTATGTTATTGGATATATTTTCATTCTCGGTAAGTGCTTTCAACGATGACTTTACATTCTCAGTGTCTCCCTTGAAAAATTCCGCTTGCTAGCGATATTGGTTAGTTGTAATAGTTAATAAACCAATCATGTGTGAGTGTAAAGCGCCTATCATTCGGTTACGGTCGAGGTGAAACAAAAACAACAGTGAAGAAAAGAAGGGAGCGAAAAAAATAAGGTTAATGTATTAGTAGGTCATTTGTTCGGCTTCCGCTACTGCTCGCCTTCAAATTTCGAAATTTTTCTTATGTCTCAGCCCGCAGAATAAAAACACTGTATCCTGTTTAGAATTTAAGTTCTGGAAAATGTTTTGCTCTACTTTGGAATGTTATCCAGAGAGAAAAAATTATGTCGACTAAAGATAAAATGTTAAGACACTATTGGTTGAGCATCAATTCATGAATAGTTTTCTGTAGTTGTTATAGAAAGTTATCAATATTTACTTTCTTGAGATCTATACTTGGTTTAAAGTCTTTTTTTAATTGCTCTATTGGCACGCATATTGATTCAAAAATATCAAACGCTGTTCTTGTTTATGGTTATAAAATAATTAATATTATTAACTTATCTGAACAGAATTCGAATGACAGTTATTTTATCGTTAACTTAGTTCGAATACAAATCTTGGCATACATTGTATTGTTGCCGTTCTGCGAAAAGTAATGTTTATTTGCCTTTTTGTAATATCGGTTAGGTTGTGTAACATCTTCAGAATGGATGCGGAAATTTTATCATTAATTTGTTATGAATGATATTCAGTAAAAATAGTAACGAATCATTTGACGGTATTTTTATTATTTTGATACTCAATTGGCTATTTTAAATTTCAATATATTATTTTTGTAAATCCTCCTTCCGTAAATAAAAAACTATATATTTTACAATTGTTGTTAAAAAAAATTTTTTGAGCGTTCCATTACAACTTGGCTGTTTTATAACATTCGTCAAGTAGATAAATGAATTATTTTTTATTATTTTTGAAATTAGGTATGTAAGTGCTGCACGCTGGCGGTTAATAGGCTTACAATTGTACACGTTCATATAAATTTAATAAACAAATTTCTAGACAATTTAATAAGGTCTAATAATAAATATGTAATTTGTATTTAAATTCTTAATTGTTCCGTACTTGAAAACAATGCTAGATGAAGGCACGTAAAAACTAGCCTAAATAGAATCATTAAATATTTTTTTTGTTGTCACATTTTATAATCACTTCTGCAAAGTTAGTTAGCATAGTGCAAAATGTTTTCTGATTAAAAGTAAAGAATGGTGTGTAACTTTTTCTTCTTGGCATTCAAAAGTATGTCGCCAAGTTGACCTGATTTTTTAAAAAAACGCTTTCCAATGTTCAAATAGTTGGAATAATGATTCCGCATTCGTGTATCATAAGGAAAAGTCATTCGATTTTTATAGGTGGGGTTCGTTCTTATTAGCGACCTTAATTAATATAATCTGACCTTGTAGGGGAGGTGAAAAAGGCCAGACTTCTATAATTTCACTTGTGTTATTTGATATCCTATTTTTATAGTTTACATCTTTACGTAATTGTACATGGCATCAAAAATCGCTTTATTTAAAACCTGAAACATAATGCTCTACGAATTTCATTATATCGATACTTATTTAATAATCGATATATTACGGAGCAGTTTTAATCTTTTTAAATGTGCAAATTACGTGTAATATAAATAAAATATTTTTTTTTTTTTTAAAGGTTTCTCAAAATCAATATTATTTAAGAATTCGCTGTTAATTTTTAAAAATCATGTCCTGCGTTATCAGGGGATAGGTTTTTTAGTTTTTAAATTCTTTTTTATTTATTATATAGTTAAAAATTAGTTGTTCATCGTGAAAATAATTCTGAAGCTAGTTGTTTACTTTGAAAAAAATTGGCAGCATTAATTTCTAAGAATAGTTTAGTTTCAAAATTCTTTCTCGCTTAATTATAAGTCAGTTGTTTACTCTTTTAAAATATTTTTCAACATAATGAGTTCATTTCGTGAAATATTTGTTCAGTTTCAAAACTAATTATAACGTTATTACAATGTATTGTTTACTTTTAAAATATTACTAAGTGTTATTTTAGAGCTACTTGTTTATTTTAAATCGTCTTTCAGCCAAGATAATTTTTAGCATTGACTTAATAGTTTACTTTTAAGATAATTTTTTTACCATTATGAAGAATTTTTTCGTCTCTGAAAAATATCAATTGCGCTCCTAGTTTGAAAAGTTCGAAACAAGTAAATTTTTTAAACTCATTTCTGATTGTAACTTCTTTGTCGTTCGATTTTCAAGCAATCAGAAGATTCTTGAAATTTCTTACGATTTATTTTTAGATTTAGCGCTTTAAACCAGTCTCCTCCAGCTGAAAATAAGTTTTTTTAATAAATTATGGAATATTTGTACTATTTATTATCCAAGTAATAACTATCCTTCTAAAATATTCTGTGGATGTTCGAATGTTTTAAATTGCTAACCCACATCCTCTTCCGCAGGTGTGACAATGATAAAGTAATGTTTAGGGAGGAGGAGGTAGTGACCTTGAACTTAAGGGTCTCTTTCCCTTGTGTGTATATCTCTTTACACCCCCTTTAGACTCGTCGAGAATAAACTAGCCTGAATCTTGGCGTCATTTCTGGCGATAAGGAATGAATATTTCCTTTTCCGAAAAAGTATGCTCTGCCAGCTGTCCCTTTAATTTCGTGAATCATACTTAACCTTCCTCTGGCCGTCTTTCTAATATTCATTTTTAACAGAAAACGCTGTTACGGAATTAATATCTCTAATGGCAGTAAATTTAAAATTTTGATTGCATCACTATTTGAATAAATGTCGTAATTTAAACTCGTTTTTCTCAGCTTTGTGATTCATTCATTGCCTAGAGCGCTCATCACATTTTTATTGAATCTATGTTTAGTTATAAAATTTTTTCCGATGATTGAACTTAAATTTGATTGATTTCTGCTTAATTAAATAAGTAGGTTGATTTCGTTTTGTAATTAGATTTGAAAGAAAAAAATGCCTATTGATGTTGTACTTGTAAGATGATAATTGGATACATTATCTGATCACCTGTATGAGACTTACAATGTTTTCATTTCGTGCCTAGATGATTAGAAGAATCAGTGGTATCGCACTTAAAACGCATTTTACTCAAAAATTCTCACTATTTTTGCATGCCCTGTCGGGTATGCTAGTCTATAACATGCATGATCGAAGGAAAATTTTACAAACCCGAACATCTTAACAAAAAGTATTTACAGAGAGAAAGAAATGCAGGGAATAACGAAGTTTTTTTTTTTTTTTTCAATTTAATTGATAACAAATTGACAAGAAACTAGCAATTAACGTATTGCTGAGTAATCCTATTTTTCAGAAAGACAATTGTTAGAAGAAAAAAAAATACTACGTGGGAATGTATTTATAAAAAAAAAAACATTTGCGTAAAGCGCTAAAAAAATAATAAAAAAAAAATCGCGTGCTCTAACATGAGTGTCAACAAAAATTTGAAACCGATTACAAACTTTAAGTATAGAGGTAGATTTTCTTCCGTTTTGTTTCCACATAGCATAGCTATAGAGCTAAACTTATTTTTAATAACAATTAACATCAAAAGAAAGAGACTAATTATAGAGAGAATAACTATAAAAGAAAGAGAATAAGTAAACTAAGCTCTTATAACTAACTTCTTTCTTTAATTCAATTCAGCAACATTTAGCCAATTTTTTTAATTTTACATTTTTCACGCCCCCAATCAAGCATCTTGTGACATTTTCACCAAAATTTTGAGAGGCTTTTAATCGGCATTTCTGTTTAAATATTTACATGTCGGGCAGAGTAATTTTCGAGCCCTGTTTGTAAATAGCTTTTCATTCTGCAGTGTTATCTATCGATTTCAATATATTTTTGATCGACTGATAATAATCTCTTATTTCGTCGCGGGCAAGAACTTTCGACCGTTGAACTTTTCACGGCTTTTGGAATGCTACCACTTTTTTCTTTATCTCTCCGAAATTGAAACACTTTACGAATCTGCGTCCTAACGAAATCGTTTGAAGAAAATTAACCTTGGGATATCTAGGATACAGATAAGATAAATGCCGTGCCATACACTGAAGCGATGGTGGGGCTTCAATGGCTGCATGCGAACACAGCATTTGCTCCAATGACACTGTTTATCAAGTCTAGGCCATTGACACCGTTTATTTATTATTTTTTTTTCTTCTTCTGTTTTTCATCAATGTCGATTGCAAAACAATATTGGTTATTGGGTAATTACCGAGTTCAATTTCATGAGGAAAGGGGGCGTTTCCCTTTGGCGTGATTAGAATCATTTCCCTAACTAATGTTAAATTAATGTCGCTTAGCAACCGGTGAGGGAAAATACATCTTCGCTTCATAAGGAATTATTGGGAAAGTGAATTGTGGAAGGGAAAAAAATTATAAGTTTCTTTTGTTTCTCTTTTAAAAAAAAGTTTTTTTTTTTGTTAAGTATTTTGAAATGAGTTATACTTAGATTAAATAATTTAATTTCATTTTTTTTGTATACATAATATACATATGTAAAGTTAAAAATATGGGGAAAACATGGGAAATAATGTAATAAAGATTAACGAAAAGAGTAGAAGAAAAATTATAAAAATAAAATATTTAAAAAAATTTTTTATTTATCTATACATAATAATAAACGCGGCTGTGTTTGTGTCTGTTTGTAATCACAATAGATCTCCCCAGAAGCCTCGCCCAGGCACGAAACTCGGCACATAATTGTGTTTTGACATAATGAAGAAGTATTTTTTTTTCATTTTCAAAAATTTGGATTAGTTTTTTAGTTATCAGTCATTTTGTAAGAAAATCTATGCTTTTTCGTCTTCAAAGAGCCATATTCAAAAAACTATTAAAAAATGCATATACTTTTCTCCACTCTTATAAACGTATGCTAATGCGAACCTTACAATTGAAATATTAATTTTTGACAGCATAAACCAATAATATACGAAGGAATTAATAACTTAATTGTAAGGTTCGCATTAGTTTACATTTATCAAAGTGGAGAAAAGTTTAACTTTTGTATTAAAAATGTGGCAACGTATTCGATACGTAAATAGAACGCTTCGCTTTGATATATTTGTTCATCTGGATATGAAGACAAAATTGCAGGACAGTAACACTTTAATTGCCCACTAATCTTCAGATTTCCTACTATGTTTTAAAAAACTTTATTTGTGAAAACCTTTAGCGTGGCGGATAGCTGGCCGCCTTAGGCGGCTAGTTTAAAATAAAAATTAAAAAAACCGGAAAACAAAAAACGTATTAAGCAAAATTTTTTAGGCTTAATATGTTCAATTTTTTTGGGTGCTCCTCATACTATTGTATTGATACATTTCGCTTTGGCTATATTAATGCAACATTCGAAAGCACTCCTTTTTACGGATATATTCGTGCGAGCTGATGACGAGATTTTATATCTTTTCATTATTTTGTTTCCCGGCTTTTAAATTAATTTTTTTTAATTAAATTTTTTGAAATATTTTAATAAATATTTTTGCAGCTTATGCGCATGCGCAGTAAATAAAACTTACTTATTGGATCAAAATTAGTAGTGCCCTTACATTTGCCATTTTACTCTGTAATTTTGTGAACTTGAAATCGTAGTGTAAATAATCTTCCTGTATGGATTACGCTGATTCTTCTTTTAACGATTAGTTTTTGTTTTACTGCTGCGCAAGTTTTATTGCGGTGAAAACAGTTTTACAGTAGAGTTAAGGTAATTCTTCATTTCGGTGCGAGTTTTTATTTTTTCTGCTGTGTTAGTTTTTTTGCCAGATAAACTATTTTACAGTATGTGTTAAACGGATAATTCAACAAAATAGTGGTTTATAAATTACTTTTAACGAAAGTCTTAAGTAAAGATGTAACGAATAGTGATTTGGCAGAATACCGAATATATAGCGACCAAATGACCAAAAAAAAAACGTATANGTATAATAATAAATATCAATAAAATATGTATAACCAAGCATATAAAATATTAAAGAAACATATATTAATACATGTTTTTCTATGTAAATAAATTTGGTCATGAATTTAGTAATTTAGTCAAGATGAGTATAATATTTAATAATTTAGTCAACAGTTGGACAATTAAATAAAATCGAATTTTAAACAGAAAGAAAGCAATGTTTGAACGATGTCAAAAAGAAAAAATGCGCATTTTGTTTTCCTAATTAATTATGATTGATACATGATTTTTTAAAAAATTAAAAATTAAAAAGTAACTTTTTTGGGGGGAAATTAAGATGAGATAATAATTATTGAAAAACTATTAGAAACTTTAAAGTGACCTTTAGTCAAATGAAATAACTAGTTTATTAAAGAATAAAAAAATTAAATTTGAAAAAATCGTCTGCGAAGGGAAATTAAAATAATCTTCAAGTCATATTAATTGTTGCCAGAAAATCGTCGAAACTTCGTTTGGCTGTGAACTTAGCATTAAAATCGGTACAAATTAAAAAATGAAAGTAAAAAACTTTGTCAAATTTTTAGTCGAATTTTTAAAAAAAATAAAAATACTTTGCTGAACATTTTATCAACCGATTGTTCATTAAAAAGGCCGAATATTCGTTTTATCCCTAGTCTATACTCTTTTCTAAAAGTTCTATGTAAATAATAAAAAATAAAAAAAAGTTTGATGTATTTTTTTGTTTCTTATAAGTGAGCTATTCAAATACAAGACATGACCTTGAAATTAATAACATGCCGAATCTATCGGCTTCAAAATTAATCTATTTCGTTCGTATCTCATTCATCTTTTTTACTTTTTGAACCAAAACTGAGGATATAGATTACAGCTCTCACAATAATTTATTTTCTGAGAAATTCGATTTAATTTTGTTTTACTTCAGATCTTTGTTTGTCGATCGGTAAAATTGTATTAGTGGTTGGAAAGATGTATTTTTTAAAAAAAAAAAAATTATTTTTTGTGAATTGAAGTTATTTTAACGCACGCAAATGATATGATATACTTATATAGATTAAAATGCATTTCGTAAACATTTGGGAGATAATTATTTTTTGCAAGTAATGTGTTTGTTTTTTTATCTTGCAAGCTACATTTTCATAATGCTTTTTGTTGCTCGAAATGTTGCTTAGATTTTTTATTTCATATATTTATATAAATTTTTGTCTTTTTTGTGATTTTTAAAAAATTTTATTAGAGCAAAATATTCTGTTACATTCTTAAAAATAATTTAAAAAAAGAATGATGTATATATTTTTAAAAGAAAAATAATTTTTATCTTGTTATAATTGGAAACATAATGAAGTTATGAAATGAGAGTTAGTTTCTTTTTTATTATAACATATTATTATTTCTCGTGAGTTTTTAGTATTCAAATTTTTATATTTAATAATAATAACTGTGACTCAGGTTTGAATTCCAACGGTGGCTGGTTGATACGAATTCTCCCATTTCCCACCGAACCCAGTGCTGACGTAAAATATCATCAGTGGTCAGAATGCCCTTGCTGTTGGGCTTACTGTTTTCGTGGTTTTCCTCCCCATGTGACGCACATGTGGGGGCTTTATCAAAATGTCCTCGTTTAAGGTTAGTTTGCCCTAATGCTTGATCCAGGAATTCCTTTGTCTTCTGGATAGGAATCAAAATTACAAGGCGAGAGAATTTAATTGTTACTGGTCATGTTTACGATTATTTTAGTCGTTATTTATCATTATTTGATATTTATTATTATTTGATATTTATTAGTATAAAAAATTAAACTTACCGAAACGGCCAGTTTTTATCAGAGATTAAAGACTCCATTTTGTAATGAGGGTGTGATTGTCGCAATGGTGTCAGCAGTGCGCACAAGCCGCCTGCACTTCACAGTACCCATTGATCAGTTAGGTGGTCTTAAAGCTGTCACCCGGGATAGAACCCGAGTACTTTACATTGACAGCTCGACTCCTTAACCCATGTGTCATCGCGCCTTCCATGTAAAATATTATAGTAGTGATAGATCGTAGAACATATCTATAATATCGTTTATTGATATTTCGCAATAGGTTATCATATTTTCAAAGAAAATTTGCATCGATTGTACTACCGAAAGTATATATTTACCAAAAAATTTGCATCGATATACCGAAAGTATACGTAACTACCGAAGTATACTTTTTCACTAATAGATGTACCGAAAATTCTCCCTCATGACGTTTTTGTACCAACTGTTCAGAGTCTTAATTAAAATAAATCCATCCGATCACATAGGGGATTCGCTAATATAATATGTAGAAAATAGAAAGTTAAAAATCTTAATTTTTATAATTTTAGATTAAAAATTTTAATTTTAAGTAAAGTGCACCAACAAAAAGATCTCAGTACTTTTTTTTAGTGTTCTTTCTCAAGTTCGATGTACTGTGGCCAGCTATCCCACAATTTCCCCGTCAGAAGTCAATCAAATTATCTAAATCCTTTATAATTACAGCAGTCAAGTTAATATTTAAGATTTTTACAGATTTGGGAGTTGAAATTTCTGTACTTTTGACTTACGAATCTAACTCAAGAATTTAATTTTTCTAACTGATCGAATCGAAATTAAAACTGTTTGTTTACGAAGAAAAAAAAGGTAAAATTTTTAAAAAGGACTTTTCGAGAAAAAGGATTCTGTTTTATCATCGTGTAAGAGAAAAAAAATCGATATTAATTAGCCAATAAGGCCTATGGTAATATTTAAAGAATGTGTAGCTATTGAACTTTCGATTTTGCAACAATAAATTGACGATATATTATTGAGGTTGACAAAAATGAGTATTGTTGATGAGTGACTATTGTCAACTATTGATGTCGTGAATATTATCGATAGCAATAATAATCGAATACGATTTTGTCGTGAGTGTTGCAAAATATCTTTTGGGTACTAAAAATACCTATTTGATAAAAAGTATTTTTTAAAATCGATAGAAGTCTTGATATATCGATGTTTTCTGACAGCCTATTAATATCAAATATAATTATTATTATTATTATTTCAACTTTTCCATTTTCTGAAGACTTCTATTATCTATTAAAAGTGCCTATTTAATAAAAAGTACTTTTTAAAATCGATAAAAGTCGTGACATATTGATGTTTTCTGACAATATATTAAATATTATTATTTCAACTTTTCTATTTTCTGAGGCTATTAACTATTAAAAATACCTGTTTAATAAAAAGTTGTTTTTTTTTTAAATCGATAAAAGTTGTGAAATATTGATGTTTTCTGGCAACATATTAAATATCAAATTTCATTATTATTATTATTTCAACTTTTCTATTTTCTGAAGACTTCTATTATCTATTAAAAATACCTATTTAATAAAAAGTTTTTTTTTTAATCGATAAAAGTCGTGAAATAATGATGTTTTCTGACAACATATTAAATTTCGAATATCGTTCATCGAATTCTATCACAGATATAATTCTGGTGGGGGAGTACTGTAGTGTATTTACCACTACAAAAATACAATTCCAATTCATTAGTATATAAGACCTGTTAACTGGATTCTATGTTGGGGGTACCTTTTCATAGACGAAGGTTGACATTGTCGATAACTTCTCATCGCTATACACTCACATCATTATTATTATTTCAACTTTTCTATTTTCTGAAGAATTCTACTATCTATTAAATCTCCTTACTCATAGATTTTATATTTCGATTTGTAGAAAAAGGAACTTTTTATTTTTGCTTTATCAGGAAAAAACAATAAAATCTTTACGGGCGTGGGGCAATGTTTCATTATTTAAAATTATTACGTAATAAAGTACGGCAACGAATGTTAAGAAGATTACGTAATGTTATGACTGCCGATATGTTGAGGATCATTTTAATGGAAGCATTGTTATAAGTATAAATCGCGATTGGTGTAATTCAATCGCGATCTATCTCGTGATCTACGGATCGGATTCGTTCTAATTCAATCAACCCCAATAATAATGGATCGTTTCATCCGAAATAATGTTTTTCTTTCCCACATTAGAAAAACCATTTATTTATTTTTATGATTTAATAACTGTTGAAGTTATTAATGAGGCACATTGTTAGCTTTATTTTGGGTTTTGTTGTGGGGCATTTTAATGGGAAATATTATTATTTATATACGCTAGCTTTTTGCATTTTTATTATGATTATTTTAAATATTATAGTCCAATCCGCCATATAAAAAAATACATAGTTTGGAGGAATAGTAGATAATAAAACCTTTTTGGCAATGAACTATAAAATATAATGCGGTATCTTTCGTTAATTAACTTCTGGCATAAAGGATAGCGATTTCAAAGGTCATTTTAGAAGGAATTGGGGTTCGTTAAATGTTTTTCTTAACTCTACCGTGAAGTAAATTAAAAAAAAAAAGAAAGAAAAAAAAGCGAATTTTATATACCTGACACTTGTAAGAAAACTATAATTTTACACTATATGTACTATCTTGCCTTTAGAGACTTGTCTGTGTCTTAGAACTGGCTAATAACTTTTAAGAATAATTTAATTTTAAAAATTATTTTAAACTTTTTTGAAAAAAAATCGCCCATTTGGCGAGATTTTTCTTCCTAGATGTAAACTGTCAGAATCAATGAATAAATGTCAATTTTAACGCATTTTTATCCGTTCAGATAAACTCAGCTTCTGAGTAACATTTTAACTATTAAAAAAAGAACAATAATTATTTTATTTTTTGTAAAAATGGTGGCTCTTTTTCTTCGTATTGCCGTTTTGCGCCATTTTCAAAATCAGCATTGTGGGCACTGACTAAAGATTTCCTTAACTTGATCAAATAGCCATGAATAAGTTGAACTCCAGTAATTATGAAAATAGCGTATTTCTAGCCATCATATATTTTATTGTCGTAAAAATATATCCTTCATAGAATATTTTAACTAAAAAATGGACTCTTCACTATGGGTCTTGGTTAGAATTCTTTTTTTAAAAAAATAATTCAGTCAGGCTTTGTATTCTCAAAGATTAATTTTAATATCTATGTAGTAAAATAGATGCAAGATTGTTATTACTATTTAATAATAACTTCTTTTTTTTAATTTTTAAGATTAAATTATTTAATAATATTTTTTAAATTTTTTTATTTAAATTATTATGTTCTACTTATATTTTTATTACATGCATCTTTAACTTAGATATAATCTAGTAACAATTGGTAGCATTTATTTTGAAAAATATTAAGTGTTCTTAAAAAAAAAATTCTTTTCTGTTATAATTTTACAGTGATAGGTTTTATTTTGTGTTCATTTATGATTCAAGAACTACAACTTCGTAAGAAACCAACGTACTTTTGTGATTTTTCAAAAAAAAAAAACGGCATTATTTTCACGAATTGGCAAAAACATGGCCTTACTTGAAATAAACTATTTTATCTCTGATTCACAAAAATACGTGTACATTTTTTTTCTTCTTTTATTTCGTAAAAACATAACCCCTTGCAAAAAATTTAAATTGACCCCAGAAGGTTAATTTGACGAACCTCTACGTTAAGTGAACGGGCAATTTTATAGTCTCATACATATAATTAATCGAAAAAGTAAACAGCAAATTTAATGTAATCAAACTCTCATCAAATTAAAATCATAAAAATCTTCATTATAATCTTACATTTTTTTACAAGACAGTTAAATGCGAAATAACTATTAAGTCACATGTCATAATGTCTCCCAATCGACTTGACCCGGTTTTCGTGTAAAGTGGATCTCCATCACGCAAAATGAGGAGAAAGAGCGAAAGAAAAGAGAAAATAAATACCGAAAGCTATTTTCCTCAAAAACAGAAAATGAAACGCTCCGTTTACTCTGAAGAACTCGAGAAAGCATTGGTTTTTTACACCTGGATTACCTTTAATACTCTTGCTTACCAGAAGTACTTTCTTCCATTTTGCTTTCGTCTGTATTTCTGTGTCAATGAAAACACACCTAGTTTGTAATTCCATTAAATCATAAACTAACTGTGAATTCTTTTTTATTTTATTAATATAGATTATATTGAGGTCTTTCGGCTTATAAAATCACGCTTTTAATCGAATTATTTACTATTTTTAATATCTATTGTGAGTTTCTTAGAAGAAAAGCCAGTAATTTTCAAATAAAATTATTAGAAAATCTCGCCAAATTGGTGTTTTTTTATATATAAAAAAAGCACCAATTTGGCGAGATTATTTTTATGCCTTTTTTATATAACTTTTTAAATATCCAAGCATTTTCTCAATTTTGAAGTCGACATAACTCTTTACGGCTAGATAACATACAATATACGCCTTCCAATGAGGTGAACTGGGTTCGAATCCCAGCGATGGCTGCTCGATACGAATTCCGCACCCGTCTCTCACCGACCACAGCGCTGACATAAAATATCCTCACTGGTAGACGGATCATGGGTTAGAGTTCGCTTGCCGTCTGGCTAACCGTGGGAGGTTTTCGTGGTTTTCTTCTTCGTGTAACGCAAATGCGGGTTAGTTCCATCAAAAAGTCCTCCGCGAAGGCCATTTTCTCCCACTACTTGATCCAGGAGTTTCCTTGTCTTCTGGATTGGAATCAAGATTACAAGGCTACGAAGTTGAACATTAGTAGTCGTATACCCGAAATTAGGTCGGCTGTTCAACGACGATTATGAAAAAAAAAAAATAATACCACGTATAGTTTAAAGTAATAGCTTTGTTTTTCGTTTGTGGCACTTAAATTGTGGCATTATACTTTTTCTCGAAGAAAAAGCTTCGAAAAACATTCTTTCATGTTTTCTACAGTTTTTAAAAGCTATAAAATAGTTTAATTTTCTAAATTTGACTTAGGTGTATCATATTTTACGCAGAAAAATTATTTTAAAATATGATGAGTAAACGATATCGAAAATTGTCATCAATAAAATCATTTGCTTGAAAATGTTCAAAATTTCAATGAATTTTTAAAATTCTTAAGAAAATAATATAAAACTAACCGTTAAAATTTTACGCAATATGTAAACTATTAATGCCAATTAATTTCTTAAAATAGTTTCGATCTCTTATGTTTTATTCAGAGACAAAATTTAAATTAATAATGATAATCAAAAGAACGTTATTAAATTTTCACTGTTTATTCTATGCGAAATACGACTGATAATTAGTTAACTTCAGCTTTTTTTGTTTAAAAGTATAGAAAATGAAATAAAAAGGATTAAAAAATAATAAAAAAATGAGAGAAGGAATAAAAGAAAAACTTTTTTCATATTCGACTACACTAATTAGTGATGTTCCCTTGTTGCGGTCCGTATTCGTTATGAATGTTTTCGTTATTTACTCGAAATATCGTGTTTCGCTTTTCTTCAAAAATTTCAATATTTATTGTATAATTAAATATATTAAAATTCCTTCTTGGAATAAATTACGTTTATTTTACCACATTTTAACCCTAAAGGTATCACGTGAACCGAGTAGTTTATTTATTTTTAATAAAATATGCAAATTAATGAAGTTTTATTTATTTATTTTATTCTTTTTTTTTTCGAATTGCAACTCTAATTCTTGGTAGAAAGTTCATCTTATTTTTATTTTTTACTTAGCATTAATAAACAAATTTTAGTTATTTTGTTCAACGCTTGAACGTCGTATAGTTACTTGGTTACGTCTTTAATGATACTTGGGTCCCTTGAAATTGATTGTTGATACTATTTGACGTCATTGTTTTTATTTTGACGTTTTTTATAGTTCTTTTAACAACTACTTGGTCGTTTATTGTTGATTTTCGATAATCTATTTGACTACATTGTAGTTATTTTGGCAGTGTTCGAACATTTTGTTAAATTCGGTGATAGTTGTTATTTTTGACAATAGTTTGTATTTTATTTTAGCTATACTTGTTCGCTTTTTAATTGTCTGTTTATATTATTTGTCGAAATTTTAGATTTTTTGATGGTAATCAAGCGTTTTGTGGTTATTTTGACGTTGATAGGATATCTTGGAATTGTTAGTTGATATTTTTGGACAGGACATCTATTTGACGCTGTTTGAACATTGTGTATCTATTTTAACACTCCTTAAGTGGCTGTAGTAGTTGTTTGTCAATACTTATAGCTCTATTTAACAACATTGTAGTTTTTCGACAGTACTCAAACGTCTTGTGGTTATTTTTTCGACAATACTTGTCGGCCTTACTGTTATTTTGACGGTTCGCGGTCACCTTGTACTTGTCTATTAGTACGCTTTCACGATTTTGTAGTTATTTTAACGATAATCAAACTTATACTTAATTTTGAAGTTGCTTAGACTTGTTGCAGCAATTTTAACTTTCCTTTTACAACTTTGCAACGACTTTAACTTCTAATTGATAATTTTTTCTCTGACTCCTTCTAGTTATTTGGACAAAACTAATGTGTCTTCTAGTTATTTTTTATGTCTAGACGTTTTATAATTATTGCGACGATATTCGAGCAACATCTTGTAATTTATATCGATGTCTTATTTAGATTTTATTTAAAAACCAATTGTATTTGTTTTGACGATGCTTTAACATTTCATAGTTTCTTTGACAAGATTTCGCAGAATTGTTTAGCGATATTTTAATGTTATAGTGCAATATTCCATTTCTTATTAGATCCATATCTTATTAGATTCATTCCATTTCTTATTAGATCCATATCTTATTAGATTCATTCCATTTCTTATTAGAATATTAACTTTCCATTTAACTAAAAATCTGTAGTTATTATTTCATTCACGCAAGATTTTGTACTCCTTGTACTTACCAACACGAGATTTAATTCGAAAACAACTAGTTTTATTAGTTAGTAAACATCAAACTTCCTTTTGGATTTATCATTAAATTCTCAGTGATCAAATTGAAATTAAGTATTTGTAGCACAAGAACGGGTTTTAATTGGTTTTAATAAGTGATGTATGTTAATGTCCCCGCCGGTGAAATGGTGACTAGCGCACTGGTTAAATCTCTCGGGTCACAAAGTCCTCCATCTTCCCATAACAAACCATACCTCTACTGAATCGGAGATCGTTCTCTGGTTCAGGTCCAAATTATGATTTGTGGATGAATGAATGGATCAGTCTAAGCGGGCTGTGACGTGTGTGCGGCTTAAGGCGCATTTTTGACCATAAAGCGAAACGCACCCTCTGCCTTAAATATGCTTGGTTTCACCAAGCAGGCTTACAGGAGTGGCAAGAGGCGTTAGAAACAACAACATATGTTTATGTATTAATAAACAGAGAATATTCCAGAATTTTCGTTTAAAGTCCGTTTTATGAAATCGTAATGAATTAAATCCTATTTTGTGAGCAAAAAATACAAAAAAAAGAAGGAAAAAAAAAACAATTACAATTTCAGTTTTAAAATTATGAATTAAACACGCCATTGACTCCTTTTCTAAAGGAAAAGTGTTGTAAAGGATTCGTTTTTACAATATTATGTGGGGTCCACGTTTATGAAGGGACTGTTTTGATGGTATATTCTTTTGTAAACTTCTCCTATAATGACCCCTAATATATAGCTTTAATCAGCTAATGCCACCATTATGAGAGGCATTAATAGAAAATCAATGTTCAAAGCTGAAGAAAGAATCTTAATTAGCTCTAGTATGTAATTTTAACCGACTCATCCACCAAAATATATCAGATATTTCTAATTCGCGTTCTGAGAGTTGTATAATTAGTGTTTCTTGCTAAAACAATGCTAGCTACTGAGCACCACTTGAATGCCAAGGCCTACATCTATGGTATCAAATATTAGTTCGATTAAATATTAGTATATCAATTATTTGCAAGCCATGGCTTATACGCTTATTTTGAATCGGCATTTTATAACAGCTTCATGAATATTTTCCGTTACTGATTATAACAAGCCCCGCTTGAATTTAGGTGAACGTGTTAAAATTGTTCTGTAGTGAAGTGTATTATATAGTGGTTTTAAAGCCACGATTCCAGCAGCATTACAAATCTCAAATTAATATTTTTGGAAGAAAAATTCGTAAAATCAGCTTGGATATTTTTTAACAAACTAGTCTAGTTTCGCAATATTAATTAAAGAATTTTTTTGTCCCTTAAATCTTGATCTACATTACAGATATATAACGTAATATATAACGTAACTATCGACTTACTTTAAGTATCTCAATAAAATAATATCTTAAAAAATATTCTTCATTAAGCGATAAGTTATTTTCAGTGCGACGCGTCTGAAGTAATCAAAAAAGTATTTACAATATCGTAAATTAATTACGTAATTTATACGTATTTATTACGTAAATATCGTAAATTATCGAATTACGATATCGTAAATACCCTGTATTAAGTATCGAATGTACACTTAATCATCCAAAACGATAAATATGGTTTACGATAATATAATATCACAACAATTATAGATAACGATAAATATTAAATGTGGCAGTATCCTAAGTATTATCGATAACGATGTTATCGTTGTGTCGGTAATTTAAATTGGGTAATGGAAATATTGTATTGTATAATATTGTGCATTAGTTTATCAAAAAAAATATTGATGTTTTTTGACGATATATCACGATATTATCACTTAGACTAGTCTAGACTATAGCACTATGTTGGCAGATTAGTACCTTTTCAGGTAACATAATCTTTTCGAATTTGACTTATGGAGTTGCGCATATTTTTTTCTTCTTCGTTTGTTGCTAAGTGTTCGATATGCCGGCGGCGATCACTATAGTAAATAAATAAAATAAAATAAATCGCTCCACCCTCCCCGCTGTTTCTCACCGCACCTTTTTGCCCTACATACTGCGGGTCACACGATTACGGTTGGTTCTGTGTGACGTCAAGCGAATTACTATGCAATGGAACCGCGTGACGTAAGCACGTGACACGATTTTTTTTTTTCTTCTTCTCCCTATCTTATTTTGATACGCTTGTTACTGCGCTTTCAGCTTCGGCAGACTCAAATATTTTTGGATGATTTTTCTTCGAAATTTTCTGTTTATACATTTGACTCTTAATAATAAAGCAAAAGAGGAAAAGGTGATATTTAAGATTTGATTTGTTCCCATTTCTTTTCAAATTAATGAGCATAGATTGATGCATCGCCGAAGAAATTTTTATTCTTTTTAGAATAAATAGAAAAGAATATCGGAGCTCTGAGTTGTTTCGAATTAGCTGAATCTTTGCATAACTAATAGTTATAATTCGTAATTAAAATAGAGGACAAAAAAAATTTTTTCGTTGATCTTTAAAAATTGCCGTCTTAAAGATATATATTGTCTAAAATATGGTATATATCTAAATACTGAAATACCTAGCGACATGGCGACAATTGTCGCCATGTCCTATAAATGTCGCCAAAATCATACGCATTGACGACAAAATTGTCGCCTTGAAATATATTTAGAAGTTTCAAAATATGAACGAAAAATTTTTTTTTTTTTTTTTTTTTTTTTTGCATCAAATTCCGTGTATTTAAAAAATATTTTGTTGTACTAATTCTTTTGTTTATTTTTTTGTTTTACACATAGATTATGTTACAGTTTTAAAATTTTCAAAATAAATTACTTGAAAGTGTTTGGAAATTTAAATTAATAAAAATTATAAAATTTAATGCTAAAATTTCAATTGTGCGTTTGTGCTGTGCTTTGAATTCATGTACTGACGGTATAGTTGTAAATCAATAATATATTATTTTCTGCTATTTTAGAATTGACTGCTTATTTGGAATTCTGCTTATTTAGAATTTTATAATTTTTAGATAAATTTAATGTAATATTTTGTTAGTTCTTACCTACTTTGTTTTCCTCAATTTATTTATTTGCTTTCAGCATTTTAATCTGTACGTTGACTCGATTTATTAATATTATTTTTGCTTTTCTTCACTTAAATTTAAGAAATACTAATCTTCAATCATTTTGAGGTCATAAACTTTAAGGTGTAATAGTTAATAATTTTTGATGTATACCATAACATGAATTAGGCAATTGTAAAGTTCGATTTTTTTTCTTTCAAGTTTGTCTAGACCACTAAATGAATATCTAGGTCTTATTGGACCACTAAATTTTCATTGCTGGTGTGAACCTTACCTATGAGTATTCGAGAAGTTTTTACATACTAGAGAGGTATTTACACATATATTGGATGTTAAAAAATAACAGAGTGATAAAGTAGCATTCGAAATAACTTGACATTATAATATCATTGAAAAAAAAAATCGGTACTGTGTATAAAAATCTACAAAAATAGCAGTTTAGTGCTCAAATATCGTAAACTTGTGTCATACTCTCCCAGAAAATCAGTTCAACGTTGAGCCATAATATCGGCACTTCAAACTAAAATTCAGTGCAAATTTGCTGATACCTGATTACGGTACTCACTTGAACTATATGTATCTGCTTAAGTTGAACCATAGTATTGTGTAATCAAGTTTAAGAGGTATGAAAAAAAATTCTTCTTCTTAGGGATCAACCAGTAGGACGAATTCGTCTTAATGAGGAATTTTTTTGATTGAAACTAACCTGATTTGTGTTAGACGAGAAGTAAAAATTGTGAAAACCTACCGTGGTTAATCCAAAGACGACAGGTTTCTAACTCGAGATCTGCCCACGGGTGATATTTCACTTCAACGCTGTTGTCGGTGCGAGCAAGGAATTAAATAGTGATCGACGAGTTTCGAACCTGGGTCGTCTTGTTGTTGGGTGAGTGATCTCTGTAGTGTGCAATCCTGGATTATACTCGTGTGTTTCTTTTGCACATCACAAAATATTTGTGCGACTTTTTGTTTTGGTGACTATAATTTCGTCTGTAAACGAAAGACCCAGGCAAGCGGGCCTCACGTTCGTCAGTGATATATAATTCGCTTTGCCAGTATTCCAGAGTAATAAGTTCTTGAGTTCGATATCCGATTATGGATTGATTGAAGGAAATTCGTCTGCAGCTATGCAGTGGAATGCCTGCACGTAGTATTCAAGACACATCTCGCTAAAGAAAGTATTCATAGATTTTAATAATCTAAGCGTAAAAGAAACTACGACTTACCAATTTACTATGCAGGTTATATTAAAATAAGGACTTCTGTACTATCTTTTCGCCAAATTTCGATCAATCCTGTGTGTTATCTTCATGCCATTTAATTTGCAATTTGGCGTTCTTTATGTTGAGTACACAAGACTTATGTGTAAAAAAATGAATAAATTTAAAATTCCTGTTTTGACTAACCAGGACTTAGACAATGTAGTCCGTTTGAGCCACGATGGCTCAGGGGATAGAGCGTTCGCCTTCCAATGAGGCGAACCGGGTTCGAATCCCAGTCGATACGAATTTTGCATCCAGCTTGCACTGACCACAGTGCTGACGTGAAATATCCTCAGTGGTAGACGGATCCTGGGTTTTAGAGTCCCTTTGCCATCAGGCTAACCGTGGGAGGTTCTCGTGCTTTTCCTCTCCATGTAACGCAAATGCGGGTTAGTACCATCAAAAAGTCCTCCACGAAGGCAAATTTCTCCTAGCACTTAATCCAGGAGTTCTCTTGACTTCTAGATTAGGTTCAAAATTATAAGGCTTCGGAGTTGAACGCTAGTAGTCGAAATCCCAAAATTGGGTCGGCTACTCAACGACGGTTAAAAAATGAAGTTTGTTTACGTTATAAATTAGTCTGTGAGGGGTCCGTTTTAGCGATAAACTATTTTGTGAAGAATTCGTTTTAACGAATAAAAAATTTCATGCAGGGTCCGTTTGCGGATCTAAATTTTTCTAAATTAACCCTTAATATTTCTTACGCGCCTTGTTTACCTTTGTACACTTTCCTTATGTTTTTGCTACTATTGCATACTGTTTTTTCTATGCTTTTTTACATTGCTTTGTGCATTTTGTTGTTCTTTTGATGAGAATTTCACATCCTGTATCGCTAATGTTTGTGCATCTTTTTATTCCTTTGATGAGTATTTTACATCCTCTATCGCTAATGTTTACATTGTACATATCATTTACTTTTTGACTATCAATGCATAAGTATCACCCTTTTTTATGCCTTTTAATGCTGCTATATGTCATTTTAATGACAATTTTGCATTGCGTATTACTTTTGTTTACTTTATTGCAATTTAAAAATTTTTAGACTATTATTGCGTGCACTTTGTTATCATTCTAGCGTTTTAACGTTGCTTTGTGCATTTTGCTGTTCATTTGACGAAAATTTCGCATTCTAGTGCAACTTTTGTATACCCTTGTAATGGCCTCATTTACATTATTACATTAATGCTAATCGTATCGTCTTTTTCTTTCTTTTAATGTTGCGTAGGCATTTTGTTTATTTACCTTTCGACAAGGATTTTGCATCCTGTACAATTTTTGTCCTCCATATTGACTTTTTTGACTGTAAAAACCAACCTCTTTTTGAGATTTTTTAATATTGCTATTCAACAATTTATTTTGTTATTTATGCATTTTGTCCCCCTTGTCATTTTGCGAACTTTTATGTACCCGTTTTGGCAGTAAATATACAATAGTACTGCTAAAACTAGTACTATTGTATATTTTTATTGCACTAGTATTTGTATTTACATTTACCTAGCTATAAAATTAATCTGCCGTGCTACTTTCAATATTGCTATGATTGACATCGTGTTATTTTGACTATTATTGTGCCCGGCTGTTTTTCTGATGATATTTGTTTTTATGTTATCCAGAGGTCTGTTTAGAGGAAATTTGGGTCCGTTAACGGACCCTTCACAAAATATCTTTTCATAAAAACGGACCCTTCACAAAATATTTTAAATTAAAAGCGGACCCTTCACAAAATATTTTAACTTAAAAACGGACCCTTCGCAAAATGATNCAAAAAGTTTTCATAATCATTTACAATTAATAAGCTACTCCAATTAATATCATAAAAAGAGATTAACGTAATATTAATATATGCAACACTTTTTCTTGCCCTTTCAGTGGTTAAATTCGACTCTATATTAATAAATTCAAAGATTTAGTTGACCCTCTTTTAACTACATGAGAAACGCCATATTGTTTGCTCCGTTCGAAACTTTGTTTGGAACGGGGAGAGCTAGTGACGTCGTTGATGACGTAGGACTAACCCTGTCTATAGCAGTTCTGGCATCTTCTGAGGAGAGGAACGAAAAGTTCAGTACCTGTCGTTCGAAATTTTTTTTTATTGTTTATTCTGTAGTTATTTGATACTTATTTTCGCCTCTTTGGTCATATTTGCGCTCTCAGCCTCTGTATAGGTCATATAATTGCACACTGTAAACTAATTTTTCTAATTATACTAATTTAAATTCGTTTTCTTATTATCAGTTCTTTTTTTCTTTCAACGTGATATCTTCTATCTATAGAGTAATTTTGTTGACATTTGCATGCTTTTACAATACTTGTTATTTATTTTTTATATGCTTTTGCCCTTTTGTTTACTATACTTCTTCTGTAAAAGTTTTATTATTATTATTTTTTACTTAACACACTCGATTAGTCTGAGATATTTGCGTCTCTGACTCAGTAATAATACATAAGACTGGAAATTTAAATTATCTTAAAACACTCGATGACTATGAATCTTTATGGTATCCTTTAGTGTTTAATCGAGCAAGTCTTGTTTTTCTTAGCAAGTGATTCTCAAATTGAACGTAACCAATTGGCAAAATCCTGAAAGATTAACAAAGCCTAATTGAAATTTAGATGGAGATACGTGTTACGTGCGAATGTTTTTATAGGAAGATTCATTAAATTTTTTTTTCAACCGATACACAAAGTAACTTGTGCGGCCACCTGTTGTCCATAGGTTATCAACTTTGCATTAGGATATAGACTGTTTTACCCCTTCAGGTTGTGTTAAGTGTCGTTTATCGTCGGATGGACGAATTACAAAAGTTTTCGAAATTACAAAAATACTACTATTTTCACAAAACAATGAATAGATTTTTCACAATTTCATTTTAAACAGAACCTTCACAAAATATCTAGAATGAGCCCTGCTTCTACTTGGTGTATCTCTTATTTTTGATTTAAGCCATGAGCAAAAATATATTACTTAGAACTTCTTAAATAGGAACTGTTTTCTTTCACATATTTTAACAGATGGTATTTGTGGAAAGTAAACAATTTTCGAGCATTATAGGAGAAATATAAAATTTTAACATTACTATTAGGCAACCATTTCAAACTTTTCAAAAGTTAAAATTTTGCGATTATGATAGCATTGTGTCAAATAGTCTTTATGGATCTATGTTTGAAAGGCATAAAAGGATGGAGCTCTCACTTTTGGTTCGATTCCGGACTTCTCATTCTTTAAATCGTTTGACTCCCAAGCTTATTCCGACTATAATATTGACACTAAATATTCTTTCTGATTCAAGGCTGAAACTCAAATGTTCAATATCTTCTGAATCGAAGTTATGAGTATGTGAAATTGAACGTTAAGAACTCTATAAACGCTATATGAATCGACTGTTTAATTTTATTAATGGGATCGGCTAATAATTTTTAAAATTAGTAATTAACTTTGTATTTGCACCACTTTTGTATTCAGATGTCAATTTATTTAAATTCTTTTTTTGTTTAAATTTATAATTATTTAATCGTGTTGTTTTGATTTATTCTAAGGTTCTATTATGAAAGACTTTATTCTTGTTTATTATTTTGGTGATTTAAGCAAATTAAAAAAAATCAAATTTTGTTAAAAAATATAATGATAAGTAAATAACTATTTTTCTTACGTCTAATTATATGCAGATATCAAATTTTTATAAAAGTTTATTCTTTGACCTATTAATGAAATTGTATTATAGTTTATCCTATTGCTGATATTAATGTTAGGTCACTATCAAATTTTGTTTTATTTGAAATAGTTAAAACTATTTGAAAAAAATTATAAATTATGATTTAATACAGAATCATTCATATATCACAATTTGTTTTTTATTAAAATTTCCTATTCTACTTAAAAAAAAAAAAATTTCTTCATAATTAAGTATTGTAAGTTTTCTCCGCGATATTTCTGAAAGCTTTTATCCCATGCATTAAACGATAGAGGGAACTTTTTTACGTTGTCATAACATCCTACTTTCAGGGTTGCTGTAAAATATTTACTGTCGCCAAAAGTTCGCCAAACATCGTGTCGATTTCGTGTAAGTGACCTCTAAAATGTAAATAGCATTGTTTTTGATTTGCTTATACTTAAAACTGAAATGAAAATGTCCTGTATAGGAATTGCTTGTTTTGCTTGCTTGAGTGTTATAAGATTCATTTAACTTTGAATATTTATCAAGAAATTTAAATTATTATTAAAATTTAATATAAGAAAACAATTCGTGCGGATTCAAAGTATAGTGGTTAATTTCATTTTCAGAATTTTTCTTCATAGTTTATTTTTATATCTCTATTAATTACTGTATTTTTATTACTATATTACTTCTGATTGCTTCTTATTTAAACTTTTGATTGTCTCAAAGACCGCGAAAACTTTGGTTATTTTGTGTTTATGTTACTTATTTTTGGTTCTATCTCGTATAACCGAGTAAATATTTTAATAGTTTAAGAATTATTAATATCGAGTTAAGAATTTAATAGTTAAATAGCTAACGGAATTTCAGTGTCTATTAAAAAAATAAAAAGAACTTCACTAATTCTAGAAATTTTTTTTATTTTTCTATTTTTTTATATTTATTTAATTATCAATTAAAATTTAGTTATGATATTAGTGAGCAGTATACTGAGATTTTGAATTACTGCAAGAAAAGCTTCAACAACTGCATGATAATTAATTCGAGAAACGATGCGTTATTTCCTGATAGCTCTAGTTGTTGATAATTAAATAAATTTATTTACATTTTTATTTACATTTCAGTTGATTTATCACAAATACCAGCTACGATTCACTATTCGATTAAAACATGACTTGATTAAATTTTAAGTCTAAAAGCCAATGATTTGATCATTTTATTTTTGGTGAATATTTGGACTTTTTTCGACATAACGGAAATATATTTCATAAAGCGTATCATTTCATTTAACTATTCGATTTAACAACAATAACTTCGCGAAGTTGTTCCATTTGACGTAACTTAAAATAATAATACAATAAATTCGTAATTTAAGGAAATTTTTAATAAAGTGTACTTGCGTTAAATAAAAAAAAATAGATTCATCAAATGACTAAGTTAAAAAAATGTACTTTCTTAATAACTTCCTTTTCTGAATTGGAAAATTCAAACAACCGCTTCGTTTTTAAATGAAAAAAAAAAATCTTCTAGTTCCATATTAGTTATTATTTTTCCTCTAAATTTTCCCCCAATTAATTACTTTTACACTTTATATCGTTGCAAAACACAAGCAATAATCATGTAATTTTTTGATGACATTTAAAAACCTGTGATTTTTGCCCTTGAATCACTGCAATATGCATCCAAAAAAATTCTTGGAACAAAATTCCAAGCTAACACAAAAAATAACCTTTTCCAATTTCTAAAAAAATCTTAGAAACCAACGATCAACTAAGTTCTAAATAAAAATAAATAATAAATAAATAAAATAAAAACTGCTTCTGAAACATCAAAATTATAAATTTGATATTTGAAAGCTTGTTATTCCATAAGAAAAAGAAAATAAATAAATAATTAGTGGTTAAATATTCTTATACTTTTTATGTCTATAAATTATAAATCTACGTTTATGGAAAAGTATTATTTAAGAAGTATCATGTTTAGCAATTATTAAACTTTTTCTTTTTTTTATAATTAAGTTTATTTCATATTATAATTACAAAAGTTTTGTTATCCCTAATTTATTTCAAATGGATGATTATTCGCCAAATATGGAAACCTCTTGCTTCCGTTAAGGGGAAAAAATATCCCATTCTCCTCTTGCTCCCTTTTTTCTTCTTATAGCATACTCCTCATACATACCAGGTGTGTGAGATCAGTAAGCATGTTTAAAAAAAAAATTGAAATTTTTTTTTACTCTTGATTATTACTATGTTAAATGCTGTAAATTACACTGATGAGGAAGAAAATGTAAATAATTTACAACATTTGTCCTGTGTTTTAATGCTGCTGTGACTTTATGTTTTCCATGATTAAATTAATGTTTTTTTTTAAATCTATTTATTACTTATTTAAATTGTAAATTTTGATCGCTGAAAACTTTTACTAATTATTTTATAAATATATGCAAGTTTTTTCTATTGCGGTGCTCTTATAATTAAAAATAATAGTGAATTATTTTTTTAAAAAGTAACCTCTGTATTTAATTTTTTTTTCTAAATTTTTTTAAAATAAAATTGGCTGAGAAGCCTACTGTTGTATTTGAGATCTCACGAACTTTTCCAAATTATTTGAACTTACTGTTAGCTGTCTTTGAATTTATTTTTAAAACTCCTTTGCTAGTGGAACTGCTACTTAACTTTTTGTTTGATTCTGAGAATTTATTTAAAAATGTCTTTAGCATTTTTTTTTCAAAGCAAGAATAAAAAACTTGACATTACTTGAAAATGTTTGTTAAAAAAAAATTCTTTTTAAAATAAAGAATATAGGTTTTCCTTTTTTTTTCTTAATGTCAGTAGAAATTTTTATTCAAATTTATTCAATTAGAATGTTTTATAAATATTAACGTATAACATTTCAAAATGTGCCTTTAAATATAATTTAACTATCGTTAACTAATGTTTTATGTCTGTGATATGGTTTAATAACTGTTGACTAAAAAATCTCTTTGAATCGTTTATTATGAAAAATGCTCTTACTGTTTCTTGATATAAATTATTTATTAGAAGAAAAAAACCCTTTAGGTTAGTAGTATTTTATCTTTTTTGATGCAATATTTTTAAAACTCGATTATAGTAATAAATTATCATAAATTATTCTTTCTGTGAATAATTCCGCATTCTTAACATACCTCATACTCTTGTATCATCAGCTGTTGATTAAAAATCACGTTTCTATATTTATACATGAAGCATCTGTAAATTTCTAACCATCTTCAACTAATGATAAATACGTTCTTCTGTATCTTTCAGTTTATTTTAAGGCTAGTTTGGAAGACTGTTTAACAAGATTCAGCAACTTTTTCTATTACTATTTCATAGTTATTATTCTATTTTTGCCGCGTGTCTCGGAGAGAATTTGTTTTTGTTCAGCTAAGCGTATTAATTTATGCAAAACAAAAGTTTGTGGTACTAGAAAGGTTACTCCAGAATTTTTGTGAATGACAGTGGGTTTGTTTTCATGAAATTATCAAAAATCTACACTTTTTATGTTAATTTGTCCATAACTAATGTAGAATGTTTTTCAAATTTTGGGAAGAATCCGTTTTCGCGATAAAATTTTTTGTGAATTTCAATGTATTTCTAGGATTATTACATTCTTTAACAAAGTATATATATATTTACCAATGCCATTAATGCCATTAATTTAAGGAAATATCACGTTATAAATTTTGCTAAATAGCAGGGATCATATTTGGATCCCGTTAACGGAACCTGAAAAAAAAATTTAAATTTAAAGTGAACCCTTCACAAAATATTTTTTGTTGTGAAACGTACCTTTTTTAAACTGGCCTTCCCGTATTTTTAATTTGAAAATGGCTACTACTCAAAATTCTTATTCAGTAAAACGGACACATTGACGATTTTTTTTAAGACCTATATCCTCTTGAAATGATTTTTGTGTGTGTATGTGGTGTTTTTTCTCTCAAAAACAAGACTTTAGAAAAAAACAAAAACATTTTTAATGTCATTTTAGATTCAGAAAAAATTTGATCAGATATTTATACAAAATTACTTCACATGCCTCAAAGTTTCGTGGTTGATTTTTCAGAATTTTGCGAAAACAGGTCCATATTTTGACACAAACTCGCAATATTTCGAGGTCGTTTTTTTTTTTTCACTATTTCACAAAAACAGAATATCTTACAAAAATTCTGGAATGATCCCTGATACGTCTCGCCTAGATCTATGATATATCTTATATCGAAAATGCGATAACAACTATTGTTAATGTTCTTTAAATAGAATAATAGTTAATAATAAGCGATTAAATGACTTATAGTTAATAGATAATTATGCTGAAAGGCTAGTATGTTTCGGCAAATATTTACATGAGCTTCTCCGCCAACTCCCATCATAAAACAGTTCTCATGAGACGATTTCGAATATTTCGGATAAGAATAAAAAATTTGCTTGATAACTGACCACACTGAAGTGGAGTTGCGAAATTCTTTTTTTTTCTTTCTAGAGAACCTATTAATTCCACTGGCGACCACTTTTCAATCACGCAATTCTCTAATCTACCCGTTTTCAGTGTTTAAGGTCTTCCACTGTTGTTTCTCGGTTTTTAATCTTGTCTGAGAACCCCTGGTATCGCGATAAGCTTGAACAACTGTTGTTGATGTCTCCGACTTTATCGAAGGATTTTTCATTCAAGGTCAAGGCGAGGTCACCTCACCATTTTGACCACAGAAAAGCAATCTTACAAAGTCGTTTGGTTATCACTTTCTTCGAAATCTAAAAAAAGCCATTTTTAACTGATATCCACCTAATTTAGAATGAAAATTTCAAAATTGGTCAAATATTTCAAGTTTTGGAACGTTTGGTTTTTACTTATCGAAGTTCCATTCTTCCTTTTCTTTAAAGGTTATGCCATTAAAAATGTTCTTAAAACAACTTCAATGAATGTTTAATCGAAAATGCCATTTAAATCACCAGTTTTCAAGTTAAATTTGCATACCATTTAATTTCAAACAATATTTTTAATATACGTAAAATAAATTTAAAGCTATTTTTCAGCATAAAAATTCAACATAATATTCAAAGTCTAATATTCTTTACGTTTTCTGTAGCAAAATGAGCGTTTTAAATTAGGTAAAGTCAGTGACTAAAATCATTTAATACAAAAATGAACTTTATATTTGAAACTTAAGTAGCATTTTGTAAATAAAATAAAACAACGATGCTTATAGTGCATAAATAACTTAACACATAAGTTTTTTGTACATTATGTAAAATTTAAAACCTCATTTTAATATATTTGTTTTGAAAATAATAATTTACGTGATAAAATTTTAACATGCTGCGAAATGGTCATGTTGAATCAGAAAAACATATTAATTCTATATAGAAATTGAAGGGGAAAAAAAGGAAGTTCTTTTAAGAAATTTTTTATTCTAATTTATTTATATTCACTTATAATTTTGACGGCTGGAATCTATAAATTTAAAAAACAAGCATTGAATTTCATTAGTTCTGAAAAGATTTATTAAAAACCATTTCAGTTCTTTACGCTTTTTAAAAGTCTTCATTTTAAAACGTTTGAAACATAATAAAAATACTATAACAATCAGTTAAGTATCGTCTGATTGTTTTTTCCATTTTATATATTTTGCTGCGTGTATTATTAATTTACTTTCTGTGTAAATGTAAAGCCAAATTTGCCCTTGGAATTTTTCAGCTCCTATTTGAATTGTTAATTTTTATCAATTTCTGAATGGAGATCTTGACGCTAAATTTTATAAGTTGCAAAATAATTAATTAAATATTTTTTACTTACGTTATTTAAATTCCTTATTTTTGAAACTTTTTTAAGTTTTCTGAGTTATTGATTCGAAGAATATATCCATTTAAGTTAGTGTCATCTCATTATTCTTTCGGAATTTCTTTTTTCGCTTGCTAACCTTTTTTTTATTTGTTTTTATTCTTCTGCATTCATGTGATGCCAGGTTTAAACTTGAAATTTTTTACATCAGAGAAATATTGCTATAATTATTTTTTAAATTTAAAAAATGGACGCTAAATTTCACGCGTTGCAATAAGATGCATGGAAATCGTTTGACTTATTGTTTATCGTCTGATTTACTCTTTTAAAGCAAGCGTTTTGTTGATTCGTGGAACATTTTCATTTACAAAAGCTCTTTCAACAACTAAGTATCGTCTGATGGTTCTTTCCAATATAAAATTTTTTGCGTGTGTTGGCCTTTTATTTATTTTATTTCTGCGTGCGCGTGATGCCAGATTTGCACTTGGAATTTTTCACCTCCTCTTTCTCTCTGCTTTTCAGCCATTTTTATTATTCCTTCCTCAGTTATTTATGGAGGTCGTAAATTTAGAATTCATCCTCTGCCGTTGTGTTTGTTTTTGGTTTTCCTCTTTTATTTTTTTTATTTCTGTCCGTGTCACCCGGTCAGTGCTTAGCATTCGTGCTATGCTAGAGAACAAAAAGCGTACTGCATTTTGCATGTTATATTTACTCGCCCAAACTTGGTCGTAAATTTCTGCATTTAATTAGTTTGGATTCATGTCTGGCTGTTTTTACATTTTAATACACGCAGATGCGTTATGTACAACGTCGTTTGAAAATTTTTACATACAGAAATTATCTGTCTACTTTTTTACTCAAAAGGTGTGTTTAGACTTACAGTAAACGGTTCTGTTTTTGTGTAATTGTGGAGAGAGAAAAAAAAAAGCATAACTTTGTGAAATTGTTAAAATAAAGTACCGTTTTTAATTTTTTTGAAAAATCACAAAATTGTGAAAATATTTCTGATGTGAAAGATCAGAAATATTTTCACAATGATGTGAAGTCCTGTTGATGTGAAGTCCTGTTTTTATATTAAGCAAAACATAAAAAAAATTAGTATTTCAATGAGTTGTATTTTTAAAATTAAGAATTCATTCGACGAAAAAATTTACGAATTTATTCAAAAGGGGATTTTGTTTTGTATTTTCGAAAAAGTAAGTTTTTGAAAAGTCAATTTTAAAATGAAAAATATTGTAAAGGTTAGGTTCTTTTTATGACAGAATATTTTGTGAAAGTCCAGTTTTACGATGAAATAATTCAGGAAAACCCCGTTTGAACTGTAAAATAATTTGTGATGACTGTTAGCGCACCGAAATTTCTGCTAAACATTCTCACGATGGTGCAAAATTTATCTGGAAACTAAACTTGCTAAATATGAAATAAATTTCGATGCAAAATCAAACTTCCTTTTTATTAATTGTATTAAAAAATGCATACATTTGTGACGATAATTTTTCTTAGTAATTAACGCCGAAAGTTAGTTCAGTTTCTTTATTAAAAAAAATGAATATCATAATGCGGTGATTTAAAGATTATGATACTTATAAATCTTACCCTCGATTATATTACTTTATTATAATGTATTTCTGGCATCATTACATCTTTTTTACAAACTATAAAAATTTATCTATGTTGCTGATGCCATTAATGAGGAAAGTATCATATTGCAAATGTTGTTAAAAATCAGATATCATCCTTCAGTCCCATATAGCAGAATGTGCTAAGGGCGGCGCACACTTTCTGCAAAACATGAAGGGAAAAAAATCTTAAATAAAATTTGGAATAAAAATTTTTTTTTAAAAAATGTAAAAAAAGAAATTGTTCCTTAGAAATATGTTTTAAAATTTTTTTTTACCCGACGTTTATTTCGCCATGTGATACCAACGTGACGTCATAGATCGTAATGTCAGTAAGGGAGTACCTGAATAAACGTGAAAGGATGTGAAAAACTAAAAACTCAAAATGCTCATGGACTAATTTAGAAATGTCTGCTAGTGAGAAAGTAGTTTGCTTTGTTTTGAAATGCAAAACGAAAACGCAAATTATTTTTAAAAAATTTGAAGTTGCATTATCGATGTTTTCATTGCTATTAACCTGTCGTGCATTGTTCAATAAATGACATTAAGTTTATTAAGTTCGAATAAATGATTATTGTTGGAGATTAATTCGGATACGATGTCCGCAAAAATACCGAGAATTAATGACGATCCTCATCCTAATATTGACGCTAGTATCGACGCAATGAAAATAACGTCGATATTACTTATATTTTGCGATCTCATATGTTTTGCCTGTTTGTTTTGTGTTGAATACAATTTTCTGTACCTAATTTTATTATTATTTGTAATCATCACTATTAAATCTAATTACATTTGTAATTGGATACAACGTTAACAGTAAATTATATATGTATATATGTACATTGTCCTCAAGCGATGATACTATTTTAATAAATTTTTTCGAACAATTTTGTAAGCTTGCTCCGAGATAAAATACACGTATAATCCGCAGAATATTTTCACTCATTTAAATGCTTGTTCCTAGACATGGTCAAACATTCTGAGATGGGACCCTTCAATATATTTTAAAATTGGCGCCGGCAAAAATTCTTCTTTTGAAACACAGAGTCGTTGTCCTTAATTTATGATTTTAAAAATACAACTCTTTAAAATACATTTTTTTAAATACAGAAACAAGGCCTTATTTTCACATAAACGGTAAAAAAAGATCAGAAAAAGTTTTATATTATGTTTTTTAAAAATTGTCAAATCAATAATTCAATGTGTTTTTAAATAGTTTAATTTATTAGTATTTCTCTTTTTTAAGGGGAAGGAAGTTACTTTTATAAATTTAAGGAATGTGTACATTTATTTATTTTTATTATTTCTTATTTATTGCTTATTACGCTATGCCGTGCTTACAAAAAAAAGCTCAGGCATTTTGAATTTTTGAGATTGGCAGGTCTGACATATTCCAACAAATTATTTAACAAAACTTTATTGATTTACAAATTATTAATCATGGTAAATTCTATAGGTTATTTTTTACATTTATGCCAGTATAAGATTTTCAAGATTTCATTTTTTTTCGAGATCGTGTCACTTCTACGCGGTGAAGAGCGAATCTAATCACTCAATGTAGTTTTCTCCCTCCGTTGACCTGCTTTCTATGGATGAATATCGAACATATTACACCGCCAGCGCCATCTAGTGAGCGGGAACGGATTTAAAATTCTTAAAAATTTTGTTTTATGTATTTGCATTTTGAGCTATTGTAATTGTGTATAATTTTCCTTTTTAGAATATGAAAATACGTTGACAGACGATTTTGGGGTTGAAGCAGCCTCAAACAATGCAGTGTCCGGAGTGACCCATTGGCCAATATCGAATTATCCATGAAAATGAACTTGATGGTGGAAGGTTCGTTTTGTTTTTTTCTTATCACCTTCCATCAAACATTCGGAAAAAAAAACATTTTAATACAATTAAGGCATAATTTTAAATGTTAATAAATTGATATTGCTTTCTATTAATATGTTAATTCTTCTTTGCTATATTCTTCAAATTTGTTTACTTCTGTCCTTTTATTGGGACCTTTTTTTAATGGAATAAAACTGTGGAGTTCTCATTTTTTTCTATCTGTGAATTCTACCATTTTTTCCTACTAAAATTTCTGCTGAATATTTGTGTTTTCTGAAATGATTGTGTCTCTAACAAATAAGTCGGTAAGTGTAGCGGTGCCTTATTTTCGCCACTCTTGTTACATTACTATGCATAATAATTTTGTTTATTAAAATTTATTAAATAATTATATATATATATTATTTTGTTTAGTATTTGAAGTAGCGTTGTTTTAATAGTAGTTAAATTATTTTATATTTTAGATTAATAGAATTTTTTTTTAATATTTCGAAAATAGATTTTATTTTGTACCGTTTGTAAAAGAGATATTTTACGTATTACATATTATTGCCGAATATTTTTTATTTTTTGCAGCTGAAATATCCTGAATTATTGCCGTGCACTGCTATCTCGTTGTAATTAAAAGTTTTCCAATTGTTATATCGTTGCAGTTGTCAGATTGTTTTATCGATGCAGTTAGCAATCAAACCTAATTTCTTAAAGCTTTACAAAATACTCAATTGTCTGTGCAAAGTTGACTATTCCAAATTTTTGTGACAGGTCATGTTTTTTGGAATTTGAAAAAAAATCAAATCATAATTTTAACTGAAATTGCCGTTGAATCGGTTGCTTTATTTATTATCGTCATCGCCTTCCTATTTTTGTGAATATGTGAAAATAAAGCTCTTGTATTTGGAGAAAAAAAACCCACAAGAAACCTGTTTTTAAGGAGCTTAAAATAATGAATTACAGACGTATTCGGCGTCGTTTTTTAAATGAATTCTGAGAAAAAAACCATTTTTAAAATGGAAAATAAGAGTCCGTTTAATCGACGAAAATTTTGCGAAAAATTCGTTAACGGACCCAAATTTCTCCTGAAACAAAAAGGAAAGAATGATGCTAAATTGTATGGAAAAAAAATTTTTTGAGAATATATGGAGTTAATTAGAAGTTAATCACTGTTAAAAAAAATACAAATTTTATGTAAATAATCAAATTTTTAGAGTAAAATATAAAACAATCGTAAATGTAAAACAAATTTATATGTAAAACAAATGATTAAAATAAAATAATCTCTTGATAAGGTCAATACAGCTACAAGTATAAAGATATTTATTTTTTTTATTTGCGCTATATATATATATATATATATATATATATCGAATAGTTGTACAAATACATATTTCCTCCCCATCCAATTTGTCCTCCTTAGAAGCTGAAAGTGAAATAAAAAAAAGAGAATTTTACGGTAAAAGTGTGTCATTTGGTTCTTTTATTTTCCTTGTGAAGTATGTCAGAGAAGCGCTCCTGATCATTCTCGACCTTGCTTAATGTCACGTAACGGTGAGAATTCCGAGATGTCACATTTCCCTCACTTTTTCAAATAATTCCTTTTGCCTTTATGAGGTTGTTAACGCATGTTTTCTTTTAATTAATTGAAAGTTATTTTAGTTGAAAATTCTTTGACTATATCAGAGTAACAATTGTATGTCATTTTATAACGAATACATTCTGCATACAGATATAACGTACTCATAACGCGTTCGTGCAAAATATTAAAATATCAAATTCGTTTTAATTATGTAACGAAAAAAAACATGAAAAATATTCTCTTAATATATTTATTTCTTGTTAATATAATTATGTTTTTATTTTATTGAAGATGAAATTTTTTTTTTTTCGGGCGTAAGTTTTAGTTTGAATAGTTTCGTCATGACATTCTTAAATTTTAACTAACAATTAATAATTCTATTCGAAATTTATTTTATAACTAGCTTTGAACACGCGACCCAATTCTGAATTTACTAAAAAAAAAGACTATCAATGTTCAACTTCGTAGTCTTGTTATTTTGAACCCAACCCCGTAGACAATAGAACTCCACGGAGCCGTGGTAGCTTAGGGGATCGAGCGTTCGCTTTCCAATGAGATGAACCCGGTTCGAATCCCAGTGATGGCTGGTTAGTCGATACGAATTCCGCACTCGGCCCTCTACGACCACAGTGCTGACGTAAAATATCCACAGTGGTAGACGGATTATGGGTTAGAGTCCCCTTGTCATCAGGCTAACAGTGACAGGTTTTTGTGGTTTCCCTCCCATGTAACGCAAATGCGGGTTAGTTCCATCAAAAAAATCGTCCACGAAAGATCCAGGAGTTCCCTTGTCTTCTAGACTGGGTTTCTAGACTTCAACATTACAAGGCTACGGAGCTGAACATTAGTAGTCGAAAACCCAAAATTAGGTCCTCTGTTCCAAAGACGGTTATAAAATAAAATAAAAACTGGAACTCCACGATCAAGCATTTGAACAAACTAACTTCTATAATGGAACTAACCCACATTTGCGTTACATTGAAAGGACAACCTCGGAAACCTCCCACGTTTAGCCCGACGGGAAAGGAATTTTAACCTGTTATCCGTCTACCACTGAGGATATTTTACGTCAGCACTATGGTCAGGGCGAGCAGGTAGCAAATCCGTATCAACCAGCCTGCGCTGGCATTTCGAACCTGGGTCACCTCATTTAGAGGCGAATGCTCTATCCCCTGAGCCACCGTGCCTTCAATGCTAAATATAGGCGCATGTTGCATTACTTTTTTTCTAACTGATCTGAAACTTTATAACACAATGTAATTGAACTTCATTTGTGTAGTATTAAAAAACCCTCCCCTCCCTCAAGTCTTGATCTAAGTTACTTTTTGTAGTATACGGAGCGAATAGTAATATCACAAAGTGATAATAATATTAATGTTAATAATAATAATTAATATTAATAATAATTAATACTGAAGACTAATTCTATTTATTTTTTGTTATTTTTCAGAAGTCGTTGGTCGGCTGTTAAATAAAGGCGGCGGAGTGGCTTCCATATCCAGTTATGCAGGGCGGTCGCCCTGGGTGTCCGAGAGTCTTCACCGCCCCATACCATCTCCACCCCAAATTGCAGACACCAAAACCATCAAACTCTTCTTCCATGGGGGTAAGGGCCTCCATCAAGACTCTCAAAATGGTGGTGCTCTGGCGGGTCAAACGAGCCCGCCCGCCCTCAGTCCTAATCTTCCTAGTATCAAGATGGAGCCCCGGCTCCCAAGCCCCTGCATGACGAACGGAAACAGAGACTCAGAAATGCAGTTCTCCCCCACCAAGAGGGCAAAACAGGAGGATGGCTCCTGGCTACCTTCTCCATCCCCTATGTCCATAGACTCTATATCACCTCCCCCCCTCCTCAATGGACATTCGTCCAACAGTCACAACGGCCTATCACCCACGTCCAGTTATGATGCCTACTGTTCTTCTAAAGGTAAGTCCATAGCCCATATATCGATTAAATATAGTCAGGAATTCTGATGATATAATCTCATTTTTCTGGTTTATTATTCGCCAGGTTTTGTCAATGTTTCCCTTTCTACCCCGCATCAACATTAATTTTATACCATTGTATAATTTACTTTATTGTTGTCGGGGGTTTCAAAAAAATTGCATTAAGGGAGGCGATTACAAAATACCCTTCACAATCTAAAACTCATAAATAAGAAGATACAGCATATTTTACATTGACGTGCATATGTCTGTTATAAGCGTTCACAAACATAACAAGGCTTTGTCGAATTATCATTTTTTCTCGCTTCTTAAATCGTTAACTCTTATTTTTGAGGCATATTTCTCCGATTTAAGAACATGACAACATTAGTTGAGAATATTTTTCGCGTTTTTACAAGCATTCTTTTTGGAACAAAACTATGTTTACGAAACAAAAGCTACATTACATGATTTTATTTATTTTTTATGTATGATTTTTAGAAGAAAATTTGCGAATCAATTTCCTTACAAGGGGATCTTTCATTTCCACAAAATGAACTAAATAACAAGAAAAAACAAAAGAATTTCTGACCTAGAATAAGTAAAATCACAATTCCTGGCAAATGATGTAAATTGATGTTTATCATGAATTATAAAAATTTTTTTGACAGCACATCATTCTTAATAGAATCCATATAAGATGGTACGATGTAACGATAATTTGAACCCCAATATCGTGCGAATAACGATGTAACGATATTTTGAACCCCAATATCTTCCGAATAACGATGTAACGATATTTTGAACCCCAATATCGTCCGAAGTACGATGTAACGATATTTTGAACAACAATATCGTCCGAAGTACGATGTAACGATAATTTGAACCCCAATATCGTCCGAACTACGATGTAACGATATTTTGAACCCCAATGTCGTCCGAACTACGATGCAACGATATTTTGAACCCCAATATCGACCGAAGTACGATGTAACGATATTTTGAACCCCAATATCGTCCGAGTTTCCTTCTTCCTTTATAAAGTGTTAGGTTTTTAGTGCTGTGTCCGTCCCAGCGTTGTCGTATATCGAAGTTTAATTATATAACGGTTCAAGATCTGTCCTATCGTAAAGTACTAGTCACGTTTCTCTTCAAATCTGCTTTCAAGCGTTATCATTGGGTGAAATTTCAATATATTTCTGTTCAAGGTCTACCATATCATGCATTTTACATTCATGTTCTGAAGAAGATAAAAAAAAAATACGCGTTCTTATTTGCTATTAGTATATTACAGTGAAAATAAGTAAATTAAAATCTATTCCAAATATTTGTGTGAAACTCTTAATTTAGAGAACTCATTTTGACGATACAACCTCATGTTTCAATCAGAGTGCACTGGTTAAATTAAAAACAAAAATTTATTTCACAAAAAAAAACAAGCATCTCAAACAAACCTGAAATTAAATGCAAACTTAAACAAAAAAAAAAAAATGATTGTTTATTTATTTAAGACAGCTTTATCATTCATAATTGGTAAATTTGTTTTTACACATAATTGTATCAGTTGGGATCATTTTGGCAAATCTTATTCATAGATCTGTCTTTTCATGGCGCCAACAGAAGTGGCATTTCCGTGCCAAGAAAATGACACTGACTAAAAATGAAATCATATGCGAAAAATCATGTATACCTATGATAGCAATTTTGAAGCCAATGGAGGTAACCTCCTAGAACGACCATTTTACTGTGGAATGAAGAGTGGTCGCTCATGAGAGGTATCACTGTATTTAGTTTACAGCAGATTTGCTACTCGCTGTAAATCTTTAACTACCGAGAAATATAGTTATTCCAAAGTTGAACGCCATTTTTCTTTGATAATATTTGAAAATCGACATCAGTATGTATTCGTTACTTATCAGTAAATATCCTCTAATTGATGTAAAAACATTTGCTAGCTATTTTGTAGTGAACATAAATTGAGAAAGTGGCAATCTAAATTTAATGAAAAAGAAATTTAAATAAAATGGAACAAATAAGGAAGTTTGCATAGGATAAAAGATGTTCTTTACTCGTTTTTCTAACGAAACGTTCAATTTTTGTTGTTTCTTTTCCATTAAAAATCTGTAAATGTCTTGCAAAACAGAGGTTGAACACCCTTGTAGCAATGTACGAGACATGTATGAGGCAATGTATGAGACATTTTATATAATCCCGCTTATTTCGTTCATTTGTGCCGTCATAAACATTTTGTAATAATTTTAATGATACCAAAATTGTGCAATCTCTCTCTCTCCTTGAACTTAAGTGTCAAGGTAAACTGATATCTAACCACTGCGATCAGTAGATCGAACTGAAAGGTCAAATGTTGTGGTCAGTGAACGGTATTGCATGTAATCATCGTTTTTTGTATTTCTTTTTATGATTGTTCCACTGATGTTTGCATCGTTTTCGAGTAACATTTCATTCTTTTCCCCACATTTTATTTAAAATTCTTTTTTTTAAATATATTATTTTGTCATAGCATTTTATAAATTTTTTTAAAGCTTAACCCAGTAAAATAAAAAAATCAAAGGTTTGAGTGTCTTACACTTCGTGTAAAGCTATGATTATTAACAATGTGTACCTTCTTGTCCTAAAGAATTACCTAAAAGAATTCCGCATCCGGCTTGCACCGACCACAGTGCTGACATAAAAATATTTTCTGTGCTGGTAGACGGATCTTTGGTTAAAGTACCCTTGCCGTCAGGCTATCCGTTGGAGGTTTTCATGGTTTTCCTCCCCATGCAACGCAAATGTGGGTTAGTTCCATCAAGAAGTCCTCCCCGAAGGCCAAATTTCTCCCAATATTTCATCCGGGAGTTCCTGTGTCTTCTGGATTGGGTTCGAAATTACAAGCGTACGGAGTTGAACATAAGTAGTCGTAAACCCAAAAAATTGGGTCGGCTGTTCGGCGTCGGTTATAAATATGAATATCATTACAGAGTAGGCATTGAAAGATTGTTTTATATTTGTAAACTGATCTTCAACTTTTTATCGTGTTTAAGCAATATCTTTTGATTTCTATAAGGGATGGATCATTTTTTTATAAAAATGCTGACCCTTAATAACCTTTCAGAGACAGCAATTAGTAGGACTAATTGTCTGATGATAATTCCTACATCTATGACGTAATGTCACTTTTGGTTGATTTTTTCAGACTTAGCAAATATATCGTTCCAATTAAAAAGCAAAATTATTTTGAATCAAAAATAATATTAATAAACCTCCCGCCTTTCAAAATAAAGCAACGACCCAATTAGAGCAACAAATTTGACTTAAATAACATTTTTAATAAAGCGTCTAACAATTGGTGTTTAATTCTCGTTTCTGTGAAAGATTAAGAATTTAATTGAAAAAACAGTTACTTCAAAAGATTTTAATTCCAAAAAAAATGTCGAGCTTATGAAACATAAATTATTGCTGATATTCAAAGTAAATTACCGCACTGGAGCAGTTTTTCAATACGCGAACAAGTAATCCGCGTTCTGAAAGCGGTTGTCCTTGTAAGCGCCAATTAGTGAAATTTTTCGCATGTCATTAGTGAAGAAGATGTAATGAGGCGATTAACCGAGTGCGGCAACCTTAATTTTAATCGTAATCGTTTTTTATTGGCTTTTATCAATTCAAGGACAACAACCACTCGAGGCAATTGACTCAAACTAAAATCATTTTGATATCAAATTATTTCGCAGAAGGAAACTGTTTAAGTTCTGTAATAATTTAAAACGGACGATTCGGACGCCTTTTTATCGCAGAAGAAATAAGATTGCCCAATTTCGAGTTTTATTTTAAGGAAAAAGTAATGTGATCTCGCTGATTGTATCGTTTTTTGGTTCGAAATGTTCACGAGTTTATTGTACTCGCAACGATTTGAAAATTTTTCATCTTGACCATTTTTTGTCAAGCAATCGTTATATATATCTATATATATATTATCATCGCAAATTCAGAGACTTCAAGACTTTTTTTTTAAGACTTTTTCTTAGAAATGAAGAGTTTTTAACTTTTTACAAATTTATATTCCTCGGGGCTCAAGTTTTAAATGGCAAGAAATGCGATTTTTACCCAGCTTAAAAAAATTAAATTCATAAATACGATGTTAATTTAGATAATTATTAATTTAGATGTGTCCCTCAGTTTATGGCTATTGCATTACATAAATTAAAATCCAAACGATTTGCTAAAGAATAAAGAATAGAAGTGTGATTTTAATTAAATTTATTTTTATTTAGATTTTTTTAATAACTAATTTTGTAAAAAATTTATTTAACCAGTTGTGATTTGTTTTCAAGAATATTGGACAATATTTACTTTTAGTTCCTTTTTTTTTCTTCTCCTTTTTCCCTTTATTTCAATATGGAATATCAGAAAAAAAATAGTTCAAACATTTTTTCCCCCCGAGAAATTCGCATAATTATCTTCTGAATCTATCCTTTTCCCAAATGCATTGAAACAAAAATTAAAGCTTCTATACCTAAAGCTTCTATATAAATACTTACATTTTTATCATAAAAAGTAATTATAATAATGAAGAAACGCGAAAAATAAAAGAGTGATTTTTTTCGTTCAATCCCTTGCGTAGTTTCGACTTTCTCCGATAGATGGCGGTAGCAATATCATCCTTGAGACCTCTGGAATGACAGTAATGAAATAGGGTGAAAGTGTTTTCCTTGCAATGCTCAGCGGTCGCGAGGGAAAATCTAATTTCCGTTGCCGAAGCCTCATCTATGAAACTGTGGGGAATTTCATCACAGAATGAGTGCGAACTGCGATTTCATTAACCTTCGCTTTTGCCGTATTATTGCTGTTTCTTTATCTAACTATACTGAATATCAATGATTAAGGGATTAGTCCAGGGATTTAGTAGATGATCAGATCTTGTTTTTGATTAGTTGAAAGTTTTTTTTTTTCCCCTCGAGTTCCCTGACATATATGTTTTATTGCTACTTTTTCGGGATTAACTCGTACAAAAGGCTTTAGATTCGAATTTATTACGATTTAGTTTTTATTTTTATTTAATATCCTAGAAGCAAGTAGTATTTACAATTGCTATTAATTCTTACAATTAAAACTTAACAATATTTTTTGCAATATGAAACAATATGAAATTGTCTTAACAATATGAAATTGTCTTTATTTTTGAGTGTCTAAAAACTAGAAACAGTTGATATAATTAATTTCGTTTCGTTTACGATTCTAAAAAATTAAAGACAGTTATAAAGACAGAACTACATTAAAGTCGGAAAAAAATTATTAGAAAAAAATAGCTTTTTGAACGTATTATTGATTTTGATATTTCAACTTCAGTAGTTTTGTATCAGTAGTATCACTAACATAAGTTATTATTTAATTAAACTAAATAAATTTTTTTGAAAGTAAGATTTAGACAATTTTAAACTAAGATATATTTGCTATTGTTAATATTTCTTTAACTAATAAAATAATTAAATATTTAATAATATATTTTGGCAGTGATTATAAATATGTGATTATTCTTTAGAAATAGTTATAATTAATAAATCAGAAATAATCAAAATTAAATAAATAGCCTTATGCTTTTGTAACTATTTTTTGAAAATCTTGTTTTTTGATTTAATGGTTATTTATTTTGAAAATTATTTGAATTACAAAAATAATTTAAAAATGCATTTGTAACCATTATTGATGAATTTCAGGCGTCTAAAAACCGTAATTGAGTATTTGGAAATAATTTATTAAAAAGTTATTAATTTTTTTATGAAATTAATAAACATAATTTATTTATTTTTTTAAATAAAAAAATTATTATGGCTGCTGAACCGAGCTAAATCCGCTAAGGTCCCTACTTGGAAATTATTTATTAAATGTTTTTTTATGAAATTAATAAGCTTAATTAATTTTTTTTAAATAAAAAAAATAATAAAACTGTTGAACCTAGCTAAATCCGAAAGGTTATTTACATATTTCGCATGTTTAGTCTACTTCATATTCCTATAAAACAGAGAAAGTCTTATTTTTATGAAATTCTTTTCTTCGTTTTATTTTTTTCCTTTTTTTTTTTAAAGAATGTTTACTTTTTGCATACTCATTAGTTATTTTTTCGCCAAGAATTTGAATCACGAATTCGCCTTGCGAAATTGAAGGGGGTTAAAATTACAGGCATTCTGAGCCAAATAATTGCGAATCCTAATCCAGCGGATGCATTCGTGATGGCGTTCTTTCCCAAAACCTCCCATCTTACCTCCAAACATGGCATCTTTTATCCTTTTAAATCACATTAAACATAACTCTATCCTCAATCTCTCCCTCCCTCCCCCCTACCTCTGCGCTACAGCCCAAACCATCTCAATTTACTATTTATTTCAGTTCTTTAATGTAGCGAAATAATGATGGAGTCTGACGAGTTCAAGGCCAAAACAAAGTTCAATCCATTGCCGCCAAACCAGTTTTGAATCACATCGTTCTTTTTTTTTTCTTTCTCATTATTTATTATCCCCTTTCAATTTCTTCCCTCCCTTTTATACATCTTCTTAGTTTAAAAAAAATATATTAAAAAAAAAAGTTTTTATTATTCCTAATAACAGCAGCTATGCTCCACCTGCCTCTCTTTTGATATTGAATTTTTTTTGTTAGCCCTTTACCTACGTAACTTCATTCTTTAGAAACAATATGGCGCCGGTTTTGAAGTAAAGTTTCGTCTGCGAATGGAAAAAGAACTGAAGTGAATCGAATGTGTTTATTTTCCTTTTTTTTTATATTATGATGTAATGAAAAGTACCTAGATTTATAAGTTTTTTTTTCTTTTAAGAAATCTTTATTTTTAAAAGAATTTAAAGTTATGGTTATGTAAAAAAATATTAAAAATTAATGTCTCAGTGAAAAATTGTTCGATAATGATTTCGGTTGATTAATGTTCACTTTATCGTTTGATCAGTTTTGCAAACTATTTTTTTTTTTAATATTTATTTTTATTTTCCTTCGTCAGTATGCATTTCCAGGTATTTGAGACAATGCATTCGTATAATTTTGGATCAAGTTCAGAGGACAAATGAACTTACGAAAATCAGGACAAACCTTATGTTGGCTGATTTTCTGCGTTAGTGAAAGTAACCCACTTTTATTTAAAAGGAAAACCTTTTAAGATTAGTTCGTCGCATTTTTACAAAAATCAAACTTATTAGATGTTTTTTTTTTTTTTTTTTTTTTAAATAAGACCAGTTTTTGTGTGTGTGCGCGGAAAACTTTCCATAACTAGTCCAACAACCAAGGAACTGTAAACTTTCAGAATAATATTTAATTTGCTTAGAATATAGAATAGGGTGTAACACTCAGAAGACAACGGAACTTCTAGAGGTTCCGTTGTTTTCTGAGTGTGTAAAATCAAACCTCGGTATTTTATCGAATCAACGTCTTTTCTTCATTTTATATTATAATAGAATGATATCGTTAAAGTGAATTCTGCTTAGTCGTTGTATTATTCTATTGATAACTTAGCCAAATTAATTGTTATAACCTATTTCCAAGATTTTTATACCTAATTTATGAATTTCGTAGAATTTTTCAGAATTTCGAGCACTCATAATTATTACATAAATATTTTATTGATCATCTAATCTACATTTTAACGAACATTAATTTAATCGCTGATGTTTAATTTTCTCTCTAATATTATAAACAAATAGTCAAAAGGATACTTTTTACATGAAAGGAAAGTTTTTTAATGGTTAATCTTTGTATTTGAGTTCTTTAGAAATAAAAATAAGTATAATTTTCATTTCTATTTGAAGAAAGAAGAAAAAACTATACTATTTATTTTTTCTTTTAGAAAAACGTTTAGGATTTTTAAAAAATGTTTCGATTTTTAACCCTTGTTCCTCTATCGTAATTTAATTAAAATTATATTCATGTACGAATTTCTTAGACTTATTTACTTTAAAAATGGGAAAATTTCACCAACGACTTTACCTTTCTTAAAAAATTAATCCCTATTTGTTCCGCCAGGCGTTGTCATGGCAACCACGCGCAGTAACACACTGAACTTTTTTTTTTTTTTCTTCTCAGTGTTCTAACAAGATAAACCTACCCACTTTTTCCTTTTGTCGGTGTATGTAATTAGTTTTTTGGGGTGTCGAATCTAAACCTTAATTAGGTAAAAACCTAGTCTAATAAAAAACCAGCCGATCAGCACTTTGTATCTACTTTTTTCATCTTTTATAACTTGTTGGCATTAAGTGCCTGATAAAAAGTAGGATAAAGTAAAATTCTGCTTTTATTTTTGTGGTAGTTTGCATAATTACGGTCGGCTTTTTATGCTCTTAGAAACTTCAATGTCATTTCTCTTTCTTGACCTTTTCAACCAAGTGATTTAATTGTAAGCTTATAGCGGCTTTGAAAATAATAATAATTTTTTTTAATGATTTTTCACGTAATATAAAGGAAATTTTATTAAAAAAAAAAGCTATGGTTTTTAGCTCTCATACTTTTATACATGTTTTAGGAGCATAATCACGATTTATAGAGCAATTCAAATTCGTTTCTCAAAAACTATTGAATCGATTTCATTCAATTTTAAATTTTATCTTTAAAATTACATAGTTTAAAATGAGTTAAGAAATTTATAATAGAAAATTCAAATTTTTCGACAATACGGGAAAATCCAATCATTACATCAGAAGCTTTTAAGGTGTTTTACTATTTTTTTTCTAGGTACATCTGTTCTACATCAAAAACCTCCGTTTATATTTTTTAAAAATTAATGAAACAGTATGTTTCAATAGCATATTCACAATTTATAATTCTAAAAAAAAGCATATTCGCGTATGCATCGGAATAGATTATAGAGGATTATATTTTGTTTAAACTCTTCAACTTTTTCAATTTGTATAGGGAACACAATAAAAGCCTACTATTCAGGGCCTGCGCTAACTATATATCAAATTATTAGGCCGTAAATTAGCCAAATATCAAAAACATTCGCCGATTTTCGGAAGTCGTAACAATTTTTTATGATCAATTTTCTTCCTCTTAGAAAACTTTTTACGGTAGCTTCTTTTTTTCAGACTTATATTATTTGGACCCAATTCAAATTGGTTATGCGGCGCATCTACCAAAAATTACTGTAAGCTAATAAAAAAATATTGATTTGTTTAGAAAAATTCATTGTGACGTAATTTTAAGAATCGAGTTAAATATATATTTTTCTTTCCAGTGGAAAATATCATTCGCCAATACTTTCGCCAAAACACAATTTTATTCGCCAAATTTACGATTTTATCGCATTTACCGAGGTAGCCCTGTATAATTACCGTAAAAGTACTCATAGCTCTGAATTCGATACCACAATTAAGGCTTATAGCATTTTAACTAAAGCATTTTTTTAAGCCTAAATAGGCTTAAAAAAAATTTTATGCAAATCTAAAATTTTGTTCCTTCAAATTCTAACTCTATTTCTATAGAAAAAAACAAAATCAGAAAATGAAATTCATTACTTCAGTTAAACCGTTTACTAGAAAAATAGGACGTGTTTATAGGAAATTTACTAAAAAAAATGGAATTTAATAAACTTTTTCACTAGAAAAATGACTTACGTCTCGTTCATGAGTCATGGATAATGGTTGCTTTACGAACTACATAATTAAAAAAAAAAAATGTTCCCTTAAACTTGTGTATCTTTTAATTCTTCTTCCTCTTCACAAAGTTTTCTTGAAAAGCGCTGACAAGTCTTTCTGGCCATATACTCCCACATAAATTCGAAAATTTACCCTTGACACCAACTGTGGGTGTAGTAATAGGTTGAGGATGATTTTGGCTTGATATAGAAGGCGGGTATCAAGGGTTGACGGATGGAAAAAAAGAAAAAAAGGAGCATAAAAAAGAAGAGGGCTGTCGCGCAACTAAGGAAACAAAGCTGTCTGCACAGCTGTTTAGTTGGAACTGATAGAAACACTTTTTTTTTTCTATTCCTTTTACTAGGAATATTATATCCCAGCATTCCCAGGATTTTAAACGCTTCGAATCCAGAGACACGATACCATCTTCAAGAAATATTTTCACTGATTTTTTTTCCTCCCTTTTATATATTTCTTTTGCCACATCTGACGCTATTTCGTTGAACATTCGTAAAATATGAGATATTCAGGTGTGTGTGGGAAAACCATTGCGCAAGAATTCCTATTTTACTATCGCATCTTCGAGGTTTTTAAGTCGTGTAAGTTAGGATCGGTCGTTGTTCTTACGACGAAATCGGCTGCAACAAGAATATATATATGAAAGTTTAAGTTAAGCGCTAGTTTAAAAACAAAATGAAGCGTTAATTATTTGTTTTAAACGCGCTACTCATTTTTGAATTAAGTAGCATTTCATTTGACTTTACTTGGAGTTTTTAGGAGTAGCGTTCGTTACTTTCAAGAGGCAAATAATGAACCTGCTTCGTTACGTTTCTTGGAACGAACTCGTTTTCTTGGGAGACTTTCTGCAGGAAAGTTAGCATTGCAGGAAGGAGAAACCCATGCAATCCTCCCAAGGTTAACCTTATAGCAGGCGGATTCTAACCCATGTTTCGTCTACGACTGGGGATAATTTACGCATTCGCTGTGGTCAGCTGTGCATGAATCAACTAGCGATCGCCGGAATTTGAACCTTGATCTCATAGATCGGAAGCTCAGGATCCCCTATCCCTTCACTAATAAACTATACAGTTATCTATAGCTATGTTTATGTAAAACTTCTGATTTTCTTACTTTTCATATGTATTATTCACTGATTCTTACTCTCTGTTTTCTTACGTTTCATATGAATTATTTACTGATTCTTAGTTTCTGATTTTCTTACGTTTCATATGATTATTTACTGATTCTTAGCCCTTGATTTTCTAACGTTTCATATGAATTATTTAGTGACTTTTAGTCTCTGATTTTTTTACGGTTCATATAAATTATTTAATGATTCTTAGTCTCTGATTTTCTTACTTTTCATATGAATTATTTATTGATTCTTAGTCTCTGATTTTTTTTACGTTTCATATGAATTATTTAATGAGTCTTGTTCTCTGATTTTCTAACGTTTCATATGAACTATTTACTGATTCTTAGTCTATAGCGCGATTGAAATAGGTGATTTTAAGTTATATACTTTGATAATTTTTATTTTGGAAAAAATTATATCTCGCTAGTTCGAACACAACCTAATACATTTTCTGATTTGGCATTTTAATTTGGGATTACTATAGTAACGAAAAAGATAGATGGCCTTACCCTTCATTTGGGCATTGCAATTGTTTGCTTAAGCAAAGCAAGATTTGTGGAGAAAAAATTGGTCTTTCACTTTATTGACATTATAAAGTAAAAAGTGATTATAATGTAGCTAAGAAGCTGGTCCATGAACAGAAATAATATACCAAACGGGCAGACTCTAAATTATGATTTATCAACGTTATTTCCCATTATATGTTTCTAAAGCCCCCACATACATAATTTTATTTATGCTTTGCATTTATTTGGTTTATATCAACATGACTAAAATGAAGAAAAAGATAAATAAATCGTTCCATATAATTTATTTGTTGAGAAATTATTGATATGGTAAAGCAAGAAATCAACATAATTATTCACAAGACAATAATTGTTTACATCGAAAGAACTTAAATCACGCCTCATTTATAGTTAGTTAAGAAAACGAATATTCCCTTCTCCCCGTAGGCGAAAAAATAAGACGAACTATTTTATAATGAAGGTCAGCAGACGACTTGTGATTTGCATAATTAGTAAGTAATTATGCGACTGTGACTTTTTTTCTTAATGTGTTTTGTTTTGTGTTTGGAGGACTTTGAATATATATTACGCAACTAAACTAATTCATCATTGATCGAAAACTTGGAAATGGTTTTTACTTATTAGTGAATGTTGCAGAAGTCTCAATAATTCACTGTTAATATTTGCATATTCTGCATTCTTACCCTTTTTTATAATTAATTTATCTGTATCAATATTTATTCATCAGTAAATATTTAAAAAAAAAAAATACTATCATAGAATTTTTAAAAAAAATTCTCTTTTGTTCTGAAGTTTAACATTTTGGTTTCAAATTTAATATATAGAGGGCGCTGCTTAAGGAGAAACAAAACTTAACATAATAGTCATGAATAACTGATAAAAACTCTCAACAGAAATAATTGGCAGAACCCTTGTCTTATGAGTTGGGTTTAAAATTCAAGAATGCAGGGAGGAGTGTAATTATTTCTAACCCACTTGAATGGATAGTTTATGAACGATAATAAAATTGTGGTGTAACTACCACTATAAATATTAAATACCGTTTCACTAGTATATAAGACATGTTATCTTGATTCTCTCTAGAGGTACCTTTTGATAGATGATGGTTGGCATAGTCGATAATTAATTCCCTTCAAAATAAAATGAAGTTTTTTATGTTGTTATTTTTATTGCTCGGTATGTAAATGTTCGAAAATTCCACTTGTCAATTAAACCCTTTGATTTAGACCATCGACAGGTGTAGTATGAGTTGCAACGGGACCTTGAGGGTGGACACTGACCCCGCTTTAATGAAGATGAAACCCCGCATTTCTACTGACACAAACACGTGATCGCCTGCGAAACATGCAGGTTTGGTCTATCGCTCGTGGCTACAGATGAAGAAAACGAAGAAATAATGTTAATAAATCTAATTTTTTTTTATTATGCTGTGTACCCCAACCCTTATCTAGTTTACTCTGGAACGCTTAAATCTTTTTCATAACCGGTATCAAGGTGTTAGGAGCAAAAAGAATGGAATTAAAAAAGAAAATGGGGGGAAAAAAGATCGTTTTTCTTGGTGGTTAGACAGAATTTCTCAAGTGTCTGTAACTCTTTTTCCCTGTTCGATTCGCACCATGACCCTTTTTGGATTTTTGATTAACGCTTAAAAAAAAAAAAAAAATTGATCCTGTTACTTCAACCCCTGCCTTTTTTTCATAAAACCGTCTGTCATCGTATTTCAAGCCTGTTTCTTAACACTAACAGCAAGCCGGTAGGGGAGTATGAGTTGCGTAAAATTACCTTTTTTTCTGAAAACGATCCTATTTGTGACTGAAAACGATAACTGCGCGAACTCTTTAGAACGTTTTGAAATGTTTTTTGACATGAAATTCAATTTTCGGAATTGAATATTCAGCTCATATTTAACAACCCGCGAAGATATCTGTGAAGGAAACGTGGAAATATTTGCTAGATTTTCTTATGCATTATTTTTACATTCTGCACTGATGCCTCCATCACAATTTCTGCCGTCTTTAGTTTTATTATTTATTTTTAATGAGGGTTGGGAATTTTTTATTTTGAAGGTTTTCATTATTTTTACGTGTTAAAGCGATCTACCAAACTACATACAAAAATGGCACCTCAGTACCAGGATTGGCGTTAGAACATTTATTGTTTGTCAAAAGAGTACAACAATATTTATTGTTGTACTATGGTACAATAATTCCATGAGAAAAATAACTTAAAACGCTTTATCCAAATGTAAGCTTTCTTAAGATGTTCCATTTCCTCATCTTCTTAGATTTGAGTTTACATTTTTAAATTGCGTTTACTTGATGTCCCCCCCCCCTCGTATTTAATAAACTTTCGATGATAGAGTATTTTTCAATAGCACTATACATTTCAGAAAAATCGTAAATCTAAGAATCCTAAAATCTAAAAATGAAAAAAAAAAATCTAATCCTCCCAATCTAATACAGCACTATACATAGTGCTGTATTAGATTGGGAGGAATTGTGCTTGATAATTTTTTGAACTTAAAAAAGATTTTTTTCCACATATGTTAAGCAATAAAATTACGCGGTTTGTGGTTTTTTAGTAATTCATTTAAAACCACATATTTGTCTTTTTTTAGATTTTATCAAAATTTAATAATTTGTTTCAGTTTAAACAAAAAAAAGCTAATTTTTATAAATGCTGAAAAAAAAAACATTTTAACATAAATTACGCAGAAACAAAACTATTTATCAAAAATATAAAAACAGACACATGCATCATACTAAATTAACCATCAATAAATTGCTGAATGCAGAATTGTGTTGGTATAATCTTATCAGCAAAAATAAATGTTGAATATAAAATACCATCACGTTTTATACCTCAGATTGTGATTTGGATCACGGCTATGTATTTTACATGTTTAACAGCATTTCCAAACAGGGTAACTATCCACCATTAGTTAGTTTGTGAAAATTTAATTAAAAAGGATTAAAAAATATATTTTAAGTCTTCACCCCTTCGACGGTTGAGTTCGGCCTGAAGGTAAAAGGCCTCTTTCTTAATCATATTCCATTTCTGCAAAATGAATCACATAACAGGAGAAAAGTATTTAATGTAACCATGTAGAAACATATTATGGAATAAAGTACTTTTTAAAGGTGATAATTTTAATGAACAAAGTTAATTATATTTTAACAGCTTGAAATGTAATTAACTTTTTTTTTTCGCTGCCAAAAGCTCCGCTGCTATTCGATTATTACTTTAACTCTATTTAGCGCTCGTCTTGTAAATTCAAGAAAACATGATTCTTTTATTAACATTGATTTACTCTTAAATCCAAGCGAACTTCAGATGATTAAGAAAATGCACTGCGAAGGAGCCACGGTATCCTAGGCAACTTCCAAACAACATGCAAGGCGGGAGGATTTAATGCGCAGGGCGCATTGCCAAATGACCCTAATTCCACCTTCAGTTAGCGGATTGCAAGTTTATACACACTGTCCTTCACCCCTCGTTGTTAATTTTTGATATCCCTATGGTTTCCACTTTATATATCATCTGCTCCCCCCACTTACGGTAATCCCCACAATACTCTTTTCCTCCCCCACCCCCATTTTCATTCCTTCAAATAATTTCCGGGTGGGGTCGAAAGTTCAAAGATCGTTATGATTATTGGATTGTACTTTCGAAATAACATTCGAAAAGTTAATATCAGTGGGCGGAGAAAAAAATTTTTTTTAGAAATTTCTCGTGACAATTTCTGGATTAATTTACGATTGAATTTTCCTTTTTTGTGAAATAACTACACGTGAATTAATCATAATTACTTCTTGTCTTAAAATTTCCCAGAGTTAATTAGTCAATAGGGGTTGCTTTGGCCCTCTTTTCGGCCTATCGATTTTATGACTTTCGACTAATCTTTTTGCCAATTTTAAGGATTCTACTTTAAAGATTAATTAATTATTGTAAAACTTTGTTTTACCTTAACCTTATATTGACGCGTATAAAAGATTTCTTAAACATTTTTATTAACAACCAATTAAGAAATGAAAAATGAATAAAACATAGGGGCTTGATGTTCCCCGCGGTAACTTAACGCAACTATGAGAATCCATTATTTGGCTCACGTTAGTAATGGAATGCAGGAGGTTAAAATAATTCTTCATCTGCTCAGAATATTTATTAGTCATGAACCATTTTTTAAATATTTCTGGAAGTTAGATATTCAGTCGAAGTAAAAACCAAACACGTCCTCATATTTATCATTTGAGGTCTTCAAGCCTAATTTCGTGAGAAGTTATTCATTCATTAGTTTTATTTGATACGATTAAAATACAAACAGTAAAAACATAAACCGACAAAAAAATTTTTTGAAAGCGAGAATAAGTTTTTCTGCCAGCTTTTATCCTCAATAAGTTCCTACGATAGTTTTTTTTTAGTCACGTTATTTTATTTATTTTTTCAGAAAAACTTTCAGGAAAATAAAAATACACGATTCACTCAGGGAGCGGAGGAAAAAAAAATTTGATTCATTGGCATTTAATTTTCGCTTCTAAACGGGATCTCATTTTCGGTGAGCAACACAAACATTTTTTGAACTGTTGCCAAAAAAACTAAACTAACTTAAGATTCTTTTTTGAGACACAACCAGATGCCATGCTAGTTTAAACGTAAAATTTATGACAGATCTGTATCATTTTATCAATTGTCTTCTTTTATTTATGCTTCTTTTTATAAAGCGGAATTCTTTGTCTTTTATGCATAAAAATAAATGTCCCTATTTTGTTTTCTTATCTATTTTAAATGAAAATACTTTCATTATCGAATAAACTTTTTCTGGCTAATTCCGAAATCCTAATAATTTTCCTTTTTACAGTTTTCTTCTTTGAATAAAATGGTTTGGTTTTTAATTTATTTTCCGTAGGCATATTAAAATTGTAGGCAAGTGTTAAATTGTTGAAAATCGTAGATAGAAATAAATTATGCATTACACTTTTCATAGTAATTTCTCTAGAGTTTTCATAAAGTATTCTTATTTAATTCTTTAGATCTTATAAGAAAAATCCATGGAGACAATTTTTTTTTCTTTTCTCAATCGGAGCATGTGGCTTTGTGCCCATTTTTTTCCTTCTGGCAGTTCCTGTCAAATGTTTAGTGTCATTTATTTCATGAATCTTCTGGAGCAAATTTATTTTTTGTTTCGGCACATTACCGCTAATTTCTCTCTTCGTTGTCAATTTCTATCCTCCATGACAGTTAATCCATTGCTATGGTGACAACTTATTCTGTTCTAATGTTAGCATCCAAAAGTTTTTTCTTAAGAAAAATGTCTCTTTTATTGTTTAAAAACTTTTAAATAATTGCACGTGTTCTGTATAAGGGAAAAAATTTTGATTCTTGTAATTTTGACCGTTTTCATATGTTTACATGCGTTCAGGGATCAGAAAAACTACATTATTTTTGTAGTTTACTGCAACCTTGTTGTAAATGTAGTTAACTAAAACTACTTTTTTTAAAAATGTAGTCCGTGTAGTACTGTCCGCAATATTTGTTCTATCCGATTTGATATGAATTTATTCGTCGATTTTATAATATTTTAATATCTGCTGAGGATAGGTAAGGAGGAACATCAGTGTTCGGAGTGTCGGTTAAAAGCATACTGGGCAGTGGCACTTGACATTAAGAAGACCTTGATGTAGGGCATACCGGGTAGTGGCACTGAACCTTAAAAAAACATCAGTATAGGGTATGCCGAGCAAATGTATATAGGGGAGGAGCACTTAGCCAGACCTAGTGTATATTTCGGACATTTACCAAAGCAACTATGTGATTATCAACTTTCACCAGAGGAAGTCAACAACCACCTATTTCGGTCATTTACAGTAACATATGTACAATTTAGGAAATCGTAGTCAACATACAAGTAAAGAAGATAATTTAAATAGCTTTATTTTTTGTTTACTTTTTTTTCTTACACAATATTTTTTCTTCATTTTTTAATATTATATAGGACTCCTCGTCTTCGCTGAATTTTTAAATTCTTAATTGACCATTATATTTAAAACGCTGCCTGTTTATTGCGATTAGATATTTATTTCATCTGTTATCAAATTATAGTTATCATGAAAGATTTCTGAAAGTTATAAAACTTTTCTCTTTTTTCTAAGTTATAAAACTCTTTAATTTAATAGTATCTAAAATTAAATAAAGTGGTCAAAAGTTTGTTAAACTATTTCGCTTCACAGAGCCGACCGGCCTGTGTAGGGATTGGGGAACTGCCTTTGCATCAGAAAGGTTCTGGGTTCGAATGCCGGGCAAAAGCATGGGTGTTCTTTCCTTCTCTGTACTATCTGTCCTTATTGTGGGAGCAACGTTGGCCCACCTAATATGGTGCCCCTGAAAGAGTGGCCAACAAATCTGCCCTTCAGATGCCTGTATGGCGTAAGTCGTTCCCCAGGTGGGTATTGGGGGGGGGGATTTCGCTTCACAGATAATTAGTTAAAATCACATTACGTGCCTGTTTTGGGCAGATGTTAAGTTTAGAGAAAGAAAAAAAAAACTCCCTAAACAATCAAATTTTAAGTTGTTTTTTTTTTTGAAAATTTAATGTTATTTAAATATAGGGGTCCAGCTTTATGCTTTTTTTAAGACATTGATCCCTCTCATTAAAAAAGAACTTGTCCAATTAAAACTTTTGATCTAGAAAAAAGGGTTTAGCATGAATACAGTTATAGCTCATGGTCAAGAAAGGGTGTACTGCCTTTGTGGTCAATGACCGCCTGCCATTTTTTTCTCTCATTTCGTGGTAATTTCTAGTTCATTTTTAGCCCCTTCATTTATTTTTTGGTATAGGTATCCCGGGGCAACGCTACTGAACACAACGGGACTCGACAAGTACGTAGTTCCGGCCGACTTGACCGCATTTGTGGGGTATCATTAAAAAAAGATTTTATTTATTTGATATCCATTCCAGGAAAATTGAGAATTCTTTTAATTCTTTCTGCTGCGATTGAGATTTCTTTTTGACGTCTTTTCTCGTTTCATTATGTGTTTACATATCGGGGGCGTGGCGGGTCTTAATTTTTCACTAAGCAGATGTGTTTAATCTTTCTAACATAACGCTTAAGATAACATAAAGAATTTCATGTTAGATAGTTCTTGAAAAATTATTGATTGATTCTAAAATTATCCCCACGATTTGCGTGGCTGTGTAATTGGTTTGAATAGGAAGGAGGTTCTTAAGATTTATTGGATAGAATTTTTTTTTCCATGGCGAATAGAGATTTCGCCGCCTAATGTTTATTAAAGCAAAATGTGATTTATTAAATCTTAGACTTATAACGATTCCAACTACTTCACACAAATCCTGTCAAAGTTGTGTTTTTATCTAAGCTGCTAAAATTTAATACAATGTTATTCTTATGTTTCCCATTCAATATCATCTTTATACTATTTATACAATGTCATTCTTATGTCATGCATAACACTACCATCCTTATGTCAAACATTTAATATCTTCCTTATCTGCACACATACGTAAAAGTTATGTATCTCTCCTTTCCAACATCTTCCTCATGCCATCCTTTTACTGTATTTCTTATGCCATTCATCTAGTGTCATAGTTATGCCATCCTTCCGTCATTTATCATTCATCCAATAACAACCTTATCTTCACGTGCATAAAAATATGTAAAAGTCAAATTTATTTTCTAATTTTATATTCCTCATCCATCCAATATCATCCTTATGCCATCCATCCAACATCAACCTTATATTACTTATGCGATCCATCTAACATCAACCTTATATCGTCCATCCATCCAACCTTATATCTTCCATCCAATATCATCCTTATGGCATTTATGTCATTATTATGCCATCCTTCTGTCACTTATCATTCATCCAATAACATCTTTATCTTCACATGCATAAAAATATGTAAAAGTCAAATTTATTTTCTAATTTTATATTCCTCATCCATCCAATATCATCCTTATGCCATCCATCCGACATCAACCTTATATCATCCTTATGCCATCCATCCAACATCAACCTTATATCATCTTTATGCCATCCATCCAACATCAACCTTATATTATCCATCCAATATCATCCTTATGCCATCCATCCAACATCAACCTTATGCCATCCATCCAACACCAACCTTATATCGTTCATCCAATATCATCCTTATGCCATTTATCCAATGTCGTTGTTATGCCATCCTTCTGTCACTTATCATTCATCCATTAACATCCTTATCTTCACGTGCATAAAAATATGTAAAAGTCAAATTTGTTTTCTAATTTTATATTCCTCATCCATCCAATATCATCCTTATGCCATCCATCCGACATCAACCTTATATCATCCTTATGCCATCCATCCAACATCAACCTTATATCATCTTTATGCCATCCATCCAACATCAACCTTATATTATCCATCCAATATCATCCTTATGCCATCCATCCAACATCAACCTTATGCCATCCATCCAACACCAACCTTATATCGTTCATCCAATATCATCCTTATGCCATTTATCCAATGTCGTTGTTATGCCATCCTTCTGCCACTTATCATTCATCCATTAACATCCTTATCTTCACGTGCATTGAAATATGTAAAAGTCAAATTTATTTTCTAATTTTATATTCCTCATCCATTCAATATCATCCTTATCTGCTCACATATAAAAATAATTAAAAATTATATCAATCAACTTCATGTTTCTCGACCATCCTATATTTTTCGTATGTCATCCTTCCTATGTCTTCCGATGTCATGTTATTCTTCCGTCATTCATCCAACATCATCACCTTCAGACACATAAAAAAATATACAAAAGTCACATTTATTTGTCAATTTTTATATTCCTCATTCGTCCAATATCATTCTTATTGTCATCGCTAGCTGAAACCAAGAAAAATATTTGTTTTTGATCATTGAGATTTTTGTTACATCATTCTCAATTTTAAGTTAATTTAATTGAAATGCTATTTTTATTAGATACGTGATCATTTGATTTTTATAAACGATTTTAACTTTCTTGAAAAACAACGCAGGTCGAAAAAACTGGAGAAAAAAAAAATTTCAAAGAGCCTTATTCGAATTCCCTATTAAAATTGTAAAAACGAATAATCATCTTAGCAGCGAAACTTCATTCAACTGGATATCCAATCACTATCTTTGTCAATTGATGAGAACCTGCCTCAATAGCCAGATGGCAGTATTTTGCTTTAATGCTAACACCATCTCTTTTCTTAAAGAGAGTTGACAATGGCGAAGAAGTTGTCCAATAATTCGACTCTAATTGACAGGCGGACAGAAAGAATATGTAGTGAAAGAAGAAAATCGAATTTATGTGTTCCAAACGGAAAGAGGAGGGGGGGGGACAAAGGCTCGCCCAATCGCTTGGTGTGTGACAAAGACAATAGGGCTCTTGGAAATAGTGCTATTGACAATGCTGTTTAAAAATTCTTTGCCCTTGCTCCTTGATCGGGCAACAAGATGGGCCTTCTACAAATTTCTTATTTATTTTGCATGTCTTTGAAATTATATGATTTGTTTCCTAAGTTGAAAATATTCGATTTTTTTTTTCTGTCTGAATTTGATGATTGTTTTAAAAATATTAGAAAAATTAATCTTTTTTTTTATTAATACTTTTAATGCTGTTACATGATTACTTAGCATTTGTCACTGTATTTTTTTGTGAAAAAAATGTCAAAATTAATAAACGCAATTTGTTTTTAACATTAAACTGCTTGCTTTTTCAACTTGTTACAACTGTTGCCACCTAATATTAAATTGTTAATAAAAAATCTATGTTCCGATTTCCTTACGAGAAAGATATTATAGTAAGTTTTTAAATTTTCAAGACAATAGAATAATTTGATACCAAAAAAAGTGTATCATTTATTGCATTCAAGAATGAAAATTTATAATTGAAATCTCGAAAATAATTCCAAAAACTCTCTATTTAGCGAATCGTTTGCTAAAAATTCTTAGTTACGAGATACGTTAAAATGAAATTTTGTCAATTATGAAACCTTTGCTGTAATTATGTTCTTTTTTTTTTTAAATATAAAAACTAATGAAGAATTAATTTTGAAACAACCTAAATTCATCGATTTTTTATTTTTTTTTCAAAGTTAAAAATTTTGCTCCGATTATTCTATTCTGCACAATAGCATAAAATTCATGTAAAAAATTATTCTCTATAAAAGTTTGAGAGTTGTGTAATAAATATTAACAGTTAAGGTTGCTAACAAATTATTCTACATTTGTTCCAAATTTGTATTAACTACCATATTTTCTATCAGAAATAAGGTCTAAACTATGAATGGTTTTCTTCAACGTTAGAAGGCACCTTTAAAAAACGCTCGAGCGTTGAATCTGTTTCATTTTCTTGCCGGTCCCTCTTTTTAAAATATGAAAATGTGTTTACCTATTCCTTGGCTGACGTCAGACTGTATTGCGACAGTATTCCATACATTAACTTGCTGGAACTGATGAAGTTCTGGGCCGATGGGTTTCGCAGCTAATGCCCTTTCAGGACATGCTGACATTGGGGCTCTTGAAGGCCAAACTAAACAATTGCATTTTTCAACCCGTTTTTCGTCCGAGATATGATCCAAACAATTTTTAGCATATCGTGAAGCTCCCAAACCGTGTCTTTAATGCGTCGTTTCTAGAACGCTTCAGGTATTTCTTTAATTGAGACGCGGATTATACAACTGGGTGAAATTCAAAACTTTCTTTTTTAAGTTTCAAATTAATTTGATAATTTTTTTAAAAAATGATTTTTAACGTAGGTAAATGGATTTTACACTTGACTTCCATTTTTAGGTTATGGAAGTCATTTTCAATGGAGCGATTTTCAGCTGCTCCCAACATATATACACAATGGAATTATCTTCAATGCGTCGTTCTCCAGTTTTCTAGAACGATTGTAATATTTCTTTAAAGTAGGCAGGAATTATACAACTGTGAGAAATTCGAAATTTTCGTCTTTAAGTTTAAGAATAATTTCTGACTGAATCCTCAATTTTTAGTATGATTTTTACTGAATCTGTTTGCAGAAATCTGATTTACTGAATCTGTTGTAAGTTTTTAACTGAAGTCAAATTTAATGGAATAATATTTAGCGTATCGTTAACTTCCTAAACCAAGTCTGGACTCAGTTCTTATTGGAACGTTTCAAACTTTCTCTTCTTAATTAGAGGTAGGAATTCGAGAACTAGGTAAAATGCGAAACTTTCATCTTTAAGTTACATATTAATTTGGGATCGAATCGTCAATCTTTGTTCGTCAGTTCTTTCATCTTTAAGTTACATATTAATTTGAGATCGAATCGTCAATCTTTGTTCATCAGTTCTTATTGGAACGCTTCAAACTTTCTTTTGATTAGAGGTAGGGATTCGAGAACTGTTTAAAATGCAAAACTTTTATCTTTAAGTTACATATTAATTTGGGATCGAATCGTCAATCTTTGTTCGTCTGTTCTTATTGGAACGCTTCAAACTTTCTCTTGATTAGAGGTAGGAATTCGAGAACTGTTTAAAATGCGAAATTTTCTTCTTTAAGTTACATATTGATTTGGGATCGAATCATCAATCTTGGTTCGTCAGTTCTTATTGGAGCGTTTCAAACTTTCTCTTAATTATAGGTAGGAATTCGAGAACTGGGTAAAATGCCGAAACTTTCATCTTTAAGTTACTTATTAATTTGGGATCGAATCGTCGTCAATCTTTAGAATGGTTTTTAAGATTACAAAGTTTCTGTCCAGCTGTGAGTTTTCTACAATTATTCAAGACTGCTACGTCAAATTTACCCTATCTCTAGCCAGCGCCTTCTATGCTAATTATGAAAATGGCGCAAAATCTCAATGAGTGGAAAAGTCAAAGTTTAGCGAAAATGAGTTAGTTCCCCAACGCACAGCTTGTGGATATCGTTCTGAACTGTTCTGACGATGCCGTTCGAAAACAAACTGAAAAGTTTAATCGGTTTTCATCTTAGGAGAAGAGTTGAGATGTTCTTTCCTTCTCTTTTTGTTATGAATAAATCATTTTGTGTTGAATTCAAAAACTTTTCTTTGCATAAGTTTATTTTCCAATGTTGCATTTTTTGTTACTTTTTCATCAAAATGAAAATTCATATAAAATATGCATTTAAAAATTTAGAACTCGATTGGTGCATTTAAAGTAAAACGATTAAACCAGATTTAGTAGGAATGTTCCTTAAGTTTATAAAAATCTGATTTGTATTTTCTTAACCTTTAAAATGTTAACTCTATTTATTGTAGCTTAATTTTCGGAAAGAACTTTTTAAAATATTAATGAAAATAATTATTATTAACTAAAGAATTATGACGCCTTACGAAAGTTAGAATTGAATCAATCAAAAAATCAATACAGTTAAACGATAAATTCGCTTAATTTGCACTTTTTTTTTAAAAAAAAAAAAAGAAAAGTTTTATTACCATTAAGAAAGTTTATTCACTATTTAGTATTATTCGCTTATGAAATATTCGATTAAGTTATTTTTTACGGCAGGATGGTATTTATAGTTTTAAAAAATATGGCTGTGTCTCAAATGTAAAGCACTTATACCGTGGCTTTTTTATTTTCGTTAAAAAAAACTTTAAAAAACGCTTTTTTTCTTCTTTTTTTTTAAAGTTAATTTGTAATTTTGTTACTGTTCCTTTAAACATGAAATTGGTTTTTAAATATTTGAAAAGCAAATTTTTTTAATAACATAAGTTATAACTGTTTCGAAACGTGTGCAAATTAATTATTTGAATTATTGGCGAAGTAAGTTTATATTTTATAAGTTTGAAACACAATGCACGTGATGTTCTTGATTTCTGGCCTCCAGCGAGATATTGAAATGTGAATAAAGTAGTTGCTGTTTTATCATCTTATTTATTTATTGTTTTCGCAGCTGATAGAGGAGTAGGTCATAGTCATCCCCTGCTTATCCCAAATATGGGTTTATTCTAGATATTGAAGATTAGGGTCAGATAAATGTCACGGAATCCGCTAAGCAATCAAACCTTCTTCAATTTCTTTTTATCGTCGTCCATTTTTCCCGGCATACCTTTCAGCAATGCTTTCTGAAGCACCAAATTCAAGAATAGATTTCGGTTACCCAAGCAAATCGTGCCCGAAAGACGCGTGTTTTTCCTTTCTCTTTCATGCATTATAGCACCGGTGGTAGTCTATTTAACTTTGTGCATCTTACTAGTTACAATATTTACAGTGTGCATAGTTGCATAGTTAAAATAATAGTGCATAATTGCATAGTTATCAGAATTTTAACAATAAAAGTTTTTTTTTTTTTTTGAAAATAACTGGCTTTAATTAGAAAGGATAATGAACATTGTTGGGGCTACTTTTTTATATTCTTTTTTCATGATAATTAAAATTTATTTAAAATTAATTTTAATTAAATTTAAAAAGATAATTAAATTAAAAAAATTAAAAAATAAATTTAAAAAAAAAATAGAAACTGCGTGAAATGAAATAGCCCAAATGTTATTCGAAATGTTAATACAAATGGCTAAGATTCGATATTTTTTTTTAAATGGCTGAGATGAATTGAAGCAATTTTTGCATTTTTTTGGTTAAAAATGTTTACTATTGTATTAGTTTATGTACTATTTGTTTATAAACGGTCAAAACTCTAATTATAGTATTGGTAATTTTTGAAAAAATTACTATTATTGCTTGTTATTCTGGACAAAAAATAATGTATATTCGTTGAACAGTCTTTTTGTAATTTTTCAAATAATAATGACGCCTATTTTTGAAGCAAAATAATGTGAGTGCTTGAAAAATATTCTGATTACTTGCCTGTTCCTTCAAATTATTTAGAATTGTTTTAAAATATTTTTTAAAGGAAGAAAGAAAAAAAAGCTATGGTCAAAAAGTTAAGATTTGTGAAATAGTGATATTTTATTTTATTTGTGGTTTGTCGTATAAAAAAAATTTATAAATCAACATTGTTAATTTCTTCGTAATCCAATGAAGGACTAATTATAATTTATGTCGTGTAAATTACTTGATGATTCCTGAAATTTTTAAATTTAAACAATGTCAGTAATTCTTTAATATCCTATAACAATTTTAAATCTTCTAATATCCACTTATGCAATATCTTTTATGTGGATTACATGTTATCTTTTTTTTCTTCTTCCCTCAGCAGAATAATTGGGCTTATAAAAAAATTAACGAAATAAACTTTTTAACGGCGTTTCGTGATATCCTCTTTCTTGGTAAATGAAATCTGAATTATCTTTTTCTCCAAAACGATTTATATTTATTTAAAAAGAAATAAAAAGAGAAAAAAAACTAACTTGACTAGACGAATAAATTAAGGCATTTTAGACCCATAGTCAGGAGATGCTCTTCATTTGCATAGTGGTGCGTAAATCAAAAGTAACAAACGAGTTCGAAGCCAGCCAAGCGCTGCAGACGATAAATTTTATCCTCTTATGTCATCATGTTTTTTCTCGGAGTGTTAAATACTAAATGGATACTGAGTGTTGTAGACGCGTAGAGATTTCGAACAGCACTTGTTGCTGTTTATTTTCAATCGCTTCTTTTTCTTGGTGATAGAAAACTAAATATAGTATATTTTATACCACCTGCTGAAATTGATCTCATGATTGGGTTTTACATTAGGAAGCTGGAATGTAACAGCTTTAGTTCAAGACATTGACATAAACTGTATTTTATGCTGAGCTGAGAGTGATTGTTAAGGCCGGATGCATGTTTTTAGGTCCCGGGTCAAAATTCATATTGGGTAAAATGTTTCCTTAAAGCACATAGGGTATTTTAGTAAAATTAGAAAAACAGAAAGAGAAAAAACTCTGAAAATTAGAAAATTTTCGATTTGTTAAATAATAAAAATTGGTCCTGACTCTTAGAAATTTAATTTTTGAAATGCAATGTATGGGTGGTGAAAACGGAATATCTTATGTTAATGATATCTCTCTTATTTACAGATATGTTTACTATGTACGCTTATACTAAAAATACTTTTTTTTTCTTCTCGTAATTAAAATACTATGAAAATTTTTTCAAAAATTTTGTATTTTTAAACGATGTACAAGTCTCCCCCAAGATTTACCTTCGACATCAGTTTTTTTTTTCCTTTTTTTTTAACATTCGTGTTCTTATGTGACGTTCGAACAGCATTCGCAGTCATTGAACATAATTCATAAGAACATATTGAACAAAATCATGACAGACCATTTATAATTACTGCTTGTAACTAACAATGGCTCGTTATTTTTGGCACAATGAAAAATCGTAGTAGATGGGTATTGAATAAGTCGACTCATTTTTTTTTGTGTAGCTCTATTTTTTGTTCTTTCTTTTGACTACATATCACCTAGTTCCGGATGCACCCGCCACCCCTCATCTAATTGGGAGGGAACGGAGGTTCAATAACAGCATCCTTTTTTTGTTTATTTATCAAGAGGAAGAAGACTTTTATTTGATCGCCATTCTGAATGCTAAGACAGGAAAATGTCATTACGTTCTGACGTTTAAGCGTTAAATTTGTTTAGATATTCTGCTCTACTGTATAAGCCTAAAGAATCATTAGTTGAATTTGAATTTTGAAAAAAACTTTTGTTTAGTACACAAAGTGTTCAAAAAGCATCACTCGTGTAGTTAATTTTACTTTAAATGATATAATGAATTGAAGACAGGAACAAAAACAGATTTCATATTATACAAATTCCCCGTAACTTTTTTATCGAACAATCGTCATAGAACGTACGTCCGTTATAGAACTTAACGCCACATTAGCAAATTGTGGCAAGCCAGATTTGTAGAAAATAGTTAATTATAACCAATATATCTTACATCGAACTTCACCTTTATTTTTTTTCTAGAACATTTTATTCGTCTTAAAACAGCACATACCATTAAAAAGCAAAAAATAAAAAATTATCTTATCAAACTGAGTTGTTTTTGAGAGAAAAATAAAAGTAGGTTGAGTTGCAACAGAAACGGCGAAAAAAATCGTTTGCTCCATTATCGCTGTTTAATTGCTTTTTAAAGGCGAAAGTAGGGTAACGTATAATGATGAACATTAAGTCAAAAAAAATTATTTCGTAACTCATAAATTTTTGCGCAGCGGTTTAATTTAGTTTATTATTAAAAAAAATCAGTATAAACAACAAAAGTTATTGACAGTTCATTTTTTTTTATTAACAGATAAGGTGAAGTATTTATTTTATAATAACCTTGCCGGTACTACACTTCAATTTATGAGTGTCAACCTATGAGTGTAGTCAGGAACTTTGTTACTTATAATTTCTGTTCATAGTAAAAGTTCACAAAATTATCATCATTCATTTGCGGAAATAAAAGTCAAACATTGTTTCTTAATCATAGTGTTGAAAGACTTATTGTAAAACAATAACAAGATACATTGAAGAAAAAAAAAAGGAATTTACACACTTAGAATAACTTTAGATCATCAAATTCATTTACTAAAAGATTTATTTATTAAATTCAGAAGAAAAAAACTTAATATTTAATTAACAAAAATGTATTTAAATGTTCAAAAATACCTATTTATTTTTCAAACTACTTAGGAATAAATTAGTGCGTTCATAAATAAAAATTTATTTATCCCTAATGTTAATTTGTAACTACAGGGTGTTCTTTAATGACCAACCTTAAAAATATATTTTTAGAATATTTGTCAAAAGAAGTGGAAATTATTTACGCATTAGGTTTCGCGAATTTATATTTAAGCGAAGAATTACCGAAAACGCTTTCGAAATCTAACAAACCACTACTGAGAAAGACTAGACTAACAAATTCAAAAACTTGTTTGATTGCCGAAGAAAACAGAGCAGAGTTGAAAGGTGAAAATTAGAAACTCCTTCAAGTTATTGAATTGATATCCATATCATTTTAAGTCTTTTTCTTTACTCAAACATTAATTTATCACTCCTAACTTTTTCTATATTTTTGACAAGGATTCTAAAAATGCTTCCGAAAACTTCACAGCGTGAATACAATTAAAACTGACTCTCAGTTATTTTCGAATAAAGTCAATGTGATATTAAAAAAATATATATCGTACTGAAATTCTAGTTTACTTCTTATCAGTTGTTACACTATAGAACATATTTTTATTCTATGGAACAAACATTCAACTGATAAGATTCAAACGATTTCCTATTTTATTCGGGAAAATGCCCTTGATATACTATAAGTTTTTATTCGCGTGTAGCCCCGATCACAACAGAACTATATGCGATCGTGTTCATATTTGAATAGTAAAACACATGAACGGGAACGAAATTTGTGTTGGAATAAGGCTTCACTATTGTGTTCGATGAGCTATGCGCAAATGCGTCAATAAATGATCAATTTATTGTTCGTGCTTAACGATCGTCTGCCCTTCAAAAAAAAATTTTTTTTTTTGCTATCTCTTTTCATTCTATCACGATTCGAATGAAAGACTAGTATATCGATAGACTGGTTAGCAAGCGTTAATAGTGCATTGGATTCGGCCTTTTTTTTTTTTTTTTTTTTTTTTTTTTTTTTTTTCGGGGGGGAAAAAAAAAGACAGCATTGGAACTGTTCTAATTTCATCCTTTTGATGCCGCTGGGAAAAAAAAAATTCTTTTTCAATTCCGCCCACCTAAATTTAATCTTCTTACATTTGCCATTAAGTTGATGAAGGACAAGTTGAAGGTGAATCCCTGTAATTGATTCATAAATGAACAATCGATATTTGGAATGATGATGCATTGGTTGATTTGAAACATTGTTCAAATGAAGTTTACATGACTTTTTAAAAATGTTTTATGGTATTTTGTACTTCTATAAATTTTTAAAAATTTTCTTTTTAAAAAAATAAAAAAAATTTTTTTTAATTTTTTTATTGATATAAGTTATTTAGTTATACGGAATTATGAACATAAAGTATGCTTTCTACGTTTATATAAAACAACGGGAAAATTTTATGTTTCTGCTCTAAAATTTTGAGAAAAAACAAACAAACAATTATTGATGGGTGAATTTTTAGCATTAAAAAAAAGTAAAGACTCGATAATCCTTGTACCTATTTTTTTAAATTTTTTCATGTCATATCTACCGCTTTGTCAAATTATAAAAAAATTAATTTACTTACAAATTTCTACAAGAATTAAATTTGACCTATTATGTTTAGCATTCAAATGTTTAGATGTACTTTTGTTTGTTAGAAAATTATCTTTCAAAAATCTAAGAATTAAAATCCTGATTTTATAAATTGCATCTTTATGGTACATACATCGTTTTCTAAGCTCCCAATCTTTCTCCATAAGTATTCATAAAATTTAGTCCTATAATTGCTTAAGAATTTTTTGTTTTATAATATAATTTATAAAGCAGCGATAGCTCGGTTGCTTATTGAATTAGATAGGGGTTCGAATCCCAGTGATGACAAGTGGATTTGTATTCTGCTCCCATCTCACACCAACCAGGGCGATGATGTAAAATAGCTCTAATGGTAGACAGATCATGGATTAGAATCTCCTCGCCGTAGAAAGATTTTCGTGGTTTTCCTTTCTATGTAACACAAATGTAAGTTCCATCAAGAAGACCTCTCAACGCTAGTTGTACCAATCCTTGATCCACGAGTCTCCTTGTGTTCTCGGTTGTTTTCAGAATAACAAAGCTACGGAATTGAACATTGAATGCTAAAATCTAAAAAATGATTCGGCTGTTCAGCGTCTGTTATTAAGAAAATCATATAATTATCTAAAAAAAGAAGTATTTGAAAAAAAAAAAAATTCAAAATTAGTATATTTTTAATTCCTTTTCCCCCTTAAACGATATTCTTAAATTAACGCTGTTGCTAAAAATAAAAATTTGCCTGCCATTGTTATTCAAAATGATTAAATCTAGCAAAAAGTAATTCAGTTCTTTTTTCTTAAAAAATTTTTCCAATTATTCGAATATTACCTGCCTCCCACACTGAAGCCGAAAGAAAAAAAAAAACGCTTCTGATCTTACCGATTTCAATTTTATTTACACCCCTTTTGTACATTAGAAAAATGAAAAGGTAAAAGATCCGGTTGGGATGAATCTAAAATTTGCTCTGCGGTTTTCTTTATACATTCTTTTTTATTCGGAAGGCGATATTCTTTTGAGTTCTTTGGGGTCGATTCCATGGCGAATCACGCTTGAAGATGTAGATAGAATCAGTTCAGAATAAAGACCGTTGTATCGTTTGACCTTTTCTATAGTTTTCTGGCGAAGTAGGTGGTTTGGTCGAAGTTGTACCGGTTGACCGGTGAAATGCTATGGTTGTGGTCAGTTGGGCAAGTAGATAATAGCGAAACCAAACCTTATTTTGATACATACCTGTTTTAAATTGGTTTCTCCATGACTTGATTCGTGTGTTGACTTAATGTGATAGGGAGTTTTCTCTGTTATATGTTATTTCCAACTTTTTTTTTTTTTTTAATTTACATCACATGTTGCGTTCTCATTATTTGTAGAAGTTCTACGCTTTAAAAAAAATCCAATAAATCTACCTAGTGAAATATCGAGCAATTAATAATTATTTTGCTCTAATATTCTACTATGAATATAAAATAAATGTAAAATGTAGTGTACAAATCGTAAAAAAAAGAGGGGAAACCTGAGTAACTTTTTATCTAATGATCGGATCTTTACTTTCTAGGACTCGATCTTAATGACTACAGGTGGTGACCTCAAATATGTTTATTATTTAGCGCATTAAAAAAGTCATATTCAAGAAAAAGTCAGTCATTAGAAAAGTCATATTTTTAGATTTGATTTCTCAGTGAGTCTTCGATCGATTTTACTCAAATTTTGTATTTTGCCATGTAATAACATTCTTTAAAATGATACAAGAATTGTATTCAAAATTTTTCGACTATATTGAATAAAATAATTAAAAATAAAACTATAAATATTTACTAAACGTTGTTTTTTTTCGTGAAATTATTTTTGGATAAACTAATTTTATAATTGCGTGCAATTGCTTAAAAAAAAATCATGAGATGTGGCGAAATACGCAAAATGTAGCTTTAAACAGTTCTTCTGCCCAAACTATTAGAACCATACTTCTCAGATGCGACTACCTGGGGGGTCGGAAATCCGAATCGCTCGGAAAACAGGTATGTTTATTCAGAGAAAGTACGTTTTCATGTCTGATTTTGTAGCTTAAAAAATATCGTCTGCACTAATTAATTAGCATATTTAAGGTCACCCTATCGAACCATTAAAATTGAGTCCTAATACGTGAAGATTCGATCGTTAAATTAGATCAATAGTTATTTAGAGTGGTTTTTGCGCTCCGTACAATGAATTTTTAATGTAATGCGCAATTAATAATTATTACAGTAGTAAAATTACAATTATTAATTTAACGAATTTTAAATAGTTATTTGCAGCATTAGATGGGAGTTTCTTTAATTTACAATAATTAAATAAATAATAACTATTTTGTGATAATATAAAAATCGGTATTCTACTATATATCTTGATATTTTTTTCAATTCAAATAATTTAAACTAGTCAGCATTTTAGTTACACAAATGAAATTTAAAAATATTCGCGATACATCGTCATTAAATATCGATTTTTACGATACATAGCGATTTTTTTCTTCCTTTTTTTTTCAATTTAAATAATTTGTAATATCTTGGTTCAATATCTCCATTGCTGAAATTAAATTTATCAACGTTCGCTATACATGGGCATTAAATATCGATATATTTCAATAGATCGCTTTATTTTTACGAGTTAACTTATTTTTAATATTTTTTAATTATTCAATTTTTCTGTTACTTAAATAAATTAACCAACATTCATGGTAATATCTTTTTCGATTATTATTGCTATAAATAACTCTTTTGAAATCGATATTTTTCGTTATTGATAAAAATTGTGACTATATTATGATATTTATCGGTACCTATATAATCTCGGTATTAAGGCTTTTGTAACTGTCGTTTATTTCATATTTATTGTAAGACCTGTGCAATATATTGCAAGAATATTTTTTAAATTTTTGTTATAGCTACAATGTTGTTATCGTTAACTGTTGTTTATTTGATATTTATTATCATGAAACACGGTATTCACGATATTTCATGAGAAGTTTTTTTTTTTTTTTTTAAATTGTGTTATTCATGTGGTAGGTATATTATCATTATCGACAACTGTTGTACATTCGATATTTATCGTAAAACGATTTTTCTCCCACTTAATTTTTTATAAGAATTTAGATGAGACTAATTGAAAATGAAAATTGAAGTTGATCAATCTAAATAACTTTGAAAATACTCTAGTATATTCGCTTTTGAAGTTACAATTGATTTAAGTTATGAAATTAAATTATGCTATACCATTTTTGTTCGTAATACTTTCTGTTTGATTGTCGTTCTACTAATCCCTGTCGTCTTGTAGAACGGCAGGTGCCTAGCAGTTCCTGTCACATCTAAAGACATCTTTAAGTACGTCACAAACGATATTTCCCAGAAATTATTTGAGTTGAGTGATTTAATGGAACGTTTTCTTTTGTTCAAAAATTATGAATGACGACTATTTTCATGTAATAACTTCTGCCTGGTTTATTTTTAGTTTAATTAAGCATGAAAGGAAATAAACATTAAGCATCTTGTAAGTTTTTTAACGAACTAAGTGCTCCGCTTAGAATCGGGCGTTTTTACAATTTTACAATTTAATATCATCATACACATTTACAATTTAATATCATCATACCGTAAAATTCTGATTAAATGCCCCTTAAATTTTGCCCGAAGTCGCTAAGATGCCAGAATATGTGTGTTAACTGCACCAAAGAAAATAGATGAGACTTAAATATTACTGAATTTAATTATAATTATATTAATTAGAATTTAATTATATTAATTAGAATTTAATTGTATAAACTCATCTGCTAGGGCAGGCACAAAACGTACTTTCTCTGAATAAATATAACGTTTTTTTAACGGGTGCGGATTCTTAACCATCAGATTAAATCTTTGATCCGATCATCTAACCATAAGATCGAACATATGGAGAATAGCCGCAATCTGGAAAATATGGTCCCGATGCACACTTCGAGTTCACCCATTTAAACCATTATGATCTTTCATCCCAAAATCTGATTTTTAGTGCAAAAGTTATTCAGGTTAAAAGTAATTTTTTATTTTGCGTATTGAACACAAATTATTCAATTCTTTCCATTCAAATAGACATTTGAGGAGGGAAAAAGAAAATAGAATTTTTCGGATTAAGTCAAAATATTTATGTACTTTAAAAAAAAAAAAAATAGAAAGAAAAACGTATAACCAATCAGTTTATGTTGTTCCGTCGTATAAACGAACTGTTTTAATTTGCATATTTTAAGAATGGACTGGTACTACAACTAAGCGACGTATAATTGAAAAAGACGTATAAATAAGAAGCGTTAAAAAGTACTTTTTACTGTGTAAACGCTTTTTTTAATGAAATGTATGCAAATGTAAACTTTAAAAAAAGGGGGGGAACATATAGCAGATAATTTATGTTCTTCCATCGTATAAACAAACTGTTTTAATTTGCATATTTTAAGAATGGACTAGTACTACAAATAAGCGGCGTATAAATAAGAAACGTTAAACGGTACACTGTGTAAACACTTTTTTTAATGAAATGCTTGTTTATATGCAAATGTAAACTTCGAAGAAAAAAAACATTAAAAAAAGCAGTAGTTGTAGTTTTTATTTTGACTATTTCAATATATGTAGCATATTTATTTCTTATCCAGCAAATAAATCTCTCGTGCCATTCACATTTCGTTCCCAATTTAGCTCTAAAAATTTCCCCGTCAGTTTTAAGGCACGTGTCTAAAATCCGATACATTTAAGTACTAATGTTCCTTGTACTGGGAAACGCCCGAGTTTTTTTATCATTAGAAGAAAAAAATCCGTATCCCGAAAAACCCATTTCTTGGAAATCGGAAGTTGTCCTGGGCAACCAGTATATCAACAGAAATTCGAGTAGATTGGGGTCAGGGGTCTGGCCGTTGTCCGGCTACTGTGTTGTTCATTCAGTGGTCAGGGTGAAGGGGAAAATTGATCAACCGACATTGGTGTAGGTGCTTTCTCATATCGTTTGCTTCAATATTTATTTTGGTTGTGACTTGTTTCCTGTGTGCTGGTTTTTAAACCTTACGTAATTAGCAATCGACCGCTTGCTGAAGTTCATGGGAAATTTTCCTTTTTTTTTTTGTTCGTTTGATCATTAACTATAATAGAAATAATAATAATAATAAAAATGGTTAACCTACAAAGTTTTATTTACTACGAAATTTATTTTTGTAGTAAATGAGACTTTGTCGGATAAAATAGTAGTTTTTATGAACTTAAATTTAATGTTTTTTTATGTTCCTAAAGTTGTTGCAAAAATCGAATAAATTTCAAATACTTTTGCAATACCATTATGAAAATAAATATATTATATTTTTAAACTTTTTTTTTATTTATTTATCTGCATAGTTGCTGCCGGTTCAGGGGGGGGGGATTCTAAAACCCATTTCCACCGATCCTAAAACCCATTAAAAATTTTCTATTAGTACATTCGAGAGGCACTTGCAAAATAAATTAAAAGTGTTTCTATTCTATTTTCCCCCTAATTATTTAAAAGATAAAGTCAGTCATGATTTTAGCTTACAGCTCTTATGTGATGAAAAACTAATTTCATAATTATTTGTCTTTATCGATTATCTGGGGTAAGCGATGGCAAAATCATCGTGTGGTTATGCCATCGAATTAGTAGTTTGAAGAATTTTAATTTTTTAAAAGATAACGTCAGTGATGATTTTCGCTTACAGCTCTTATTTAACCAAAAACTAATTTCATAATTATTTATCTTTATCGATTATCTGGGGTAAGCGATGGCAAAATCAACGTGTTGTGATGCCATCGAATTAGTAGTTTGAAGAAACTTTAATTATTTAAAAGATAACGTCAGTGATGATTTTAGCTTACAGCTCTTATTTTACCAAAAACTAATTTCATAATTATTTTTCTTCGTGGATTATCTTGGGTAGGCGCAGACGAGAACAAAGTGTGGTGATGGCATCAAGTTTAAAGACTTTCAGAAATCACGTGTTTATTTTTACGATTTTGAAACATATTTTTTAAAATCTAAATAACTTAAAATAAATGGGAATAAAAAAGTTATTCACTACAGCTGTCTCGTTTTATGCTTTTCAATTTTTTTTTTAAAATTGCGTGATGCTAATTGATGCTAATTTATTTATAGCTTTTCTCCTGTACAAAGAACTTGGATATTCGGCGGGTAGAATTGCGGGTAAGATAATAAGATAAGATAACCATACAGTTTCATAGAGCGTGTAAAGGTACTGTAATATCTAAAATCTGTAGGTTACCAATATTCAGTATCATTAAACATTTCGTCATGAGAATAAATACAGTGTGTGAGAAAGTGTTTGAAAACTGTCACCAAGTTATCCCCCTCTCACTTTCCCTCCTCCCAGCAATAACACACTTTTTATCTCTTCTTTTCATCTCTAGACAACGACTCTTTGTATTAGCATGGCAACAGGTTGCAGTAACATTGTCCAACTTACAACCTACCACCCTCGTCCAATTTTATGTAGAAGTTTCGTGTTGTACCATTGTTTGCAGATCGTCCGGCCCAGAGCCGTCCAACCAAGACGGCGAAAAAATCACACAATGCATTCAATAGAATCGTCGCTAGAAAAGAAAATTTTGCGTACTAAATGACAAGAGATTCTTTTTATTTTATATTATTCTATATTTGGGGGAGGGGGTGATGTTGGATTGGGGCAATTAACCTGTTAGGGTACCTGTCGTAACGCTGGCCCATAAAAGAGTAATGCCCTTGTCATTAATCCATAGGGTGCTTTTTGTACCCTAACGAGCTTTTTGTTTGATTGAATCAAAAACACGAACTGCAATTAAAATGTGAAATTTCTCGCTATGAGATGAAAGATTGCTTTCGTGGGAGGATGTTTATTTTTTTTAATAGTCAATAAATGAACTATTCGTTAAACTTAATAAAAATTATGAACTTTTGAATTTTAATGTTTACTAGAACCGTAATGGCTCAGGAGATAGAGCGTTCATCTTCCTAGGTGAGTGGGGTTCGAATCCAAGCCATGGCTGGTTGATACGAACTCCNTATTAATAAAAAAAAGTTGAACATTAGTAGTCGTAAACCCAAAAATTGGGTCGGCTGTTCAACGACTGTTATAAAATAGAATGTTTTTATGTGCAAAACCGTGCACAGACTTGTTGTCCCGTATTGTTAAATAAATCGAATCGGCTGGATCTCTAATTGAATCAAGTCTCTAATCTAAGTCTCTAATTGAATCATCTGATTCGAAATGTTTAAATCAAATTATACAAAACTCAGAAATTTTAATCAAATCTACCGATAAAATTTTACTTTTTATAATTATTAAAACAACATTTAAATCTCAAACATTAAAAAAAACGGAAGTCAAAAAAAGAACTAATAATAATAAAATACAAATTTTTTTTAAAATACTTATACCTTACTGGCCCTCATTAGCGCAGTTGAATGTTTTGTTTTTTCAACTGATATTTTTACATGTTCAAATGATGCGTGAAATTCGATTTTTTTTCTCTTTTTTTCGTTTGTTCCTTTGACTTATTATTTTTTAATTTTATTTCAATTTTATTCTGTGTTTATTTAAGGCAGGTGTTCGCAAGAATAAATATTCTAAAAAAAATATATACTCTTATGAAATTTAAATTTTTTTTTATTTTATTTGAAATGGTTTATATTATATAGAAATAAATTAAAACTGGAATATTAAATAACTCCAAAATTGTACACTAATTTCACGGTCTGAGAGTCACTTAATAGTGTCTTTTCAAAATTTTCTTTTTCTTTCATTTTAACTCAATGCAGACGATAATACACGAGTAGAAGCTTCTGTAATTTATAAAGAAATCTAGAGATTTCATAATTTACATTAATTATTAAAATACAATCCCAATAATTACGCTGGGGAAATTTTTTTTAAAAAATTACAGGGATTAAAATTATATAAAAATATGCGTCTTAAAATTTTAAAAAAAAAAAATTCGACTATAAATAATAAATTGTTGCTCATTTTACACTTTTATTTACATTATTTATTATTATTTACAATAGGAAATTTAAAAGTTTTACTTTACAGGCTTTCTGAAAAAATTATACATTGTAGTGTTTAAACTGCAATAATATCATTTCTACCTATTAAAGCCATAAAATAAAAATAAATCGCTTTCTGCTTTAATGCAATACATAACATTGTTTACTCTTAACATTTGGTGAACAGTGGAAACATATAATGGACAGAGAAATTTTTGAATGAATCGCAAAGAAATGCACTTAAATATTTTGCCCTTCCAATTATTATTAATTAATAGGAATTTAGACAATGCATATTATTTTATTTCGTAAGCTTTCAGCACATTTTGCGCGTTAAACTGAGTCTCAAATAATTTGCTAAAATTTCATAAAAGACTTGGTTTCCTTAAAATGGCGCAGCTGTTCCGTTTATGTTGAAATCGTTTGAATAAAGAGATGTCGCTTAATTGGATTTTAAGAACAGAATCGAATTTCGAAAAGTGGAACAACTTATTTGAGAAGTTCGTTACCAAGTATGGTTTAATTGAATCAGAAGATTCCGCCAGGAATATATTTATAACTTGTTCAATCGTTTTGCGAATTTTAGTGAAAGCAATATTGGTAATGAATAGAACTATTTTATTATAGTTTCATCGAGGTTATTCGAATAAAATATGAAAGGTTGCGAAAATTGTTTCTAAATGGAAATATAGCTGGAGGGCTTAGAATTAAATTCATGATAATGTTGACACCCCCTTTCATAAATTCCCCTACTGTATTTCTAGTTCAAAAACAAAAATATGAAATAATTTCTTTTGAGCATAGTTGTAAATCAGTTAAAATGTTTGTCTCCAAATTAAATATTAAATTGCTTTTCAATTTTCATCGAATTTTTGGAAACTATCAGTGTTTATTACACTATAAGTAACTGTTAATTTCGAATTATATATTTCGACTTTTTTTTTTTCAATTACGATTAAATTTAAAAGGTATTTTATTTAAAATTACACTTAATACTACAACGCAACGTAATAGTTAAAGAAATACATTTTACCTAATACTAAACAGGGTTCAAAATGTTAAAATTATACAAACTTTTGTAAGAAAAGAGTTATATATGAATATTTATTGAAAGAAGATTCTTTTGAAAATGTCCACATAGTCTATGAAACTATTATAATTATTCATTTAATTCATTTACATTATGTTATCTTATTAATTAACTTTGTTTATCAAATTTCAGAATCAGAATCGAAAGGTAGTTTAAAAATATTTAATTTATCATCGACTTTTTAACACTTCAGTCAAACATAAGCTTTAAAAACTTTCAAATGTAATAAATTAAATTAGTGATTAGTTTTAATTTTAAATACTTATTAAATTTTTATTCGTAAAAAATACACGATTTCTTTTTTACGGATTTGAGTCGCATTGCAATCGCTTTAAACGTAAGAGATTTTCGTATTCTCCCCTTTGTAATTTCGCTCTAAAAGATGAGTTTATTGCAATACTTGATACGAGAATTTAATCAAACACTGTGTGGATGAAATGATAAAAATAAAACCAAATTTGATGTAGGAACCAGAATAAAGTTTTTTAAGTAAATTTTTAATTGCATTTTGCTTTCAAAAAATTGTTAAATTGTTGGTAAACAATATAATGATAAATTTCTGACGCAAAAAAGAAAAAAAAGATCTCAAACACATTGATGAACTACTGACGCAGTTCATATTTCTATTGCTTTCATAGATGATGCCATCTCTGACATAATAATAATAATAACTCAGTAATGATTGCTTCGAAACCGGGACTTAGCTTTTGTATTTTTTCTTCATCTGCTTTCTTTTTAAGTTCAATGTCACCTTTCCCCAGGGGGAAAAAAGTAAGTAAACAAAACTTCTGATGATGGGGAAAAAGTAAACACGTGCCGATTTAAAAAGAGAATAGATGGTAGGGAAAAGAAGCGAGAATCACATAGGTCCGTTCCGTTTTTCCCTTTTTATTTTCCTGTGCTATTTATTTACTTTTCCAGAAACTAATGTTTATGTTTTTCTGGGTTGCCAAAAAAAAACCTGTTTTTTTTTTTGGTTTAAACCGCATTAAAACAAAAGGATAAATAAATATTAAACTCCTAATTAAAAGCAACTGAACTATTAAAAAGTAATTTGTAGAAATATTTTTTAGCTACTGAAATATTTTGAATAAATACAAAAATATCACGAACTGATTTTTCTTTCACTTTTGTTCCATAACGATGCAAACATGGTAAAAAGTATAATGACTAAAGACTTTGAATATGCTTATTTATTACTTGACAATTACACCTAACATGCGAATAAATATTTAATTTCTAAATCCTATTTTAGAAGTGCGTGTTATGTAAAAGCTAGCTTCCCCCCTTGATGGTCAAATAGTTTTCGTACTAATGGTTTGAAAATAAAGAATAAATTACTTTAAACATAACATAACATTTAACATAATGGAACAATGTTTTATTGATCATTTAAACGTAGCAATGTTTTTATTGATGTATTACGGCATTAAAATAAATATAAAAAAACGCACTTAAATATATATTTTAAATGAATTTTGTATATTATTTAATTGTTTTTTTTTCATGCTATATAAAAAATTTTATTTGTTTACACTGCTAACAAAAAATTCTGTAATTAAACTGAAAAATCAGAACTCATTTATACTTTTGACTGTAGCAAGCATAATGTACTTTTGACAAGTAAATAATAATATTGTTTTTTCGGAGCGTTTTTTTTATCATATGGAAAATTGGAATAATTTAAGCACAAGAAAGCACTTTTTCCATGAACTTTACGATTAGAGCTTATTTATAAGTTCATATTAACATTACTCAGTTTATCGATTTTAGCGAACTGTATATCATAATTCTTAATATAGTTTTTTATTAAGTTGCTTTAAAACTTTAGACTGTATTTATTGAAGAAAATAAAGCAAATGAGTTATATATATATAAAAATAAAAAAAAAACTTAAGTAGTTTGTAGAATATTTTTTAATTTAAAAAACTAATTGCACTAATTTACTTCTCAAATATTTCTCCTCAGAGTTTTGTTATAAAAGAATTTATTTCATACACGAATCACGTCATAGATATTTCATCAGAGAACTTATATTTATGAGGAAAGATTGACTTTGGGACGGAGATTAACACTCATAAATTTAATAACAAAGTAAAATTTAGTGCGCTGGGTTTGTTCCCCCAAAAATAGCCTCCGCGAATTTCGAAATAAATCTTTATTAATGCGTTTTCTTACACCTTAAAAATCATCTTCATTTTCCGCGTATTTTCTAAGGCGGTTTTTTAAAAAACTGAATTACGACACCAAAACACAAATATTCCCTTGCGAAAGAAATGAGGGATAAAAAAGGGATAAAAACTTGTGCAAAAGGGGAAGGGTTGGAAGCAAAGAGTGAAAAATAGAATAAAAAGTGAGAACTTGTTTGAGAGTGCGGTCGAATCCAGTGTACCGTAGCTCTAAGAAGGCGGAGTCTGTTCTTGCGATTGGTCGGGACTGTTTGTGTCTTAAAATTCGGGTCTTTGCACTTTTACCCTTGGCATACTTGAGAATGCCAACACTCACTGCCCCGACCCCCTGCCTTCCATTCACTTTCATGAAGGATTCAGAATCTATCGAAGATAAAAACCTGTTGCTTTTTTACCCTTTAATAGTTCCTCCGACATTGACTCAAAGTCATTTTTTGTACCTGCGAGAAATCGTAACCCTTTCGTAACTGCCTTGCATGCTTTCAGCTCGCTTCATCCGTGGGAAGGTTAGAAGATAAAAGGGGTTGTGGGGAAGGGGGTCTTACGAAAATGTGTTTTGCTGGCCTTCCTTCCAAAATGATGTGCTTGTTGATTATTATATAACAGTGATGAAATGGGAAATGTTTATGGGTTTTTGTTGATGGGTTGTTTAATGGAATTCGAGACTGATGTAAATCGGGTTTTTTAGTAGCATTTTTTTTCTCTTTGAAATACTTCTAGAAAAAGAAAAACCACAGTAAGAACTAATTTTATTAAAAACACTAAAGGCACTGGCCAAGTGCCTAAAATTCATAAATCAACTTCAAATTCGTAAATTGGTTTCAAAAACCACTTTCCATGCAACATTGCTCGGAGCACTGCTCGATTCATAAAGATGTATTCGTATATAATATAAGTTGGTTTGTTTCATAAACGAAATGCAAATTAAAATAGTAAATTATTTTATAAAACCTAAAACGTTTTTATCCTAAATAGGGTTTACAATTGTAAGAGTTAAATTATTTATATCCTTAGTGAAGTAACATACTGCAAATATAAAATCTAATTACAGTTGCGTATTCACAATTAAAAAACAGCCATTTTAAATATGAAAAATTTTGGCATAAGTTTTTAAAACAAGAAAATTATTAAAAACATTAAGATCTGTCGCAAATCTTGAAGTTGTAAAATCGGTATAAAGAAAAGAAATTCCAAAATTAATTTTACAAAATGATTTAACAAGTAATTTTTCCTCTAAGTTGAGAAAAATTCAAATCTACACGACATTCTAATGATAGAACATCGAAAATAATTATATATAATTTTCCATAGCGAGTTATTTTAAATTATTTCGATACTATTATTATGATTATTTTTTTGCATTTTTAATTATTTTTACCGATTTAGAAATTTAAGTAACACAAACGTGCATCATAGTTTATAAGCTTATAAATAATGATGAATTACATTTATTCTAATTAATTGATAGTTATCTAGTTGTATTGAAAATACATGTTAAATATGCAAAGATTTATTTTTACATTGATTCAATTAGTTTCGAAAAATGCGTAGTCACTTGTTAAGTTGGTTTTATATATTGATTTATCAAATATCTATTGACAAACGTGATCACTTCGTGTTTTTTTAGGCTCGAAGCTTGCAAACATTCTGATTCAATTAGAAACTAGACGCATAAAACATTCAACAAGTCAAGATGTTTCCATAGATTTAGGGTACAGTTCAGAGATAGCGAATCTTTTTCAACTAGTGTGCCAGTTAAATTATGATATATTATTTTCAGCCACTTGTGCCACTTTTTTTTTCTTTGCAAAAATAATTTTTAAACTGTTGTACTGTGATTTTTAACTACATATTTATGCTGTATAAGTATATTTGCTATTTAGTTATTACAGTTTAACATTTACTGTTGAACATTTAACTAATGTAGAATATTCTAAACCAGACCCTTTTTGTGGCAAACAATAAAATTACAATGAGGTAATTAATGCAAAATGTTTTTAATATTTCATAGTTATTTTTCGCAAAATGAACTTCCGTAGGATAGAGGGTACTGTAGTCATAATGATATCCTAGAGAATGTCATGATGGCACCTACATTAAACTATTTTTCTGAATCCGCCCAAAATAACTGCTAGGTGATTAATTTTAATGTTTTCAGTGAATTCTGTTTTGTCAATTAATTAGAAAAAAGGCGTTTTATTGTATAAGGCAAGATGTTTCCCCAAATTTATGATAATTGCTCAAAATGCATATTTATTTAAAAAGCTCAATATTAGCAATCACTCTGTTTGAGCCGGGATAGTCTGGTTGGTAGGGCACTGGACCCATGTCCAAGAGGTCGTGGATTTGATCCCCGCCGGCCAAAGACTCCCCGTTTGGTAAATGGTGACTCATGCACGCTAAATCTGTCGAGTCACAAAGTCCTCCCTGTTCCCATAGCAAAACATACTTCTGTGGGTACCGATCCAGGAGTTTCCTTGTCTTCTGGATTGGTTCAAAATGACAAGGCTACGGAGTTGAATATCAGTAGCCGTAGACCCAAAATTGGGTCAACGATGGTTAAAAGTTAAAAAATAAAAAATCATTCTGATTGGAGCCGTGGTGGCTCAGCGTTCGCCTCCCAATGAGGTGAACCGGGTTCGAATCCCAGCAATGACTGGTCGATACAAATTACTCACCCGTCTCGCATCGGCCATAGTGCTGTGCCAACTTAACATATCCTGGTAGACGGTTATCATGGGTTAGAGGCCCCTTGCCGTCAGGCTAACCATGGGATGTTTTCGTGGTTTTCCTTTCCATGTCACTCATATGCTGGTTAGTTCCATCAAAAAACCCTCCCCGAAGGCAAAATTTCTCTTAATACTTGACCAGTTCCCTTGTTTTCTGGATTGGGTTCAAAATTACAAGGATACGGAGTTGAACATTGGCGCTTTAAACCAAAAAAAATGGGTCGGTTGTCCAACTATGGTTATAAAAATTTTTTAAAAAAATCATTCTGATTTATCAAGTTGTATCGTTAAATGTGTATTCTTTTGCTGCAGGATATATTTTCTATTCTTTCAATTTGTTCTTTATTTATTTCTCATACCACAAGTATTGATGAAATAGTCAACTTAAAAATTGCAATCGTCGGGAATAGATAGTTTTGACTTAATTTTTCAAATGAGTGATGGGTTTTTGTGATCGAATTGCGTAAAATCGTGAAACTGGTTGCGCAACAACCGTGCAATAAAACCACTCTGTTAACTTGACTAGTCTTGTGTGGAAAAATTGACAGTAATCCCACCAATCACTCAACCGGCCCACAATAAGATTACTTTTTCTCTTTTGTGTTCGAAAAATCATTCCAAATTACAAGAAAAGTAAAAACGATGTGACTATGATATATTAGTCACGTTGTGTGTAGTTATATATGCTGAAATTAGTTTGTTGAAATGATTGAGTGAGAGTTCTCTTATCTTTGATGCATTATATAATGAATAAAACTTTTGCTAATTAGTTAATTAAGAAAAAAAATTATTATTTTTTTTTTTTTGTATTACNAATTTGGGGGGGGGGGGCTAATTTCGGATAAAAACTGGAAAGTTCCGAAAAACGTATTTTAAACTTAAAAAAAATACTTCATAAATATTTATAAATTGGTTGACTTGAATTGCAAAAATTTTCTTTACGCAAACCAGGTAAAAAAAAATTAACTACATCATTTTTTAGAACCGGATGGTTAATGATAAAAACAATTTTCGAGTCCCATACTGCTATCTATCATAGAATCAATAACTATTATTTAAAATACAGTTACAGGATCTAGATCATCAAGCAAAACAAAGACCTTGTAATTCTGATGAAAATTAAGTTAAGTGAGTTTAAATTTTATATCCGGTATATCCTGGACTCCATGTAAACGGGCGTCAGGTTTGAAAATGTGTTATTAGATGGAAAAGAAAATCAAATAAAAATCGTGTCAGTCATAATCAAAAACTAAGTCTTACGTTTTTCGGCATTACCGATATTTTGTTAACCAGTATTTATATTAATCAGTTCACTACGTGCTTTGTTAAGTTTGTTAAGACTATGTTCTGAATGTAAAAATGCGTGCATGTTTTAATTACTTTACTATGAAATCCTAAAATTCACGAAAAAAAACAAAACAATTACTGTGGTGTAAGTGATTATTTTTCATCGCCTTTTTTACAATCCAATTAATCAAAACAATTAACAGTATAGTATTTAATAAACAGCCGTACTAAGTTACCAATTTTGACGTATATATTACTGGGACTAACTAGAATCTTTAAGTACCTTTCACGAAATGTAACTGGCCGTTTAATCACTTCCTTGCGGATGTGGATTCTAACTTATCGTTTGCGACTTCAATGTCTGTTGCCAGATTTCTCGGAACTGAAAGTGTCATTTTATCAGACGATAATGTTAAAAAGTTTAAATAAGCTGCGGAGGCAAAGTGGCGAAGATGAACCTTTATTTCAATCTCAACACAAATATTGAAACTCGCCCGATGTCAAGAGTAAAGGGCTCTGATTTGTTTGAAGAGCGCTTAGTGATGTCTCATTAAATGCTCGTTTTGATTGACGCATTCGAGGAGGATGAATATTTTGGTAGCCAGATTCGAACAAATATTGGGGAAACCCCCGCAGAAGGACAGGTGCTAACTAATTACAAGCTAAGATTCTGGCAATATTGACTTGCTGGCACTCTGCGCGATTGTCTTTCGGTTCTGGGAATGTTTTCGCCATTTGCAGTTTCTGGCTTTGATTTGATGGGGGCACTCCTGATGTGTTAACTTTGATTCGAGGTTAGATGCGATTCGTGGTTCTAATGTGCATAAGAATTGGCACTTCTTTTGGGAATAAAAATGGTTTCTGGAAATTATTTCACTTTCCTTAGTGGTAAGGAATTCTCGATTTATTTACACCTAGAGCTGGTGCCCCAGGTTCGAATCTGGTCTCTATTTTCTCCATTTCAGTGCCGCATATGAAATTTACTCAATGTGGAAAGGAATCTCATTATCGTCTGCTAACAGTGGTAGTTTCAGTTTCATTCAAAATAATAAATAATAATAAAAGTTCTGAGAGACTCAAAGTGAAGTATAGTTTGTCTATGTAATGAACTCCCCTAGCCATTCGACTGGAGTAGTGGCGGTGACTATGATTACGAGATTTAACCATTTCAAGTAGGAGTGTTGGGTCATTATTTAAGCCAGGAGTTTGGCTTGGGTCGGCGAGCGAAAGGGAGTCAGGGGCGAAAGAAACTCCCCTCTTTGAAATGCGCTATTTCTTGTTTCCATGGACGGCTTTAGACTTCGTGGCGAGGGGAGTTGTCTCTATAGACAAACTATACAGTGAGTTGAAAAATTAATTACAAGGGGAGGTTTAGGATCGTTATTCAACACAGTTGAAAAAATAAATTTCCATTTGATCGTTTTTAGTTTGTTTCCGTTTAAAACATATTTAGTGTTAACTGTACATTTATTGTTAACTTTAACTCACAAAAATAGCTTTGAAATCGTGTTTAAGTATGTCTAATTAATTTTTTTTAAAAATTCATAACATTTAAACAGTTTTAATAACTATTTAATTAAAATTCATGCTTGTGCTTTATTTTTAAGAAACCGTCTTCTGTTTTATCATTGGTTAGTCAAAATGTAATAATTTGCATACAAGTGATAATGTAAGATAGTATTCGAATAAGGGTCGTCACAGTTAAGGAATTCGTAATCGTAAGAATGCGAGTAAAAGTGAAAATTTTATATCAATTTAAAGTTAAAATGTAAGAATTCGTGTATAAATCAAAATGTAAGATTATAAGAATTAAAAATCGAAGAATTCTTGTAAAAGTCGAAAAGTCGTAAAAATTCCGGTTGAAGTCTAGGAATTTATGTAAAAAATATTCTTAGATTTAGAGTCATAATGCGAGAGTCAAAATTTGATGTCTAAATAAAATCAAAATGTAAAAGTTCAGTTTTTCTTCTTCTTTTTCTTCTTGATTAGAAAAAATCAGAATTTGACTATTTTTTCAATCTGTAAGAATTTATGTTTTTATAATATGATTTTTACTCTTGAAATCAAATAATTTATTAACTTACTAAAAGCAAACTGATGGAAACTAATTAATGGGCACGATGAAATAAAATTTGTAATAAACTAAATTATTTAAACGTGTGTAGTAAAATATTTATAACTTGTCTTGTAAATCTCCGGAATATGGTTTCCTATTTGTCCTCGTTTTAAATCGCACTTTTTCTCGGTTTCGGTATCTAAAAAGTTTCGGAATTCTTTAATTTTTCATTTCCTTCGTTAATAGCAGGAATTGCTTTCGCGCTTCTCTAATTAAGAGCGAGTTAAACATTGCCAATTGATAAAAATAAAATGAACTTCTCAGAGAAAAAAAATTAAAAATTTTTGGGAGAAAGAAAAAGGAAACTGGAAACAGGGCCAGTAGGTGGAAAAATAGCCAAATCTTCATCCATACTCCTTTCTCTAGATTTTTTCGGCGCACTTCGCCGCAAAAAGTCAGTCACCCGACTCGCGGGTAAACGCACCTGTGGCGGTCACGTGATTGAAGCGATGCGCCGCGGACGGCAAGCCGATTGGATGAGATTTCGTGACGTCATATTGATTCTCTTTGGATGCGCGAATGTGTGAATTCATGAGGGCGAATTACTGTGGCCCTTGACATTGAGAGAGAAGCTGCCGATAGTGACTGCCGTCGCATATATTTCTCATTTGCTATTGTTTACAATTAAAAACTGTTACATTTATTTTTTAACTGCGACTGTTGATTTTGTACAACATTTTCCGACACTTGGAGGAAGGAAGTTGAGTGTTTCATAAAAAAGGAACTGATGACAAGAGATATTTGAGGTTCGGTTTTGGATGTTAGACTTACGGTGTCCGGACTGTTGTTTATCGGGCAATGTTACAAATATGTGTCGATGGTTCAGTGTCGCAAGATTCTTAAGAGATTGTTTGAGGCTGTTGTTGTTTCTCCGCCTGCCCGGTGCATAAATGTTAAATTCCTAAATAAATCTTAAATTTTTTTTAGGAAAAATATTCTAAGTCATTTTACAATTAATTTATTTATTATTACATCGCTGTGTCCGACACAGTGATATGAATATGTGATATTGTGAATTTTTAGCTTTCTTTTTACACTATTTATTTACTTCATCGTAAAAATATGAGAGAAAATCTGAGAGAACATTTTTACTTGCAATAATTGTTATTTGTGATGGAATTTGGAAGATAAATTTTATGCAAAAGTAAACGAATTAATTCAGACGATAACTAATACTTTTATCGTTTGGAATGCTGTGGATAAATTTATGCATTTTAAATTAATTTGGCAACAAACTGTGAACGACTTCTGATGGTGATGACTTTCGAATTATTTTGAATCGTCTGCTTTAACCAATTTTTCAAAGTGGATCCCCTAGTGTTATTGTTTTTGAACCAGACCCGGGACGATGATTTGGACAAGGGTCCGGGTCAAAGGGTCAAGAGACGGCGAAGGACTGATAGACCGGACATTGATATTAAAAAAATCGTCAAGGATTTGCTTACTCCATCGCCAGTATCCACTACCACCGTTCCTAATGGGGTTGGTACCCGGAAGAGAGGATCTGTGGGGGATGAAAGCTCCCCGGAAGTTTCATCTTCCAACATCAGCCCGGAACCAAATCCACTGGTCACCACAACGGGGATTAGTCCCGTTCCCAGCTTGGCCCCCTCCGATATCGGAGAAGTGGACCTTGAATTCTGGGATTTGGACATTAACGAATCCTCCAATGCTAACACAATTGCAAGTACATCAGGTAATCCTTAGAATTAATTCTCTAGATTTGTTTTTAACCAAATATTATCAATGTTAGAAAACGACAGTATATCATTAACCCACTAAATTTAATTTTGACAGCGTTATTAAGATCGTTAAAATGAAATTGGATGAAAGATTTATTCTTTTCTCTCTGTAATTTAATTTATTTACTATACTTTGCTACGATTTTAATTGTACTCTGTCACGAGTCCTCCCAGAGCGATGTTACTTTTCTGGACTGTAATTCTGACACTGTCGTCAAAATTTTTTATTGAAGAATAAGGATATATATATTCCTTCTTTCTAGATTTGATTTGACAATACAGTCCCTAATTATTAGACTCAATATAAATAAGATTCTATGTAAAATCTTAATTATCAGGTGATACTATACATCTTTATTGTTGTTACGCGACCGAAACCGGTTTGCACTTGTTTACGTTCGTGTATTAATTTGTTAAATTAGACAAAATATAATATAAATTCGACGATTGGATGCGATATATGTACGATATATGATATAAATATAAAGTATTTATTATACCGGGTATTATATTAGTATATTATAATAATTAGAACAAATTATTCGATGCACTGTGTAGTGTTTTAATAGTTACATGTCTTGCACGAGTTTCTATGCAATACTCTTATAATTAAACATACATGTAATGGGTTCTTATTTAGGAGATTTTTTTATATACTTCCTATTTGCATTAATACATTTTTTTCCCGTATTGCATTACAATGTTAACTAATTGATACACGAACATAAACAAGTACAAACCGGTGTCAGACGCGTAAAATCAATAAAGCTGTAAAGTATCACCTGATAATTAAGATTTTACAACATAGAATTTTAGAGTGCGTCTAATGGACTGTATTACGTCACTAGTGATCCCAGAATGTAGCTACAATATATTATGTGTTACTTTTCTAGGTATTTAATTCACTAAATTCCCTAGATATTTAATTCCCTAGAGAGTTATATATATTTTATGACATAAATACGGTTCTTTTCGCTTCCAAATTTGTAATTAAAGTCTGAATTTCTTTCGACTTTCGATAAATTTTTTTTTTTTTTTCGGAACCTAATTTCCATCAGTCTACAACGAATAAAAAGTTGCGCAGAATTTCGTTCATAAAATAAATCATGGTGTAACTAATAAAAACCTTCGCGGAACGATTTTCGTCGTCGCATCATAAAAGTTTCATTCACAAAATTTAACATATCATTTGGCTCTGTAGTCTTTATAATTCTTAAATCCAGAACGAACAAAGTATTCTTTCTCTTTTGAGCTATGACCATTAGCCTAAATTTAGAATGGCGTTTGTTAATTTCAGAAGGCCTTGGAGTCCTAATGACGCAACGTGGGTGTACGAAGGAACTGGGAAATTAGTTTTCCAACATAATCTCATGTTTGATGTTGACGCCCTCTTCCTAACTTTTCATGAATCTTACTTAACGATAATCTCTACCAACGTGATGATTTGTTGCTGTCGCAATGAGAACCGATGTTTAGCTATTTCAGTTTCCTTCGAAGTTAAGACTTTTTTATTAAAGTATAGGAAGGTTAAACCATGAAGCACTCGAATTTTCTATGTGTTCTTCACACCTTCTAGCCAAAAATATGAAAGAAATTACTAATTATTTTTAAATTATACTTGTCAATTAAAACGATTTTTTTAGATTCCAAACCGCTGGGAAAAAGTGCAAAAGATTTAAATTTTTAAATTATTCTTATGTCAATTAAAACGATTTTTTTAGATTCCAAACCGCTGGGAAAAAGTGCAAAAGATTTAAATTTTTAAATTATTCTTATGTCAATTAAAACGATTTTTTTAGATTCCAAACCGCTGGGAAAAAGTGCAAAAGATTTAAATTTTTAAATTATTCTTATGTCAATTAAAACGATTTTTTTAGATTCCAAACCGCTGGGAAAAAGTGCAAAAGATTTAAATTTTTAAATTATTCTTATGTCAATTAAAACGATTTTTTTAGATTCCAAACCGCTGGGAAAAAGTGCAAAAGATTTAAATTTTTAAATTATTCTTATGTCAATTAAAACGATTTTTTTAGATTCCAAACCGCTGGGAAAAAGTGCAAAAGATTTAAATTTTTAAATTATTCTTATGTCAATTAAAACGATTTTTTTAGATTCCAAACCGCTGGGAAAAAGTGCAAAAGATTTAAATTTTTAAATTATTCTTATGTCAATTAAAACGATTTTTTTAGATTCCAAACCGCTGGGAAAAAGTGCAAAAGATTTAAATTTTTAAATTATTCTTATGTCAATTAAAACGATTTTTTTAGATTCCAAACCGCTGGGAAAAAGTGCAAAAGATTTAATTCACCATTTTTTTAAATTTATTATTATTATTCAAGCAAAGCATGTTTAAAATGCGAAAAATAACGACGTGAAAAGCTTTATACATTAAAATATTACTACTTGTGATTTAATTTTATTAAAAACAATCTTTTAATCTTATTTTACGTAGAGACGACACATAAGTTAGAAGAGAAACAGTGGGTGTAAAATGACGAACTTTTTTACTTTAAAAAATATTATAGGTATACTTAATAAGAAAAATAGACATTATTCTTACTGAACTTATGTATTTATTAAATTATTGTTAATTGACATAAAGCTAAATTCATTATGAATCTCGAAAGCTAAATTATGACTTATTTTAAACATTGTATTTTTACATCTCATAAAATTAATTTCGTCTGACCGATTCCTGATAAACTTTTTTTATTCAACTCAAACATGATTTTAAATCTTATATTCTTACAAAATTCTTTTCATCATACATGTTCCTGATGAGACCTAATTCTTGTATATTTACTTCTTACGAAATTCTTTTCATCAGACCTATGACTGATGAACCTATTTTAATTCTCGTATTTTTACTTTTTGCAATATTCTTGTCAGCAGACCTATTCTTTATGAGCCAATTTTATTTAATACAGATAATAAATTCATAAAAGAAAACAAATGACTTCAATTTTGTAAAATCAATTAATAAAGAACCCACTTTTGTTAACAGGGCATAAATGAATAAAACACCTGACTCCATTTAATGTATTTTTTCATTTGCCTCAAGATCAAGGCCTCTCATGTGACCAATTCATATTGAACCCCAATTTAGTTAACGCAGACATAAATTCATAAAACTCGATTGGTTAAGTGGCCCACTTATGACAGCGAATTCTGAATTTAGTTTTTTTTTCTTTCGTGATCGCCATTTTAAAATCGTGCCGCATTCAGGTCGGATCAGCCGCTCGAGTGGAAACTTCCAAGCGCCATTTTCCTGCTTTGTTGTTGGTTATATTGTATCATTCTTTTTATTTAGTTCTTGATGGCTAGTTTGTATCTAATCGAGCGACCTACTTGCTAGCAAACTCAGACTTTCAAGGAAATATATCTGTAATCTTAAGTCGCGATATTTTACTAATCATAGTTATTTGATGGAATCGGGATCAGCTGTCTCGTGCTAATAAATAAAAAAAAAACATGGATTCTTCTCTAATAATAGATAAATGGTTTATTTTCTTTTAACCTTTCCATGTGTCTCAATTTGTAAAAGAAATCCAATGAAGTTGCTTTCTTATTTTGCGCTCGCGCGTGTTGTTAAAGGGAAAGCGATATCACGTGTTAGATTTTCCTACTTCAATGCTGTTTTCATGTGAAAGACGCTGTTTGTCAATTAATTTTAGTCTGTCCAGACATTTTGTGAAAGGTCCTGTTTATGTAAAATTGCGAAAAAAAACTATTCATAATTTGTGAATATAAAATAAGCGTCAAGTCACATTCTTTCAACCAGGGTCCTGCTTTTGTGAATTTGTGCAAATAATGTCCTGTTATAGCAAAATTTGCTGAAAACCTTTTCAAGAAGTTTTTAAATTGTAAATAGATACAAAATTCTGCTCAACAATTGCTGCTACTAAATAAGAGATGCAACATTACAAATATTTGGTATTTAGCCTATACTGCTCAACACAGAATATTAATTTTGGACGAATAATCGAAACAAAATCACTCACATTTTTAATAATTTCAATTGACATATTTTTATTGACACAACTTAGTCATGTAATACTTTTAATGTGTTACGCATTAAATAAACTTAAACAATTCTTAAATTTATAATATTTTATTTAAAAAAATGCCAGAAATCAATTTTTATTTACATAATATTCTATTAATAATTAATTTTAATAATAAATATAAATCGATTAAGTATTTATTTACAAAAAAAGTATGATTTAATATTAATAAGAATGCGCACACGAGGTTTGTAAAAGTTGAAATATTTTCTTAGAATAATACATTTGGAATTTAAACTTGGGGAAACTTAGTTTGTCTGGAACCATCTTTCTTCCCCCCTCCCCCAGGAAGGGTTTATTGGATTAACCAAACAATAATGAAGATAAACAAATTTGTGAAGGGTCCGATTGAGAAATAAATTATTTTGTGAAGGGTCCGTTTTATGAAAAGATATTTTGTGAAGGGTCCGTTAACGGACCCAAATTTCTTCTAAACAGACCCCCGTATGGTACAAATATAACTCATATTACCTTACACATTAATCTTTGTTAAACTTGGTAATACAATTCCACTAATACAACTGACTGAATTTTTGGAATATTTTTCTTATTTCTTTTGAAGTTACAAGAAAGTTGTAATAAATGGATAAATATAAAATCGCATATCACATAAATCACTACTATGAGTTTTTTTTCCGATAGGATAGCAGCAACGAGTAACTAAATAGTATTCATAAAAACTTATTATTAATTAGACATTAGAGTTTATTAATTAAAATACTTATATAAACTAGAAAAATATTGTTAAATAAAAATGGTTGATGACGGTTAACATACACTAGCATCTTAGCGGCGACTTTTATTACTTATTAATGCTAAAACAAAATTTGGAGACATTCAAATTTTGCTCCCTTGTATTTTTTTAATAACTTAATCTTTTTAAATTTTTTAAAAAAAACAACTAAATTTTCGTTTATTAACTGTAAATTAATTAGTATTTTTTACGCTTAAACCACCTGATATTTTATTCACACATCTTTAGGTTTGGATTAAAGTGTTAAACACCGAAGAACAGAAATTATGAAATTAACGAAACATTGTTAGTATTGCTAATTTTGCTTTAACTTATATTGAAGTTTTACATTAATTGAGGAAAAATCTTTATATCCGCTTTGCCGGTGAAATTATTTTAAGAAAAGTTTCGTAACGTTTTTCGGGATAGAGGAAACGACGGAAGAAGAAGCGTCTGATGGAAGAGGAAGAACTTTTTGGATAGTAACGCTGTCTCATTCCAACTTCATAAATAAATTGTTTAGATTGCGAAATGGTTTCCTAGAAATCGCGTCTCTTAAGACGGCTAATTGCCAGCCACAGTCGTTTGCCAGGTCACTTGGTGACTTCTTTGTTTCGGCACATGGTACAAGTTTGGTAATTGAGCATTTAATTGCTCTCTCATTGTCAGCGAGCTTTTTGGACAGTCAAGTTATATTTTCACTTGGCGAGAATCTGCCGGCTGGGTTTTTGTGTCAGTTTTTTGACAAGCAGACAGTGTGGGGCCTTTTTGAGCCGCATATTTTTTCCTGCATTTTCTTCTAGTAGACTTTTAAAATATGTCATTTAATTCTCTGACTTGCATGTTATTTAAAAAATTTAAAAGTTTCTTTTTGAAGATGAGTTTTTTTTTATTACACACACACATACATCTATATACATATCGCTCATTTGGTGAAACAATGACGTAACAGTTACTTCATTGTTTCACCAAATGAGCGATATATATATATATATATATATACACTCTCGATATCTCGAAGTTGTAGGGACTCTAAAAAAATTTCTTTTGAGATAGCAAGATCAGGACTAAATATGTTCTAAACAAAACAATTATAATTTTATATTTAAAAGTAAGACAAAAATAATTATATATAATGTAATATAAAATAATTATATATAATGTTTTTGTGTAATTTGTGCCCGGCGTGCGTTTCCATTGGACATAAGTAAGTCGCGAGTCACGCTGGTCAGAAATAAATCGTGCTTTCTAAGATCAATTTTACACTTGAAAAAAAAAAGAATAAAAAGAGGTGGAGTTAAAAAAAAAATGGATTCCGATACCTTTTCCATCAAATGTTGGGAGATCTGTCAGGATTATTGAAAAATTAAGGCGGCGACACAAGAAAGACTGCGTCAGTTCGCATTAATAACACGGGATTGTGCAAGAAAGATGCCAGATTCTTTTTTTTATGGAAATAATCTGTAAAAAATGTTCGAAATGGTATCTGACCATTTCGGTCGCGTTCCATTTTTCATCTTCATATCTCCATCAAGTGGAGGAAAGGATAAAGAGAGAAAAGATATTTGAGTTTCATTTATTCTTTTCTGGAAAAAGAATAAATATTTTCTTTAATTCAAAAATCTCTTTAGATATAAAGTAAAACAAAATCGGTTTATTTAGGATGTCTGGTTTATTTAGGATTGTTCCTAAAAATAATGATTTTGTTTGCTGAATTTATTTGAGCATTTCACTGTACTCTTAGTTACATTGATAGAATTTCAGACAAACTTTCTAGAATCCTTTAGGTTAAGGCATTAATATCTAAATTGTATTTCCAATTCGGAAAATGCCGTTCTTGGTCTACGGAGACTTTTTTAATAAATATTATATTATTAAAATTTTATTATTTTAATAAATAAAAATAATTTAAATTATTCCAACACGCAACTTGGTGCAATGGCACTTTAGTTGCTGCTAATAAATGTAAAAAAAGAAAAGTAACAAATGTGAGTAATTTAAGATGCCCGACTTTTATTCAAATTTCTTTCCATTTTTATGTGGCGTCGTATTTCGTAAAAGTAAATTTCTCCTGCGTCAGTTCGATAACTTTTTACTTGTTTAGCTGTTCGATTGGGATCTGCGAGAAACGAAGTAAAAATGTCCGTCGTTTTCTTGATCTTTATAACTGTGCTCAATTGACAGAAGAAAAAGCGTTTTTCCTTGGAATTCTTTCTTCAAAGGTCTTCGATCCAATGAATAACTTTCGTTGCCACTCGTCATGAATAAATAAACAGTTTTCGTCTGGGAAATAGCTTTCATTAAAAGTACTTTTTAACATTCTCGTTTTCAGAATGAGAGTATTTTGTTTCCTCTACTTTTTCAAAAGTTGACACTAATCGTTTGCAAACTTTTTTAAAAGTTTTAAAAGGATGGAAATTCGATCATTTGATAGGGCATAGCCGATGTCATTATGTTAGTTGATGCTCGAGATTAAAACGATTTTCTTTTTTCTTTTCTTTTTCAGGTCTAGAAAATTTATTATTAATCTCTTTTTTGCTTATTATTTTCACTTGCTTGAAATTAACTACTGCCAAGTTCGGTTTTGGACATTGTATATGCTGCGTTCATAAATATTATTTTTAAACCTAACCTTTACTATTTTACGATTTCTAAGTGGCAACGATAGTAACATTTTAAAAAATTTCTTTAAAATTTTAGAGCCTCAGACGATTTACAATCTTTAAATTTTAATTATCTTTAAATTTTTAAGATAACATTTGTTTGTCATAACATATGCATTTTATAATTTTTTTTTAGAATAACTCCGAAAATAACATATGATGATTCAATGAAGTAATTGTTCTGAAACGGTGTTAATTTCGTATCAAATCCGAATAAAATTAGATGGATGGAAGTGTTAGTATAAGAACATGTCAGGAATCGAACGTTATTCGGTTCTTAGTCGTTGTTTCTTTTCTTTTTTTTTAATTTTAACAAGCATCATTCTTTATGTTCAAGATGTTATTTTTTAGCAAATAACAAACGTGTATAAAAAACTGTTTCTTAAATTATCTTAGCAAATTTCGATATGAATAACAAATGAACTGGGACTATCGTGTGTTATTTTCCGACTAATGGTAATTATTTAAAAATATTCTGTTACTTGAGATGCTGAAATCTGTAACTTTGAAGCAGAAATGTGATTATTACAAGTTTTAACAACAACCCTAAATTAAAATGTTTGATATCCACTGATTTAATACGATAATAATTAATCTTCCGTTGTTTGAGGATTTTTTCATTAAACTCATCATAACTCTTCTTTTAAAAATAATATTAATCGACAATCGTATTGAAAATATTTTCGCAATTTGTCAATTTATTTTATTTTAAGTTAGTTTTCGATTTGTTATTTATCTCTGAATTACGCTCCAATTTGATAAAGCTCCCGAACTATCTATTTTTATCACACCATGCATGTTTGTTATTGTTTGATTTCTCCCTATTAATGCTGCTGTATTTTTCTCACTGTATTAAAGCACAATAAATAATGATTTGTGACGGTTATTTTTTGGAGTATTGTTGGGAGAAATGAGATCGAATGATCAATTAAATCTCGCTTGTTGCAAACAACCCAAAAAGGAACAAGAACAATTTAGATACCCTTTTCTATCCCCTTTCCACACCCTAATCGATCTGTGTTTTTTCGTGGTAGTTTCCATAGCAACGTATTGCTTCTCTCAGTTTAGAATGCATCACTTTCCATGTTTTAGCTTCCTTACATTTTTTTTAACCATTTTTTCCCCCTTGCAAATCTTATCAAGTTCAATCAATGTTAAAATCTTTAATTTATAATTTTTAAAGGGGAAATAATTTTTGTCTGAATTCGTTTAATTTTCACGACGATATCTCATGGATTTAATATTCTGGAACAGGTGTTTCCGACTCACATGAGGCCGGGGGCCGCAATTAAAACACCAGTCAAATGGCGGGCCGCAACTTTATCAAAATTTTATATAGGACTCTATTATGTTTGAAGGAACATAAACTATTATTGTCAGATTTTTATCAAGTTGTAGAAAACAAAAGTATTGAATTACAAATTAAAACAAGAAGTAGATTTTTAAAAATATTCTACATATTAAAAATTCTGGCCACAAAGTTTACAAATGTGAAGAATTTCGTCCAAAATAAGTAGTTTCAAAAAGTTAAAACGGAGAATTTCTTCGAGAAAATTTCTGAAACGCACATGCTAAATTATATTCACAATATACAAAAAAAAAAAATAATAATAATAAATAAATAAATAAAAACGAAATAAAAAAAGAGCAATATACACTATTATTTTTGTATTTGAAAAAATAATTTATTGGGTGCAAAACCTGAGAAATAAATTTTTTTGCACCGTTGGTATGTTAAATTTCACAGAAGCAAAGAAATTAGGGTTTTTTTAACTAAGGAAAAGTATTTTAAACCCATATAGAGTTTCTTACGAAAATTGTCCGCGAAAAATGACAAATGGGGGTGATATTATTGTTTGCGCTCTGATTTTAAGTTTTATCGTAGGAAACTCAATTTTTTAAGAACTAGAGTCTATTTTTCTAAAATTTATTATTATTTTTTAATGTTAAATAAGTTTTACGATATTTATAGCACAGATTATAGTACAATTATAGTGCTCGAATACATTTAATCTTTGATTTATTTTTTTTAATTCTATGATTACCATTAAATTTTGTACTTCAACAAAAATTTTTTTTTAAAGATTTGATTAAGTAAACTGTCACTTTGGCTACGTAACTTATACTATTAAGATATTTCAAATCAAANTATATATATATATGAAGCGAAATAAAAAAGAGCAATATACACTATTATTTTTGTATTTGAAAAAATATTTTCTTGGATGCAAACACTGAGAAATAAATTTGTGCTCCGTTGGTATGCTAAATTTCGCACAAACAAAGAAATTAGGGTTTTTTTTTAACTAAGGAAAAGTATTTTAAACCCATATAGAGTTTCTTACTAAAATTGTCCTCTAAAAATGGCAAATAATATTCACGGGCCACAAAAAAGGCTTTTACGGGCCGGATGCGGCCCGGGGGCATTTCATCTTCGAATACATTTCATCTTTGATTTATTGTTTTAATTCCATGGTTACTATTAAATTTTGTACTTCAGCATATTTTTTTTAAAAGATTTGATTAAGTAAACTGTCACTTTGGCTACGTAACTTATACTATTAAGATATTTCAAATCAAAAAAGATTTTTTATTCACGAGCATTTCTTTCCCTTTTTTTCCCATTATGAGATCTCACTGTAAAGCACGCTTTCAGTTCTTAACTTAGTTGAAAAGCGTGATTGTAGAGTGAATGTTTAAAAATAGAATCAAAGAAAATGCTCGTAGATTATCTGGGAGAAAAGGTAGATAAAGAAAATGGGTAGAATCTTGTATCCTAAATTCAAAAGTTAAATAGAGAAGCGAGCGTTATTTCTATTCTTTGTAACACTGTTCTAAATGAAGATGCACCAGAAAAAGAAACTAACGATTTCTTTTTTGTTCTGTTCTTTTCGTTGAGTTTTCGAAAGTAGTTTCTCTGCACACTTCTGGTGGTGAAGTGGGAGGAGGGGGAATAAGTTTTGTAATTAATTATGTTACGTGGAAACGTAAAATGTCTCTGTTTGTGTTTTTAAACTTAGAGTTTTTTTAAAAATTTACTTATCGTTTATCGTTTTCTTTTCATACCGCATTTTTTAATTTTGTCTTTTTATTCTTTTCTTCATATTTTCATTTTGTGTAAAAAAAAAATTTTAAGTCATCTTTCAAGTTTTACACAATATTGTTTAAATTCAAAGCTTCCCAAAATGAGTTTAGACTTGTCTCGTTTTCTTACTAATAAATAAAACACGGAATTTTAAGTTTTTGAGCTGATAATAAAATTGTTTACTGTACAAAATCATATTCTTTACGCTTTTAAATATATTTTAATATGGTAATACTCGACAAATAATGATACAGATGTTTTTCCCCCACTTTTAATTTTTTTATGACTCTTTTTGCTTCAAAAGCCGAAGCTTAAAGATAATTATTTAAAACAGTTGCAGCCTAAAATATAAACTCGGCATCAGTATTTTTCATTAGTGGAGAATTTTCAAGACTTGTTTAATTTGGAATAAAATAAACCATATCGAAACATTTTTCCAATAACGAATCAATTAATTGCAATAGTTGTAAATTATGAAAAATAAAACGATTAACTTAATCACATTCCTTATAGATGATATGAATAAAAAGTCGTAAAAGCTTAAAAATGGTTTAAAACCGTCTGAGATTAATAATCGTTTGCTATACATTATCGTTTTCTTTTTTCTTTTCTTTTTTTTAACATATGTCTGTCGAATTCTTTGTTTAGAATTAATTCTTAAGTGCAATAGTTCACTTTATATTTAGCATTTATTTAAGACATTCGTCGCTAAAAAAAATATGAATGATAAGTTTGGTTAAACTGAGCAGAGCAAAGAAAGTAAAATGGTGGTCATCTAATATTCGGCTATTTGATGGCGGCGCTTGGCAATCCTAAAAATTGTTATTTAAAGGAACATTGGTAATTTTTTCGCAAATTGCACAAAACATCTAAAGAAAATAGCCTAAAAGATTCATTTTCTATTTATGTACGATGTTTTAAAACTCTACTCTAAGTATTAACTTTATTATGCTATTTTTTATGTAATTATATCAGTAGGATGTTAGAAGAATAACTTAATTAATGATTTAAATTATTAGATTATTTTTAAAAAATTTCACTGTCGGAATATATAAGAATATTAGTTTTCCCAATGGCTAAGAAAAATTTGCTGTCAATAGTTCTAATATTCTAATATTTTCTTTTTAATATCTATTATCTTGGAATGAAATTTAAAAAACAAACAAACTACGAAGTTGAATTAGCAATAACATATAAAAAATGGCTTTAAATAATCCAAAATATCAATCTAATAGAACTCTTCCTAGCTTAAAAAAAGACATAGAAAAAAGTTACAGTATTTTCTTAACCTCGGTGAAGTAATATCGGTTAACGGATAATACCTATTAAAGAATAACAACTTTTTTCGTAAAATAGAAACAGTGTGTATTTTTTTTTTCTTCTTATTTACCTTTACAAATATCTACGGTTGATATTACGATTTTTCTGTTATCACCTTTTTACCTGGAATAACCCTTTAACTTAAAAAGGGTTAAAATATAAATAAACTGTAGGCATCCCTTCCTTCGTTACCTTTTCCCGAATGAACTCCTGACTGAATTTCGGTACCTGCGATGTGAAAAACGTAGGACAATTTTTCCTATGTATAAATAGAAATGGTGTGGAATAAAAAATAGTGGGGATTTACCGGAAATCCAAGATGAGGGGGCCCCTCTTCTACGACACTCTTTGAATGCTTTTCCGGCGTAACATTCCCCCCTCTTCCCCCACTCACTCCATACGTCTATACTAACTCGACGTACAGAATCTCTCTTCTATATTCTTTTGGTAATGTTGAAAAAAAAGCTCTTCTGTGGCATCTGGGGTGTAAAAATCAGAAATAATTCTATCTGCGTTTTAGGGCCCGTTCGAACATTTATGAAAAAATGGAGGGTGTGTTTAAATATTGAATTTTTCAATATTTTCAATGCGAATAATTCGGATTTGATTTCTCTTATTGGAATATATTGTAAGAACATAGGGTCGTGCTATCGTGATTTTGCATGTTTCTTTTTTTAAAAATAAATAAAAGTATTGTGCAGTTTTTTTAGGTATTTATGATGCAGACAATGGTTTATGCACTCTACTGAAACAAAATGATGCAGTTTTGGCTTTAGCTGAAATTAATTTCCCAAAATTAGCAATGTGATTTAAATTGTTAACTGCTGAATAATTGCACAATTTTGTTTTAGTAAGTTTATTAAATAATCATTGTTTTCGTTATAAACTTAAAAAGTGAGGCAATATTATTTTTATTTATTTATATATTTAGAAATAAACATATGAAAAAAATCTTACGTTAGTAACGGTGTAATTAATCTATAATATTGTATTTAGTTATGCAAGTTTAGTTTTTAGTCATAAAATATAGCCCCAATAGTCGTAATAAAAACAATTCCCTAAAGTTCATCATCTTTTAAATTATTAATAAATAATAATTTTCCTACTTTCATTTTTGATAAGATTCTTTAATTTTTTATATATAGACATGAGGTGTAAATAAATAAAGTAAATTTCATTGTTTTAAATTGTGTAAATTTCAAAATCAAATACTTGAATTTTTATTTCAAAACATACATAGTTGTAAAATCTGTCTAAACTTTAACACTGGATAATTACTATTAGAAAATTCATTGCAAAATTCGAAAGAATTAAAAATCGTTTGCTGGAGGGAAAAAAAATTTTTTTTTTATTTTATATTGAGTATTAATTGTTTCTTTGAATGTTCAGAATCCAACCTAAGTCGCTGTTTCATTTATTACGATGAATTAATTGTTATAGCAACTCCGTTTCAAATAAAAAAGTTTTTTTTTAAAAAACTTAAAGTTTAGATCTTTGTAGATAACTTTTTAAAGCTTGCTAGCTATCTCTTCATATTTTTAATCGATGTATCATTTTATTTTTAGAATTTATTTAACTCAGAAAGAAAATGTAGAAGTACATATACTCTTATCGATATATTTTATCCGAATACGGGTTATTCCAGACTTTGGGAAAATGCAAAAAAACTACCCATAAATTTTATGAATTTGAAAAATAGCAAAATCTTAGTTAAAACTTAATGTAAGGTCTTGTTTTAGTGAAAAAATTACCTATAATTTTCTGAATCTAAAATTACCGAGATAAAATCTTAATCTTCATTATTTTTTTGAATAGGCGAATAATTTTTACAAAAGTATTGAAACTATTATTTCTTCACATTCAAACTAGAAGTGCATGAACTCAAGTTAATGTCAAAAAATACCGTTTTCAATTTCATATTACCTGGGTTCTAATGTTTTTTTTTCTTTCTTTTTTTGGCAATGCCCTTACCTTTACCTGTTTAAGTTCAGTGGCCGATCAAGGCAGGCTGTTTAGCGTGGTAGGAAAGCCCCTACTCTGTTCCGGGGAACTCACCCCCCATGAGCATCCCAAAGGGGGGGCAGATGGTAAAGCAGAGTAATGTACTCTTCCATGGGGCTTTCCCATAGACCTACTATTGCCTGTGACCGTGTCACCTAACTTAAGAAAGCCGGTCGCTCTCGTAAGATGCTTAAAATATTGAGGGGTTGGGGGCGCAACAAGTCTCCTTGAAAGCTATAAAACTTTTGTGATTTCTCCCCCCTTATTGTTGTTTATCTACCTTGAAAAATAGGAATATGGGCTGCTCGATATTGTTAGATATTTTTAGAAAGATATGTATTGGTGTAAAAAACTTCTCTCTTTCTCTTTAGTAAAGAATTTATTTATAATAAAATTTAATAATTAAAAATGTGGATCATTTTATTATTTGTATTTTAATTTAATTTTTAACTCCGTAATTGTACCACAGGAAAACTATAATTTTTTTATAGTACTTATGTTTCCGTATATAAATGGGACTTTTTTTTAAAATTTAATATAAATAATTCTTACTGACGATTTTTTGTGTGGAGGGGGGGAGGACAATGTAATATGGCAACGTTGTAAATTATACTTCTTTCAAATTTGGGATTTGGCAAATTTCAATGGGATTTTTGATGCTATAACCTCATTATAATACAGTGTAGAATTATAAAGCGTTAATAAAACGTAAATGTTGATGAATAACCAATGGTGTCATATGATGACTTAGTAATCTCTGACTTATTGTCTTTCATAAAATTATGTATAATTTTTAATGTCAAGATTTTTGCTTGAAATTAATAATTATTAGAAACATCGGGAGTATGTATGTCTTGATTATTATTTATGAAAAGTTAAGCAACCATCTAGCAATCCCTTCTTCTTTTAAAACTCAAAATTTCGATAGCCATCTTTAAACTTTTTAATTGTAGCAAAACTTCAAAAAAAAGTAAAGACTTTTCCTTAATTCTTTAATGATCTCAAATCAGTATTATTTTATTTATTAAATCATAAACTTAATTTTTTTAGGACAGTAGAACTTAAATCAGATTTATACAAGATTTTTTGTAATGTGTTTATTTTATAATTTTTGTTCTAAATCTTTCTTGGTATAAATCCCATGTTGTTTTCTAACTACCTGAATTATAAGCAAAGGATGGAAATTTTTTTTAAAAAAAAGCGTTTTTTAAGGAACTTAGTTTTGCTAAAATTACAGCGCAATCAAATGCATTTTTTATGTTAGTTGTTTTATTCATATTTTCCGCAGAATTGTTATACAATATTGTTATTTGAGTGAAGTTATGTCTAAATTTCTGGGCAAATATAATCAACATAAAAAAAAAAGCACGAATAACAATAATTTTAAAAGGAAAAGTATAACCAAACAAAACCTTATAGTAAACACAAAGGAAATATGTAAAACCTGGACCACCCATATAAGTATAAAATTTTATAAACAAGTGAGGAGTATATTTTCAAAAATTTTTAATAACAAATATTCTTATTATGTATTAGTAATTTTAACAAAAATCGCATCCATTAGTAATATGAAGAAGACAAGTAAGTTTTCTTTGAATTTATTCAACCCTGTTCTTAGAATCATTCAACATCGTTGAAAGTTGTTTATTCATTTCTTTTTTCCTTTTTAATGACTAAAGAAAAAAAATGAATAAATAGAACTAGATCAGGTAAATTATATATTTCAAGGCTTCCAAATGTTTTTGTTTTGGAGTTGGGATAGTTAATGAAAATATTCTGCGACCAATGTTTCTAAAAAAAGAAAATAATCTCACAGATAATGACGCTCGACGAAGCGTATAAAATGCCGATTGGAGAAAGAAGAGTTACTAGGATACACGGTTTATGAAATCTGGACGAACAAGTTTCGTTCTTTTTTAACTTCATTTATTTATTTTATTATTCATTTCTCTTTTTCCAACAATGAGTGGACGAGAAGGAAGGGTAACCTGGTTCCTCGCGGTGCGCGGTTCGCTACCTGCTCTAATAAATAACCGTGTTTGGAGGTGACTTCAAGGTCGGAATAAAAATAGAGGGGAAAAAAAACTCGTTTGCACATCGTCTGTATTTATTTCTGCCCTAATCGTGTGATTTTAATGAAGCTGTACGTCATTAAAATCAAAAGCATTTCTAAATAAATATTATTTCTTTTCAGTCTAAGTAACTCAACTAGTTTCTGCGAATTTCTCTTAATAGTTATCTTTTTTATAAACTGATGACTTAATTTTTTATGCCTGGAATAACTGATTCGGATGAAATAACCATTTCGGAGATACTCGAAAATTGCGAGGAACGAATTTTCGTAATATGTAGAGCCTGTTTATTTTAAATTATACATATTTAAGTAAAGTGTTTAAAATTTTATGAGCTTAATTAAAGTCTTGTTATAATTATTTGTGTTGACATTATCGTCTAAGATTTTTTTTTTTTTAATTGAGATGTTTAAGCTGACGTCAACGTTTCTATTGGGATGTGAATATAAATCGTTCAATAGGAATGATGCAAACGACAATTGATTTATTTATTCCATTCTGTGATGTAGTTCAGCCTTTGGCTTGGACTGGTCTGTTTTTAAAAACGAATTTATAAAATTTTTTAAGTATATAAAAGTTATTTATTTTTAATTATAAAATCATATTTGACTTAATTATGACAAATAAATAAATTTTTTCATAAAACAGGACATAAAAAGGAGAAAATAAATGTCCTGATTATTTAAAAAAAAAAAAAAGATTTTTTTTCACTTGNAAAGTATATAAAAGTTATTTATTTTTAATTATAAAATCATATTTGACTTAATTATGACAAGTGAATAAATTTTTTCTTAAAATAGGACATAAAAAGGAGAAAATAAATGTCCTGATTATTAAAAATAAAAAAAGATTTTTTTTTTCTTGACTATATATTTATGTTGGTTTTTAACTTTATGAATCAAGTTACGATTTCTCAATTTTGCTAAAAACTTGCGTTAGTTATATATGTAAGGAAGCTTAATGTTGTTTCCATGTTTTCCGGGGGTGGGGGACTCTCTATATAACGAACTATCGCTATAAAAATATTAAAGATTTTTAAATTCTTAAAAAAAAACTAAATTTTAATCCATTTTTTCTAATATCTTAAATAATTCCTAAATTGTAAAATTTTTTTGAAACCTTTTTTATTTCATATCAATTTTCTTAAATAATCGTACAAAGTTGAGCAAAAACTTTTTGCTTAAATCTTCTGTAATAAAACAAACAAACATTTCTTAGCATCATATAATTAATTAGTCACAAATTTTTCCGAATGTTTCAAAGCACTTCTAGTACATTGTTTTAACTGCATGCTATATATATTACTCGTTTTTTTTTTTTTTTTTTCCCCTTCTTCTAAAAAAAAGGTTTAACGTTTAGGTTTGCATCATCAGTCTTTTTTTTTCTTTTCTCCTTACCTTAAATTACTTTTTCCAGCGGAAAAGGTGTTGTGATTGAAAAACAAGTCTTTCAGTTCTGTTAGTAATTGCTGGTGATTTTATCATGCCAAATATTTAAATTTGATAACGTTATTCGTGTACCGAATAGTTATATTTGAAATAATATAGTTATATTGCTGTAGTGTATTGATTAAAAGAAATGTCAAGTTATGCCTTGTATTTTGAAATGTTGTGGAAGAAATTCATATTCCTCATAATATTGATGAATCACAAATTGTAAAAAAAAATTTTATCTGAGATTCATAATTAAAATCCCCTTTGTGTTTTTTAAAGAATCAGCTTATAATTCTGTTTTTAACAAGTGATAGGAGTATATATGGGTATTTTAAATCATTTGATTTATAAGTTTACAATAATAAAAAAAAGTAATATTTATATAACTCTTAAAAAACAAAACAGAAATTTTAAATTTGCCATACTACCGTAAAAACGATTTTTTTTCTTCTTCCTCCAAACGTTTTATTTGTGAACCTTTTACAATATTTTTTGAAATTTATCCTTATGAGAAACGGAATCTATGACGTCATTAATTTTAAAACTACAACTCCATAAAAGATATAATTTTTGTAGTTTCCACTAAAAACACACACACACACATTTATACGCATTTGAATCGGTACTTCGTTCTAGAGTAATCGAGTGATAACAATTGCCAATCATGTCCAAATAAGAAAAAATTGTTTTTGCATTACTCGGTTACCTACATTTCATCTTTACAATGATGCAAAATATATTCAAATTAAGCATTTATCCTATTCCCACTAGTAATGCATATATATCTATTCAACCAATCTTGAATCTTCTCTACCAAGGAATGTACCTGTACATGTCTAAAAAAAAACTTCCATTGAATAAATCATACTGAATGATGATTCTTCTATTTGCTTTGACCCCTAAACAAGAATAATTCACAATAGAGTAGGCGGGAAATACGCTTCGCGAGTGGCTATGGCTCGTCACACAAGCATAACAATGGCCCACAAGCACATACTCGATTTTTATTTTAATGGCGAGGATGATGTTATTTCGTTATTCGCCATCGCCCATACAATAATCGCAGTAAAAAAAAAAGTTTTTTTTTTTATTATTTTATTTCTAAAGAAGAGTGACTGAAAAATGAAATTGGTTCAAATGAAAAGTCATAAAAAAAAAGCCGAAACTTTCTCTGTTCTTACTTTTATTGCAATTTTCGCTTTTCGTAATAAAATTTGTTTTATTATTTGCTAAATAAAAGAGTGAAATTTTGAAAAGTGAAGTCCTGCTGTGTATTGTTGCTTTTGAATTCTTGGTTACAAAAACGCGTGGTTATTCATTAGGGCAATATAAAATAAATTTATTTCTCTAAATTTTGAGAATTTTTTAAAATAATTCTGCAGCATACGAAATGATGTTGATGAAGTTTAATGCTAAATTTAAAAATAAAAAAATTAATTTTGTTAAGTTAATTTTGAAATCAAATTGTGTCAATTTTTGTTAAATGAGTTTTCATTACATGCTGCATATAACTTTTTCGAAATATTTTTTTTATTTTATTAATTTATAATATTTTTGACTAAGTAATTTAAACTGGGTGTTCCTTAAATTTTAACATTAATTTTTTAAATCAGAAAAAGGTAAAGAAAGAAAAATTCCGTCGACAATTTTCGCATGAACCAAAAAATAAGAGCCTCTTTGTAAATAAAAGTTTTTATAAATTGAACTGTACCTGGAATTTTTTTAATCGTATGTTGTAAAACAATTTTTAAATGAACTTTTAGTTTTAGTTTTCATTAAATTTGCAATATGAAATCATTTGGTGTCAATTTGGCGGAATTTGCGCCAACTTTCCCGATCAACGAGATTTTACACAATTACCCCCCCCCCCCCTCACTTCAAAAAAAAATTTAAAATAGGAAACTATTAAAATGCTACTTATACAATCGTTGCAATTTTAGAAAAGTAATTCTTCGAAAAGTTTAAATATTGAAAACATTTATATTTAACGTCACCTTTATATTTTGTAGATTCTTTAGACTTGGATGTACATACTTCTAAAATGTGTATATATTAAGTGTAATTTTCATACATTAAACTACTTATTAATTCAGGATGTTCTGTAATCATCGCTCTTAAATAATCCTTGTCAAAAAAGAAGTTAAAAATTAACACATTGGGGATCGGAATAAATATTTAAGAAAAATAAATAAAAATATTTTCAAAATCTACCTAATGATTATCGAGATTTTATTAATTTGATCCTTCCAGTTTTATCCTACTAGTAAATAGAAATCGAGAATTTAGTTTTTATTATGAATGTAGGAGTTATACCTTAAACATTTCAACTGAATATATATTTTTTTATCTTATAAAAGAATGTCATTCCTTTTACTTTAGTATCACAACTTTATCATCCTTATTAAAAAAAAAAAAATTCTGTACCTTCATGCTTTATCATTTCAATAAAGAATATTTCATTATTTTGTTTTTAAAAAAAAATCTTGAATGTAATTTTTGTTTATTGTTCACATTCTTAAAACACTGACCAATTATTAGTTATTCGTTTTTATAATTTTGAATTAATCCGGTTCTCTGCGGTTGCTGTTTAATAAGATACTTTGTAATAAACATTCGGTGTTGATAGTCATTTATAAAGTTATGTTGAATAATAAAATAAAATTCGTAGTCACACTTTCATGAACAGTCGGTCACGGTTCTACCTTTTATTTATTTATTTTTTGTCCAAAATAACTATTCCATATAAACGAACACGCAACACAATGATAAAACAATCATTCCTTTGTGTCGTAGGGCGAGGAAAAAAAATTCTAATAGAAATTTATTATGGCATTTTTCTGCGGAATTTTTCCTATTGTTTTAGTCGTCCATCGTAACTTTGACCTTCTGTTACGTAGGATGCTTGCAATAACATTAAAAAGATAGTTTATTAGTACATTCCCGAGTTCGCTGGAAAAAAAAGTGGCTTGTTTTTCGTCCTTGAACCCTTTTCCAGTTCGATGATCTTAAAGGCGATCGTCTGAAATTTTTTTAACAGTTGCCATTCTTCAATAGATAAATTTTAATAACGTTTTAGGTGTGACTAGCACCTCACGTTGGGACTGGCAACGGAAATGTGGTCTGGAATTCGCTTTTCAATGGGAGAAAGGGTTGCTTGAAAACTGGTTCTTTGGATGTAATATGTTTTTAAAATTCGAAAGTGATGGGATATTTTTTTTGTAGATTATCTAATGAAGAAAGTTATTCGATAAGTTGTTTTCTCTTTTAAAGATATATCTCACAGGAATTTCAATTGGACGGTTAAAATATGAACTTCCTTTGAAGGTAGTGGTACCTAGAGGAATTAACCCCTGCCCACTTTCGTTTTATTTATTTATTTTTTCGTGGAAAAAAATTTATCGTTGCTCTTTTTTTAGGGCTCTGTAAAATCGAGATTAAATCTTTATCCTTTCAACAACACACATAATCTTTTTAGTAAGATGCACTAAAAACCTAATTATTGCAAAGGAAAGTAGAAATCAACAGGTGTTCTCAATTTATTTGGCGTAGAATGTAACGCCAAAATCTTAATTTTGTATGTTAACGAATTTGTAAATACATTATTTTCGGAACTTTTTTGCTTCTGTTAAGCGCTTACTTAGTGTTCATCTTGAATTTTGTAACTAATAGTAAATCCGTGTTAAAATAAATTATAATATTTCTGGCACAAACGGACAGCTTTAATATTGATGGAATCAAATGACATTTCCGGAAAAATAGAGAAAAAGTTTTTCAAAGTTATCTTGGCTTTGAAAAAATTACAAGTCATTTAAAAAAAAATACAATTATGTCGACAATATAGTGTAATACATTCATATATAAAACGCTATCTAATTTATATGGCTTCAGTAATGAGTGTTATTTAAAAAAAAAATACTGCTTGATTCAAGAATGGTACTGTCTTGTTATTTATAGACTCGAATTATCCCAAAAAGAATTGTTTAAGATTTTTTTTGTTTTGTTTTCTAGACATCAAAAAAATGATAAATGTAGAAAAACAATTTTGAAAAAAAATTAAACCCACATATTACAAATATTAAGAATAAAAAATTAACTAATTGACTAAAATGAAAATTCCCATAAGCATTTTTCCCTTGATGGCCTTAAAAGATGGGATAGTGATTTTCCTGATTTTGCAATCAATATGATTGCAAAAGTGGGTATGATTTACATAAGATAGGGGGAGTTTCTAATACAAAAAAACATGAAAATACTTCAACTTACTACTTTATTCCTATGTGCAAAAATCATACATGGAAAAATATTTTTTTAGGCATAGTGTGGATTTAAAATTTTCATTTTTTGATAAAAGTCCCAAGTAACACAATTCACAAAAACGATATAATAATGCGAAACAATATTGTTCAATATTGGAAAAACGTTAGGGAACGTCGATCGATATCTCTCAGCATTTCGGATATCTCTAAATTTATATTTTAAATTTATTTTTTGGAATTATAAAAATTAGACGTCATTTTTTGTCTTTTAAATGATTAATTTTGATTTAAGAACACAATAAAGTTTAAAATGAAATGTTTTACAAACACAGANATCTCTAAATTTATATTTTAAATTTATTTTTTGGAATTATTAAAATTTGACGTCATTTTTTGTCTTTTAAATGATTAATTTTGATTTAAGAACACAGTAAAGTTTAAAATGAAATGCTTTACAAACACAGACTTTTAATGTGAAATCGACAGCAATCGTACAATATCGAACACACAATGTCGATTTTCGCCAATATTGACATTGTCGGTCGATGTAGACTAAAGCTGTTACAATAACCCTGTGCTACTTGGGGTGGCAGAAAGTCAAAAATCGCCAAAAACTACTTTTATATGTAATGCTTGATTGACCTCTTACTTTAAATATGAAATTATAATTAGATTAAAGATGCGGAGTTTACCACATCCTGTACTTAAATATTAGGAGAGAACTTTCCTATGTTTGAGTGCCTTTTATAAATGTAACATGAAATTGTTTAGTAATTAAAATTTCTTCTGTTAACAGTCAAAGAATCGTCACTAGAAACGTGTGTTTATTAGTTTTGTTTGTCATTACAGATAAAGATGACTTGAGCCCACCTAGCAGTGTTATGAATGGCAGCTGCTACGACTATGACAAAAAGTCCAAGAAGGGACCTGCGCCTCGTCAGCAGGAAGAACTTTGCCTAGTATGCGGAGATCGTGCATCCGGCTACCACTACAATGCTCTCACTTGCGAAGGATGCAAAGGTAACAAATTATAAAATATATCCGACGTTTACAGTCAGCACTTGATATAACGACCCAAACAAAAAAGGGCGTAATGTCGAGATTTCACAACGATCTTTACGCATAATTTGAAAACTTTATGCTAATTTGGACAAAACAATGCTAGTAGAATAATTGGTAATTAAGCAATTTTTTAATGTTAAAATGTTTGTAAAAGTACCATTTAAAATTATACAGCGGGGCTATACTTAAATTAGATGTTTTTTATAGCCCGGTGACAAGAAAACCTCACAACAAAACCACCGAATTCGCAGTAGATAGTATTTAGATTCAGATTATAGGAATTCAATTTTTTAAATAAGAAATATTTCAGTTTTTTGACACCAGGGGTTTAAATAGCGCTGTAATGCTATTTTTGGGACGAAGTAATTACAGAAAATTAACATTTTGTCTGTATTTTATTGACAACGCATTTACTTCGCAATGACGTTTTACACATTAAAACATGTTTCCTCATAGATTGTTGCATGCAGATTGTCACGGTAGAAACAGTGTTATTTGCAGTATAATAACTGTTACATTTACTGTATCTGTTGCGGGTTCGCATAGGTAATATTGGAAAGCGGGAAATAGTTTAGTTGTAATGAAATGGCAACAAAATATAAAATATTATAGAACAAACAATCGATAAGTTAACAAGAAAAACGATGTCTAAAATAGTAATTCTTTCTATGTTTCTTCCTGTGTAAAATGTCCTCGTCATGTAAATAAATGTGTATATAAAATTCAAAGTTCGACTTCGCAACATTAAGTGGCGTCCGTGTGATATTCAAGAGCCAAGCATAAAAAAGAAAGGACAAAAGAAACAAAAGTAAGTGAAACTATCAGAATTTAATTAATATTTCACTTCATAAATGGAAGAATTAAAAAATAAAAGAAAGCCATTGCGCCAAGGATTTACTTTAACTGCCAATAATTTAGAAGCAGAGTTATCGAATACGGAGGTTAAAGTGGATCGCGTAAAGATTTTATTATCACAATTGACGAATAAATTCGAAAGATTAAACGATGTGCAAAATCAGATTTCTGAAAATTTATTAAAACTAGAAAATAATGATGATTATGAAAAAGATTTTGAAGCCAATGAAGAATATATTGACAGATATGTGTACTTAAAAGAAACTGTTAATCTTCGTTTGGCGAACAATGAACCAAGTTCACAAAATAGTGCGGAAATGAAGAGAAAATACAAGCTTCCAATGTTAGAACTACAGAAATTTAATGGAGAAATAAAAAATTGGCTCGGATTTTGGGGACAGTTCCGTAAAATACATGAGGACAACACCATCGATGATGATGATAAATTTCAATATTTGGTTCAAGCAATGGTTCCCGGGTCACCAGCAAAAGAACTGGTAGATAGTTTTCCACCGTCAGGCCAAAATTATCAAAAAGCAATTACTCAACTAAAATCGAGATTCGCAAGAGATGATCTGATGGTCGAAATCTATATTAGAGAATTGTTAAGATTAGTGTTGGCACAGGCTACAAAAAAAGGTCACATGCCATTGGCGACATTGTATGATAAATTGGAAACACAGTTACGAGCTCTGGAATCGCTTGGCGTTAAAAGTGATATTTATGCCGCCATGCTTTACCCATTAGTAGAATCAGCTCTTCCAGAGGATCTTTTGAAGGCGTGGGAGAGATCTCGATCATCCGGAGAAACAAATGCTAGCACAGAAAATCTTACAAAATTATTGAAATTTCTCAGAATTGAAGTTGAAAGTGAGGAACGCCTGCAAATAGCTCGTAGTGGATTCGGTAGCCAAGGAAGTTTTGATGTAGTTCCACCAACTGCCGCTTGTATATATTCAGGTGATTCAAGGAATAACACGAGTGATTTCAAAAAGCTTAAATGTATATGGTGTGACAAGGATTCACATAGCTCAGTGGAATGTTTCAAGTTGCACAATTTAAATTATAACGATAAAAAGACAGTTTTAAAAGAAAAAAGAGCATGTTTCCGTTGTTTGAAAATCGGCCATCCAGCACAACAATGCAAAAGTTCTGTTAAATGTTTAATTTGTAATAGAAGACATTTGACAGTAATGTGTTGGAACATAAAAAATGGTGAAAACCAAGGTCAAACAAAGTCAAGTACTAAAGGAAAAAATGATGAAAATAGCAGTAGTTCTAAAACTCTTGTTAATCAACAAAAGGGTGAAACGTTGATGCAAACACTGATAGTAAAAGTTGAGGGCATAGATAAAACAGATAGACTCGCAAGAGTTTTGATTGATTCCGGTTCCCAAAGGTCCTATATAAAAACAGAGGGGGTAAAAAAGCTAAATTTGCCAATAGTTGGAGAAGAAATTTTAAACCATGCATTGTTTGGCGGAATAGAAACTGGTCAGGAAAAACACAGTGTCTATGATGTCAATATAAAATCCCTAGATGGTCAATTCAAAATTACATGTCCAATGTTAGCCCAGACAAAGATATGCAATTTCGTACCGAGATTAAAGAATCAAAACATTTATCCCATTCTACAGCAAAAATCAATTAACTTATCAGACGTTGGGGACAATCCTTTAGAAATTAAAGTGTTATTAGGTGCGGATGTATTGCCTCAAATTCTCACGGGTAAAATTGAAAAATTGGATGAAAATATTATGGCTATTGAAACTCGGCTTGGGTGGACAATAATGGGTCAACAACATAGAGAAGAAAAAACAAACACTACTTTAAGCTTATTCTGCCAACCCAGCATTGGAGCTTGGAGACTATTGAACCTTTGGAGCTTGGAGACTATTGGAATACGAGATCCAGCCGAAGCTAAAACAACAAAAATGAAGAATGAAGAAATTTTAGAATTTTTTGAACAAACTGTTCGCAGATATGAAAGTGGTAGATATGAGGTTAGTTTACCATGGAAGGATACTCATCATATCTTAGGCAATAATCGCCAACATGCGGAAAGTAGACTGGTGATGCTAACAAAAAGATTAAAAAGAATTGGAAAATTCGAAGAATATAATAAAGTACTGGAACAATGGCTTCAAGAAGGCATCATTGAAATAGATGAAAATTGTGACGAGCCAGGAAGTCACTATTTACCACATCAAGCAGTCATAAAAGAATCGAGCCAAACTACAAAATTGAGACCCGTATTTGATGCGTCTTCCAAAGATGGTAATGGAACATCTTTAAATTCTTGTTTAGAAAGTGGACCAAACTTATTAGAGAATATTCCAAAGATGCTCATTCAGTTCAGGAAGTATTCCTATGGGATAACATCAGATATAAGAAAAGCATTCTTACAAATTGGAATATCTGAAGATGATAGGAAGTACTTGAAGTTCTTATGGTGGGATAGAGATGGAAAAGAAATTGTAACCTGGAGACACAGAAGAGTCGTATTTGGTCTCACCTGCAGTCCATTTCTGCTCAATGCTACAATTCAACATCATTTACAGAATCAAACCGGAGAGTTTCAGAAAACGGCCGAAGAGCTTGCAAAATCATTTTATGTGGACAATTGCGTCACCAGTGTTGAAAAAGAAAAGGATGTCGAAAAATTTATTCACGAAGCCTCTCTTTTGATGACAAAAGGAAAATTCGATCTAAGAGGATGGGTCACAAATGTTACAAGAAAAAGGAAATTACAGGACACTCAAGACACCATAGTTCCTATTCTGGGGTTGATGTGGGACACAAAAACAGACGAATTATTTTGTGAAGTCAACTCAGTAAGGCTAGCAACCCAAAAAATAACGAAACGAATGTTGCTATCCGTGTCTCAAAAAATTTTCGACCCTTTGGGATTTTTGTGTCCAGCTACATTACTTCCAAAGTTACTTTTACAAGAAGCGTGGAAAAATAATTGTGGTTGGGATGATAAACTTCCTGAAAACATATCAAATAAATTTGTTCAATGGTTGGAAAATATTCAGTGGTTACGAGAATGTCGCATCTCAAGACACATGCATATTTTTAAAGCAAATATAACTATACACGTTTTCTGTGATGCAAGTAAAACATCGTATGCAGCATGTGTATTTCTCAGAGCTAAAAAAGAAAACAATGTTGTTGTTCAATTAGCTATAGCAAAGGCCAGAATAGCACCGATGAAGCAAGTCACTATTCCTAGATTGGAACTTTTGGCTGCAGTCTTAGGCTCACGTTTGTATTTAGAAGTTCTTAAAGCTTTAGAGAGTCAAAAGTTTGTAACATATTTCTGGACTGATTCACAGGTTGCATTGACTTGGATAAAAAAGAAAGAGAATGGGACAGTTTTCGTCAAAAATCGATGTGAGGAAATCCGCAAAAATTGCAGCATTGAAGATTGGTACTACATTCCAAGTGAGCTAAACGCAGCTGATCTCCTATCTAGAGGCTGTTGTCCAAAAACATTATTTAAGAGCAAATGGTGGAGCGGTCCCAATTGGCTTAAAGAAGACCAGGAAAGTTGGCCTAAAAGTGACTTTAACGTTGTTGACAATATCACTGAGAAGATAGAAACATCAACTTCATCACATGTTGTATCAATTCCTGAAGTGTTGAGTACAAGACTATTATATTTCTCTAAGTATCACAAAATTGTAAGATTGATTGCATGGATTTTGCGATTTATACGAAATACTCGAACTAACATAAGAAAAGAAAAAGTTTTAGATGTGACTTTGAGCAGCACAGAGTACAATGAAGCAGAAAATCTCCTCTTAAAGCTAATTCAAAATGAGACTTTCACAAATGAAAAAGACAAAAGAATAAAAAATATGCAAGTTTTTCGAGATGAAAATGGTCTAATAAGAGTGAAGACCAAATTGTTATTGGGAGAAGAAGATCTCGATTTCAAAACACCAGTGTTATTGCCAAACCACCACTTTATTGTTTCTCGTCTATTACGCGAAATGCATGAAACATCTTTGCATGCTGGTTTACAGATAATGCTCTCAAGAGTTAGAGAAAAATATTGGATCTGTGGAGCAAGACGACTCATGAAGAAGATAATATCACAATGCACTATCTGTCTAAGATTTAAAGCCAAACATTTGGAGACTCCTACCGCATCCTTACCTAAAGATAGAATTACCAATTCAGCAGCATTCCAAATTACGGGCATTGATTATGCTGGACCATTATATCTCAAGAATGGTGAGAAAGCATGGATAGCTCTTTTTACTTGTGCAGTTTATAGATGTCTCCACCTTGAACTAGCTCAGAATTTATCGACGCATGCTTTCTTGGATGCACTTCGTAGATTTATAGCACGCAGAGGAAGAGTCGATACCATTTACACAGATAATGGCACGAATTTCCATGGAACTAATAATAAACTCAGAGAGTTGAATTGGAAAGAAATTCAGGATTCCTCATCCATTCATAGGATCAATTGGAAGTTCATACCTCCTTCATCTGCTTGGTGGGGAGGATTTTGGGAGCGGATGGTACGAATGACTAAGGAAAAAAAAGTACGCAACAGTATCCTTTGAAAAGAAGAAAAAAATTAAACTAAATGTCGATTGCTATAGTAAAATGAATGACTCAGATTGTGGATGTTGTAATGAGCGTTAAAATAACATTGCATCTATGAAATGACAAACTTAACTTTGCTTAGTGGTCATTATATAAAAAGTTCGCCTTAAGGGGGGTCATACTAAAGAGTGTAGACAGTTATTTTAAAATAATAAATAATTCAGTTACCTATAAATTAATAAATTTTTTATGGTTCCTTTGGCAGGTTTTTTCCGGCGGAGTATCACAAAGAATGCTGTTTACCAATGCAAGTATGGCAACAACTGTGAAATCGATATGTATATGAGAAGAAAATGCCAAGAGTGCCGTTTAAAAAAATGCCTTGCTGTGGGAATGAGGCCAGAGTGTAAGTAATTCCAAGATGTTTTTTATGCAGAGTATGCTCATAAGATCCTTCGCTGCAGAATTTTTAGCAAACATATTTCTTTACTAATTCCTATTAACATAGGTAAAAATGAGTGTCAAAATATTGAAATTTCTTTCATTTACGATTATTTTTTAATTTCATTTATATTAAAAAAAATTTTGAATATAAATAAAAAAAAACTTTTTTTTTCTGAGAACTTTTTGTATTTTGTATTTTAGTATATGTTTAAGCATAATTCTGATAATCTAACAATTTTTAGCAATTATTAGACTGTTTTTTATATTAAAATATACAAAAAGGACACCAATATCCCATCTGCGTCAATATCTTTAAAAGTCTGTTGCCAAGGAAAATTAAAAAGGCATAATTTTAGTGCCCTACACTTGAAGTAAATCTGATTTTATACTATCTTATTGTCAAGAGTTTTAAACAAAAAATCACTAATTTGGCGACATTTTTCCAATGAATAATTCTCAATCTTGGCAAATTTTTATACAATGCAATTTTTCAAATATTTAAAAATTAAATGACAAATGTTTTTGTTTTTACAAAAGTGTGGCTTTTCTTATTTCCATTTTCATAATTAACATAAAGAGGTAGGAATTCAAGCTGGACAAAAAGTATAAATAACTGTTAGAAAACTCGCAACAATTATTAAAACAGCATAAAGCGTTATTTCGCATGAATAATTTATTGATTTACTATAAAATGAAATTTGCATTACATTTATGGTTTTAAAAAAATTATGTTTTTTACCCCAAAGAACTTTTAAGTTCCTTTCAGGATACTGTGGTGTAACTACCACTACAATTATTAAACATCAACACACTAGTATATTTGACATGCTAACTTGATTCAATCTAGAGGTACCTTTTGATAGATGAAGAGTTGACATTGTCGGTTTCCACTCTCCACTCAGTGGTGACCTGCCATCGTGAAATGAACTCCCCTACATCGAAAGTATTGCCCACTTCGATGGATGGTCCCCATTGAACAGCTGACTTGCTACTTGTGACACAATCATCGTCCTCCTCGTGCTGTTGCTTTCGAAAGCAACACAGGAGAGACCACACGCACACAACCTTGAACTCAATACTGTTCTCACGATAAACGGACGTGATTTTAATACAGCTCTCACCACAGGCGCTCAAAATCCGGTGAACTTAGCTCAGCTCTTTTGGTTCGGCAACTAGTGGTATCCGTTCATTGAATTCTATCCCTGATAAAATTCTGGTGCGGGAGATAGTGGCGTAACTACCACTTACAATTATTAAACATCAATTCACTAGCATATAAGACATGCTAACTCAATTTTATCCAGTGATACCTTTTGATAGATGAAGGTTGATTACTCACTCCTCTCTACGCAAGACTTAAATAATTTTCAATCTGACTAAGAAATGTTTGATAAGTATATAACTGACCCATCAGTTTGGAATACCTATATGATATTTTTTCTAACAAAAATCCACGGAAAATCTAATTTTTTATTGTTCTGTAGGTGTTGTTCCAGAATACCAATGTGCCATTAAAAGGGAAACAAAGAGAAATAAAGATAAAGACAAGCCAAATAGTACAACAAGGGATAGTGGCTCCGATAAGGACGAAAAGCCCATTGGAAGTCCCTTGGTGGCCCCTCTAAATAAGACACTCAGTAAAGCCCAAGAAGAATTAATTAGCAAACTAGTAGTGTTCCAAGAAGAGTATGAATCACCCTCTGAAGAAGACTTTAAGAAAATAACAGTAAGTATTAGTATCCTGTCTGTTTAAATATCAGTCCATTTCTTTCCTGTACTCAATGGTGATTTTTAATGTGTTGTTCTTATATGAATTAATTATCATGAGTACTTGCAAAGGAATCCAGAACGTGCACTTTCAACCACTTGGAAATTATATAACATGGTGCGTAAAAGTGCTTAATTTTCCCTTTTCGAAAATTAGATTTTTTTTCTTTACCATGTCAATTTTCTTCATGTATTATACAAAGGCGTGCTTTTCACATTGTTCTATTCAACGTTTTCCACAATTCATTCAACCACCATCTATTTCAGCTTACCATCGGTCCATAGCGTATGAAAGTGCCCATTATTTTACAGGTTTGATAAAATACTTGAAAGTCTAGATGTGCGTATAGTGAGTTGGGTTAGGTGAGATTATTGCATTCTCATGTGCAACTCTGCTGCATTTTGCTAGATATTCTCAATTTCTAGCTCTATTTACCGCCCTGTGAAATCGAACAGAAAAATCTCTTGATTATTTTTTAATGTCTAATATAATCAAGAAAATAGGTCTTTGTCAAAAACTAGTTATTTTATCATGATCATGTAAAGTCTTTGAAAATTATTTTGTATTTTGTAATGTATATAGTGCTTAAAAAGTAAATAAAAGGTGCTTATTTTTTGTTGAAAGATTTGGCTACGCACCCTGAATAAGTAAAAAATTATGTTTCGCTTGTAAATTCATTTAGTTTGTAGTTCAATCGTAAAAAAAATACTTTTGTAAGTTGTGTCATATAAACTGTTTTTAAGGTTTTCTAATGTTACTGCTTTCTTGTAGGCCTTTCCTTTGGGTGATAGTGAAGAAGATAGTATGAAAAGATTCCAACACATCACCGAAATTACCATCTTGACCGTCCAACTCATCGTCGAATTTTCCAAGAGAGTTCCTGGTTTCGACACACTTTCTCGAGAAGACCAAATCACGTTACTAAAAGTAAGCATTCCATAGGTGACTCTGATTTGACTTTTTTAAAATTTGGGACAGAGAAATGACGCCACCAAAAGTGTACCCTTTGAAGAAAAGAAAAAATTGGCTCTCAAGAATTTGATTTTTTAATAAAGATGTCTGTTCTTAAAAAAGCTCTCTAAACTTAATAGAAAGAATCCTTTAGAAAGATATATTTTATCTTAAATACTTAGTTGGATTCATTTAGTAGAAAATGTATATAACTCTGAACAATTTGAGATTATTCACGATCAACCATTTACGAAGATTAGTCACAATCTAACGTTTCCCAAGATTAGTCACAATCAACCATTTACAAAGATTATTTTTAATCAACCATTTACAAAGATTATTCACAATCAACCATTTACAAAGATTATTCACAATCAACCATTTAAGAAATTTGATCAATTTTCGTTTTTTAAAACTGATATAGAATGATCAAAAATTCCATCAATCGGTGCAATGAATTTTGATAACAAAAGCTACACGAATCTTTGGATATATTGTTATATTCAGTTAATTTTACAATTAGGATTTTAGAAACTATCAAAAATTTCATTATTATTTCATATGGTTTCTCTTTAATTAATAGTCTTAATGTTACTCCTTAAATTGTGTACTTATAAATATTTATTTTTAATTGATATACTTTCATACAAATTAAGATTGATTTATTGCATATTTTTAAAAGACATATTGCGTTTTCAGGCTTGTTCAAGTGAAGTAATGATGTTAAGGACAGCGAGGAAGTACGATATTAAAACAGATTCAATAGTTTTTGCAAATAACCAGCCATACACGAGAGAAAACTACCGCAGTGCCTGCATGGGAGATTCTGCGGATTCCATTTTCCATTTCTGTAGGAATATGTGTGTCCTCAAAGTGGACAATGCCGAATATGCACTCCTAACAGCCATCGTTATCTTCTCAGGTCAGTTTTAATTTTGAAACTTATATCAATAGTTAGTTAAGGATTAATTAACTCTTAGGTTTCTGTGGTTTTTAGAAGAAAAAAAAACAAAGTAACAGTGATTTTTATTAAAAAGTAATAGTTTGAAATTGTAGTTGTCAGACTTCTAATTAGAATATGTATTCAAAAGTTTGTTAGATGAAAATATTCATGCTGTGTGAGCACCAAGTTTGTCAGTTAGTTCATTATTTCTGAAAAATCAAGGGTAAACTGCCAACAGTGTTGTTTAGTTCCCTTGTCCCCTTAAATTTTTTAATTTGGTACGCTCTAACCAGGTGCAATGGAGCAGAATGTGCCCAATCGTGCGAATGAGGTTCAGGAGAAATTAAAGCAACACTGTGAAAATATTTAGTCTGATTAAAAAGTAAAATTAACCTTTTTTTTTTTTTGAAATATTGTTCTTTGAGATATTTTTTTCATGAAAATGGGCCTCCAATTCATTAAACTTCTAATATTTTAAAACAAGTATCTAAATCTAGGATCATTGATAGCATGCATACGAAGAAACAGAGGTTGTTGTTTGTAGATGATTAAAAAGCTTTATTTTAAACAATTTAAGACTGTTTTCTTTCGTAACCTAAACAAATTCTTGATACTTGACTTCCAGACTGTTATAAGTATTTTAAATAAATAAAAAATGTACTGCCATACATTGCAATTAATTTCAAGAAAAGCAGCTTGAAAACTTTTCTTATTATTTCTAATGCTATATTAAAATTTCGGAAAACTTATAAAAACAAAATTTATTTGCAATATGTAGCTTGTGATACATGAGTGACAATTATAAAATTTCAATTGTGAAATTTTTGTCACTTACGTTCATTTTACTATTGCATGCCAGTGTAGTATCTGTACAAATAATGGATTTAAATATTAAAATACAGTTCATTTTAACATTTTTTACATCCTTATACCATGTCTACTTACTATCTAAAAAGAAAGATAATATTTTCTGCTATGTTAAATGTATCTAACACAAATAATTTAATATACCTATATGTTTATTTATTAGTTTGAATTCCTTAAGTTTATATGAGTAAGAACATAATTTAGTTTTACATATGCTAGCTTATTCAAGAAATGCATAAAATCAACTGAACCGTAAATAAATATAAGGATCTGCGAATTTTACAAATCTGATCATGTTTGATAGCTTAGCCTCACTCAGCCAATGTACTATTACTCCTCTGTTTTAATTTTTCCTCTTTAAACTCATTGTTTATTAGGCTGATTAAAATCTCCAACAAAATAGAATGTAAGCACGGAGGTGTGTGTTGGAAGAGTTGTTTATACTCTGTTAGTTTATTTATTTCCGATTTTGAATTTCTCTTTTTGACTTACATGATTATGCATGATGGACCAAAATTTTACTCATAGCCTAAAAAATGTCGCTAGTTATTCTATTTCTTCAATGTTGGTAGATATGAAGACCTAGAATAAGGCTCTACAAATTCTATTTGAGATATTTTTTTTTCTTCAAATTTTTCACTTGTTTAGTTTTTACACAGCTTTTCAATTGTGTTTTAAATATAACTAACATTATTGTTTTAATGTAGACTAATTTTATTGATTTATTCATTTGTAGAGAGGCCTGCACTGCTGGAGGCAAAGAAAGTGGAAAAAATTCAAGACTTCTACATAGACACACTCAGGGCATACATTGCAACAAACAGACCACCTGGAAAAAACTATTTTGCGAGGTTGCTTTCCACACTGGTCGAGCTCCGCACACTCGGCAACATGAACTCAGAGTTGTGCTTCTCACTCAAGGTCCAGAACAAAAAGCTTCCTGCCTTCCTCGAAGAGATCTGGGACATACAACAATAAGAAAAACTCATCTTTGCTCCAAAACCATTCCATTTTTAATAATAAAAAACAAACAACAAAAAGTACCTGGAGTCTTTGCTTGTACCGGCACAATTGGTACAGAAAAGCTGCCACTACTTTTTCTCTCATCGGAACTCAAAATAGTTCTTCTGTTGCATTAATTTTGAACGCGTATTTTTTGGGTTGTGATCTCTGCGCAATAAGCAGACACGTTTCGAATGAAAGAAACGCACAAAAACAAGTTTCGAACGGATCAAGTGAGAGCTTTGGAATCGGGGCTCTTAAAACTTTGATGGGAGAATGCAATTTTTACTTGACATTATTTTCAAGAAACGGAAAGCCGTTTTGTGACTCATATTGTTGGAGTGTATGCGTGTTTGTTTTAAAAAAAAATCATTCATAAATGGGTGGGATCATGGTTTATCAGTACTATACACAAATTGATTCTCGTGAGAGTGTTTCTCATGTTAATGTGTTTGTATATGGTGAAAAAAAAAAGTACCTCTTGTGTTAAATGTTTTTCTCCTTCAAGTAAATTTTACCTTCAGTTTGCATCTTCTTGTATCATAACATGTGTTGATAGATAGCATTTCTCATTGTCGTAAAATCACTCAATTTGTTTTTTTTCTCTTTTGCCATTTTTTTTAATAATTTGATTACCACTGATACCAGTGTTTCCAAATTCATGCATGAAAATTACTTTTAACCTATAAATTTACGATGTAAGTCTAAAGCAAGTATATCCTTATGAAGTTACTGCATTATCTAATTATGATAGGTTTTAATTTCTTTTTGCAGTAAATGTTGTGTCAAAATATACTTAATTTTTTTAACGAATATTGTTTTTTATTATTTCTAATGACAGAATTTAATATTTGTCTTCTTTCGTTTCAAGATTAAGACAAAAAAATATTTTTTATTTTTAAGTAGTTTCATAATTAATTTCAAATTAAAGCTTATGTCTTTAAAATTAAATGCAAGCATTTAAATTTTTGTTGCTTGAAATTAATGTTTTCAATTTAATTTTGAATTGTTAAAATATCAATGAAAAAATTTTATTAAATTTCAGCCTTCATTTTTTTTTTTTTACAATTGTCTTGAATTTGGAAACACTTTTATAATATGATTAAAATTTCTCAATTTTATTACCAGTTACTAGAAAATAAATTGCATTAAGAACATTATAACTTGTTGATTGGGTTAAGACTATATAAATGTTCCTAAATTAGATTTTATCATATTCTATTACAAATCTAGATTGATGTTAAATTGATATGAATTTGCATGAGCATTACGCATCGATAATGTATGAATTTGAATTTACACTTGAATTACGAAACAACTTAAATATGTATAAAAAAAATAATCCAAATGATCATGTCATAAAATTTACTCATCATACCTGCCAACTAAATAGAATTCTGCAAGATAACTGAAATTAGTAAAGAAATCTTATTGAACTTACTTATTTAAACATTTCTTACTTTTAAGACAAAATTAATAATTTCCTTTTTTTTCTCTTGGAAAAATCAGGATATTATTTATATTTTTTCCATTAAGAAATAATTTTTTCTGAAAAGTTAAGTATTTTTAATATTTTAAGAAGTCTTTTAAAAATATAACCGAAAATTTTTTCTGATCCAGTAACTGTTATTTGTTTTATAAATTCCAAAACATAAAAAAATTTTAAATTATGTTTTGTCATAATTATAAATTATACAAAATTTGTAGTTGGCAACATTGATTTACATAATCGAATATACACAAGTAATTACTAAAATCGTTAATTTTACAAGAAAAATATTTTCAAAAATCTAATATTATGGCATAACAAAAACTAATTTCTTCTGTATATATGCCATACAAATCACCTTCATTTTACCACTATGTACAAATGTATTTACATAATGTATTCAATGCAGTACAATCCATTATAACTGGTTAGTTTTCGTTATTCTACATATTTGGGTCTGCATATGAAAAACTGTGCTAATTTTCCTTTATTATTTTCACTAAATTTTTAAAAGAATCCTTTGTTTTTAGACATCTTAACAACTTTTTGATTTAAATTTCCTGATAAATAGTCATAGACCTATTTTAATATGGAAAAGTATAAAAATAAAATTTTTAAAAATAAAATATTAAAAGTTATTAAATCGACGTGCTATAATTTAAAAGCATTCTGATTATCTCCTTGTGTGAGTAAATGTCGACCATTTAAAGGTGCTAGAAATAAATGTTATAACTTTTCTTCGTATTTAAAGAACTTTTGGTGCTTTATGTGCTGTAGCTGAAGTGTTTTTAATCGCGAAAGTCTAATGTAACAGGGCTTGAAGTTTTTTAAACTAAATTTTCTTATCCAAAATCTACTGGACCAAATTCATTTCCGAAGTTTGTTGCTCTTTCAACAGTCTAAAAAATCTGGATTTATCTCTTAAATGTATAGTTTGTCTAAAGTAAGAACTCCCCTAAACATTCGTCTGTATCCGTGGCAGTGGATGGTAACAAGGTATAACTATTTCAAGTAGGGGTGTGGGGAAGGGAATCTTTTACATCTATAGCTCTAGCAGGGTGCGTAGCGTTTGTAAAAAGTACTTAAAGGTGTTTTTTTGGGGAATTCGTTTTTAAAAGCTTTTAAAGGTGCTTTTTTTAGCTGGCGTTTTTAAAAAGTGCTTTTTTTTTTCGAGTAATTTTTTTCCCCCTTCAGTGATATCTGGTGGATCCCATGCATTTCACGAAAAATGGCAAGTTAGCTACGTAATCATTCACGCGGACTTCATGTCGTATCCACGTTATGACTTGCGCATGTGCGCGCGCTTGAAACCAAAATCCGAGTGCTCCAATTCGGATAGAGAATATCAGATCCTTATGAAATGTTTTTCTTTTTAATTTTGTTCTTGTTTATTTTATTTTACTTCTAACACTTTTTTTGACGTAGGGGGTAAGGCTACTTTTGTTCTGAGTTCAGGGTCAAGTCGAATTCACTCGGTGATGTGGGAAAGTACTGATTGTTTCGATTTACGCCCGTTTCTTTTTGTTGTTTTTTAACGCTAAAACTGTTTATAAAAAGTTTTTGTTTTTCCATAATATCATTGATTGAATATGAATTTTTTGAGTGCTTGAAAATTTTTGTAAAGTGCTTGAAAAGTTTTTAAAAAGTGCTTATTTTTGATTCAAAGAATTGTTTACGCACCCTGTCTAGAGTGAAGCGAACCTACCCCCCTCCCCACTGAAATGCGCTATTCTTCTTTCCATGGCAGCAGATGGCCCCAGACTTTGTGGTGGGGGGAGTTCTTACCATAGACAAACTATACTAGTATACTACAAAACTTAGTACTTGTATTTATATCTGAAATATATCTTTTGTAAATATTTCCAAAATTAAATTTGTTGGGATTTATTTTCCCAACCTCACTCCAAGTTCTTTCAATTAATATAAAGTGTTTATTATTTAAACAAAATCTATATCTGATATATGTTGATTTCAATGTAAAAAAAAAAATTTTTTTTATAAATAAATTAAAGGTGATTTGTATCTATTGGATAGGCTTTAAACCCTGTTAAAATATCGTGCTACGGGGCCTTACTTTTTGCAGCACAAACGATATAGTATGAATATAGCTGCTATATGTGTTGTGTACTTGAGATTTAGCAAACTCTCTCCTTACCTTCATAAAGTAGTTGGTCTTGCTTTTTGCATACATAGGTTGGCGTAGATAAACTTTCATGCGATCTAATTCGGATTTAGCGTGTGTACTTATGCATGTTTTATTGTTTTGAAAGACAAATTCATTACATTTTTGGCCTTTGGGAAATGGAAAATGTTATGTTCTGTACTTAAGTGTAAAGTAAAGCACAATAATAATGATGATCAGCAAAGATAGATACGATGATAATAAGTTGTTATGCCAGGAAGTATTTTTAAAAAAAAGTATATTTGTATTTAAAGTTAACTTATTACCCCAAAATAAAAAGTTAACTTTCTGAAGTTAACTTATTACTCCAGAATTAATAAGTTGATTAAATAATATTGCAATAATGACTGACAAATAAAGTTGACCAAAACTAATTTATACATTGTATTTAAAGTTGATTTTGGCAATAAATTATTAATAAAAATAAGTTTATGCTTTTAACTTTGAATTTATTAGTTATGTATTTATAAACAATTGTTTTACTTTTTTAATTATTCAATTAAAAAGTTATGCAAAAAGAACTGGGTAAAATTTTATAAGTGTAATTAAAGACTTAAGTAATGAATTATTGATGAAAATTAATTAACACCTATTTTTTAATTTAATATATAATATTTTAAAAGCAATAATTATACTTTTTTTTAATAGTTAAGCTAAAAAGTAATAACAGGAATCAAGGTTATATTTGATAATTATATTTTAATTTGATTTTAGCAATAAACTATTGAAAAAATTAAACTTTACTTATGTTTTAATTGAATACTATATATTTTTAAAATCAATAATTTTACTTTCTTTTTTTTTTGAAAAAAATATACTTATCTACCTCTTTGCTTTGTTTCTGCTAAATTATTCTTGTTACTTTAAAAAAAAAATTATTATTTTAACTAAAAATGTGCAGGAATTGTAACATTATTTATGTTATTGTTAATATTTCCTCTAAATTGACATAAATGGTATATATAAGAATAATATGTTCTCATTTTAATGAATTTTATTTGGTTTAGAAAGTAAAATATTTATATCGACAACTGGTATGTAAGTACCTGATTATTATCTGTAAATTTATTGAAATGTTTAAAAAATATTGGATGTTCTACATTCCTTGAACTCTTTATATTTGGCTATAAATTTGTTGAATTATGAACTAATTAAATATTGTTGGATGAACAAAAAACTTCAAACACTGAAAAAAAAAATTAAATGCAGTCTACATGCTTTTCAACAGGACATTTGAATGACAAAAATATAATAAAATAGCCGCATATTAAACACCAGTTTTATCTGCAACTGTTTTATTCCTTTTTGATAATTCCTGTATTTATCCTATTGAAATTACCAATTTTAGCTTTGACTGTTTCACACCTTTCTTTAATTCACATATTTATCCTATTGTATTTTACACTTTCGACAAAAATTTACTCGATATTAAAACAGGATGGCCGCCGAATAGGGAAGTCGGTTAATTTTTTCAATTAGGAAAAATCACCGAATTTTAATTAAAATATTCGAGAAGTCTGGAAAAATGAATTCATTTGAGTTTTGAAACACCCAAAAATCAAACAATTTTTCAAAAAAAAAAAAAATAATAGGTCTTGTAATACTTGTTTTTTTTTTAAATTCTGTATTTTCAACACTAATAGCAATTGCCATAAATTTTATAAAAAAAGATTTGACATAACTTAAGAATTAGTAATAAAATTACAGTAATTTGTTACAAAAATCAGGCAAATTTGATAAATTGTTCTGGAACAAAGGAGAAAAAGACAGAATTTTTTTTTCTTTGTCCTTGTGGTCACCCTGATAAAAAAAAACACCAGTTTAATCTCCTTTTTTTTTCTTCCCCCTTCTGGTAATTCGTCTATTTATCCTACTGAAGACTATGTGTGTTGTAAACTTGTTAACTGCATTTAATTATTTTAACGAAATAATTGAAGTTTTTTATTAATCAAATTGCTTTTCACTTCCGTTTTTTTTTTTATTCATAACCAAATATTGTTTTCCCACAATTTTTGAAAGTTATTTAAGTTAAAAAAAAAAAAACATTGAAGCATTGTGGGGATGTCTGAACCTTTAAATATGGTGTATTGTATCCTCAAGAAACCTGATATTTATTATGTTACCTTGTGGTAGCTAAGATGTGATATTTGCTAGGGTGAATGAACCGCCTTACAAAGACTGTTATATGGTGTTGGTTGCTGTTTATTTGTATTATAGCATTTCTTTCTGTACATGTATTACTAATGCTAAATATTATGGAGACTTCCCATTCCTCTATTTCTTTTTTCATTATTTCCTATTAATTTTAAAATCTTGCCTCACAAATTAGTAGGAACTAATGACTGACATTATAATTATTTTTTTTTTAAGCATTGGAAGTTTTTTTCTTTTGTGATGATAAATGAAAGGTACTCCAGTCCCTTTCAAAAGTGGCGTGTAAATATTGAGAAAGAAAGTGTCCTTAAAAAAAAAAGGAAATTGATCCTAAAAAACGTGGGAAAATATATTTATTTAAAAAGAAATCACTATTTTGTTATTTATACTTGTTTTTTTTTTCCTAAAAAAAATTACCTTCCTGTTGATTTGTACTTTGAGGAGGGAAGTCGCTAACTGTACAGTTTGTGTACTATGTACTACGATGGAATAGGGCTGAAAGTAAAAAAAAAATGTCCAAACTTTGTTTTGTACTGGAAGTGCGACCGTGTTGAGCACTTTTTTAAAAACCTATTTTTTTTCCTGAGCGTTGTTTTGTAATGGTTCCGAAAAGAGAATATCATTTTTACACTGAAAAATAAAAAGAAGGTTGTTGTAAACCACCACAGACTGTACAGAAATAGTTTTTAAGCACTGCAACAGCAACTTACTTTCACACTTGACTGGAAATACAGAGAATAAAAAGGGAATCAGTGGATCTGAGATCCTCACGGCAATGCTTATTGTACAGAAAAATGAATGGATCCTTATGATGTCTATATTTTTAAAATTAAAATTGGCCAGATTTACTAAAACTGTTTGTGTCTCAATTATTTCTTTTTCCTTCCTTTTTAATTCAAAAACTTTGTATGATGCTGAGCGACATACAGTAGGGAACCGATTATCTGGAACGATCGGAAACATCGCTATTCCGGATAACTGATTTTTCCGATTTTCTGAATCGCTACAAAAAGCCGTTTTTTTATTGTTAAACCCAACTTAAAAAAAAATAATAATAATTGGAAATAATCTTAAAAAGAAGAAAAAGCGATGAAGTAATACACTAATGATTATTTCCAAAATGATGGTTAGGTAAACATCTTTCAAAAAAGAAAGAAAAATCCTAAAATCTTATGAGGAAAAAAAAAATTTTTTTTTTAAATGGCGGAAAAATTTAGCGAATTTCGTTCCGGTTTTTTGGTTTTTCTGATTTCCGGATAACGGGTTCTGTACTGTACTAGTAGAATTCCAAATGTAACGGAGGAGAAATCACACAGGTATTTTATCCTAAAAAATTTATTAAATATATGTGAATACAAAAAATTAAGCAATAATATGCTACTTTAAAGTGCAATGTTTAATTTAATTGCATAAAATAATAAAAGAGCCTCGTAATTTAATTGCCAGGTAATTAAAAGTGACCGTAACAGAGGGGACAAAGAAAATCCTACAATTTTGACATGCACTGTTATTTTCGCTATATTCTGTGATTTGGAACATCCTAAACATTATTTTTAATTTTTTTTTAATTATCACATTTCAAGGTGAAATAAATTATAAGACTTTAAATTTCTTACACACTTTTATTAACTTCAAAAAATGCAATGTAACAGAAGGGATATTTTGCAAATTTGACAAATAGTTACAGGGAAATATCGTGCCATTTAATTAAACATTGCACCTTAAAGTAGCATATTATTGCATAATTTTTTGTTTTCACATATATTTAATACATGATAAAATACCTGTCTGATTTTCCCTCTGTTACACTTGGAATTCTACTACTGGTTTCAGTTGGCATGGAATTCAACTATATCGTCATAAAAAAATAGCCAGTTTAAAATTGAATATTAATTTATTTCAATCATCTCTCTTTATAGATTCGGAATAAAAATTGATTTTTTATGGTGGTATATTCCAATGTATATGTTACTTTAATAATTCGGTAATATTGCAATATGCAGATATATCGTTAAATGTCAATTTTTTTTCTGACGATATATCGCGATATTTATTTGTTGTATAAATGTCAATATAACACGAATTGAATTATGTATCACAATATATAGATGTATATCATTAAGTATAGATTTTCATGACCATATATTGTGATATCTGCATAAACAATCGATATTCGACAAATTATCGTGATATTTTCTAAATTTCCCGAAGTAATTTTTTTTAAATACTAACAATTAAACTAGTATTTTTACGATAATATCTTTTTTTTAAATAAAAAGAAATAATCATAGCGTTATTGTGTATGATAATTATCGTTGTAGATAATGATCGCGGTATTATCACATACTATTTATTATGCTATTCATGGTGTATCGTGGAAATACTTTTAAAAATATCCTTATCCTGACATTAAAAATGCTTCGATATTTCATGATATTTTCGATATTTCACGCAGCTCTAGCTTTAATGGTAAAACATAAGTTTGTTCAATCCCCCCCCCCGAGATTAGGAAACTTTTTTCATAAAACAAAAACTGTATAATTTTTTTTATGCGACAAAAATATAATAAAATAGCCGCATATTAAACACCAGTTTTATCTGCAACTGTTTTATTCCTTTTTGATAATTCCTGTATTTATCCTATTGAAATTACCAANTAAGTTTGTTCAATCCCCCCCCCCGAGATTAGGAAACGTTTTTCATAAAACAAAAACTGCATAATTTTTTTTTATGCCCATTTACAAAATTAGAACAAAATGGGTTAAACAGAAATAAAAATTTGAAGGTGTATTTTAAACTAAAAAAAAAAAAACAAATTTTAAACGCTGGAAGAATTTATGTGAAAACTGGACTTCCCGGAGTTTAAGAGAGTATTTTGATCCGCTGGAAGTATGAAACATTATTCCTTTTCTGGCTTGCCTCTTAATAATCAGTTTCAACTTTTTTCACAAAAATACTTGCAAATTCGTTGACACAATATACTGTGAAGCACATTGACTTTTATTATTTTGCCCAAGAGAGGGCGCTCAGAGCTTTAATATGTTTACTTCGCTTCAGATAATAAGAAAGTTTCAACTATTATCGAATCGATGTTAGAATTTTGCCCCGATTGTTATTTTCCGTTAGTTTATGTGTTAAACATTGTCCTAAACTGACTTATCTAGATTAGTACAGGTAAATAGCAACAATCTCCGAAATCTTTTATTGGAAAGAACCAGGTAATATAGAATTTTTATACCTACATTTCTTAATAGTGACGAAACCAGTGGATTATTTATGCTTTATTAATTAGATTTGATAATTAAAAAATAAAATGACGGCCGAGGAAACAAAATTAAAAAAACCAAAGAGGTGGTTTGAGAACGAATACCACAAAACTAATTACTTAAGTTGACGAAACCTTAGAAAATTCCGATTTTGAAGTAGCCCTTATGCAGTTAAAATAAAAAAGAAAAACAAATGATGGAGCTCGATGAATTAATTGTTGATAAAATCGAAGGCTGTAAACAAATAACAGCTTGCGTGATACATGTGAAATTCAAAAGTTTAGAATCACTAGGCTTAGAGAGTGAAAGTTGCTGTAATTTACTTTTCCCAATTATCACTGAATTAATGTCGAAGCTTGATAGCTTAATTTTGAATAATAATCGTGAATTTTTAAACGAAAGAGAATCATGGAATGCAACAAAATCGTTAGATTATTTGAAATCGAGATTAGAGAAAGAACATTTTCGTTTCTGACAAGGGAATCTAATTCTTTTCAGTGTTATTCTAAAAATAGAAATGAAAGAGAATTTTCTAGTTATGAAAAAAATAAATTCTCAAAAATAAAATGCGATAGGAATCCGAGTGCTGCTGCTTAAAATGTTATTAGTTGCTAATAATTTTCATTACTAAGTAATGAAAATAAATGTGTATTCTGTACTAATGATCATAAAAATAATGAATGTAAATTAAGTGTTGCGGATAAGAAACAATGTTTGTAATGTCAAGGAAGGTGTTTTAATTGTTAAGAAAAATTTCAATTCGTCTGGCGATGGGGTAAGAAATCTGCTTGTACTATTTGTTATAAAAAACGTAATCAAAATATATGCGATAAAGCTTTAGAATCAAAACCAGAAATGTCCCAGAAAGCATGTAACCTTACGACAACCTTGTGTTGAAATTTTATTTTCATTGTCACGAAAATGTTATCCCTAAAAACCTTTTTTCAATGATGCAAAAATATTGAAGTTTCAAACCTTTTATCCTAAAAGGATGGAAAATAATTTTTAAAACCTTTTTTTTTTAAAAAAGTATAATCACTTAGGCAGCTGAACATGCAAAAAGAAACCTTTTAAACCCTAGATTATTTTCACCTTAAGACTAGCTTTATTCAGGGTTTTTTAAGACAACCTCGATTTTTAGGTTTTTATAATGAAGGTTGTTTTTTAAGGTTTTGGATTAGGGTAATGTGTGTAGAATTAGAACAAATTGTCTCAGATCTCGTNAATGTACTTTTCCCAATTATAACTGAATAATTCAAAAGTTTGTTAGCTTAATTTTGAATTATAATCGTGAATTTAAAAATGAAATAGAATCATGGAAATGTAACAAAACTGTTAGATTATTTGAAAATTGAAATTAAAGAGAAATTTTCTAGTCATGAAAAAAATAAATTCTCAGAAATGAAATACTTCCGAGGACTGCTGCTTTGAATGTTATTAGTTACTAATAATTTTCATTACTAAGTAATGAAAATAAATGTGTTATTCAGTACTAATGATTATAAAAATAACGAATGTAAATTAAGTTTTGCGGATGAGAAACAATGTTTGTAATGTCAAGGAAGGTGTTTTAATTGTTAAGAAAAATTTCAATTCGTCTGGCGATGGGGTAAGAAATCTGCTTGTACTATTTGTTATAAAAAACGTAATCAAAATATATGCGATAAAGCTTTAGAATCAAAACCAGAAATGTCCCAGAAAGCATGTAACCTTACGACAACCTTGTGTTGAAATTTTATTTTCATTGTCACGAAAATGTTATCCCTAAAAACCTTTTTTCAATGATGCAAAAATATTGAAGTTTCAAACCTTTTATCCTAAAAGGATGGAAAATAATTTTTAAAACCTTTTTTTTTTAAAAAAGTATAATCACTTAGGCAGCTGAACATGCAAAAAGAAACCTTTTAAACCCTAGATTATTTTCACCTTAAGACTAGCTTTATTCAGGGTTTTTTAAGACAACCTCGATTTTTAGGTTTTTATAATGAAGGTTGTTTTTTAAGGTTTTGGATTAGGGTAATGTGTGTAGAATTAGAACAAATTGTCTCAGATCTCGTTTAAAGGTTAGAAAGTTTACACGTAAACCGCATAAAAAACCTTACGTTTACATTAAAAGGTTTTTGCTGAGTAAAAATCTTATTTTGCTATCTGGAGAAATAAAAATTACGGGTTAAATCTTCGATTAAGGGAAATAAAACTTCAGAGTAATTTTACTTCAAACTGCGACAGTATTAGTAGAAAATCAGAATAAACAAACCGAAATCCGTCTTTGATTTAGGTAGCCAAAAATCATTTATTGAATCGGATTTCGTTAATCAATTGAAATTAAAAGTAATTGGAACGAAAACTATAAAAATGCAGTCAAACCCCGCTATAGTGAACCTTCAAGGGACCGAAATTTCTGTTCACTATAACCGGGAGTTCACTATATCCGTTACGCAGGCGATTTCACTAATGGTTCCCAAATATTCATATAAATGAGTGAAAAATATTATGTAGTAGCAAAAAATGTGTTATTTTTCATCACTCTTCGTCTTGCTTACAAATAAAAATTAGTAATCTTTAGCTAATGAGCAATCCTCAACATCAGATATGGAAACACTTCCCGACTCTTAGATAATTTTTCCTGAATTTCTGTTATTCCGCTTTTTAAACCTGTCTAACCTGCCATTCGAGCACATAAAAGTAGTTTCTATAGATGGTTTTAAAAATCGGTATGCGTATTTATTTTAATGTAGAAATTTCAAAATTATTACATAGAAAATGGGGGGGGGGAAATCAGTCGAAGACAGAAAAAAGTTCATTATATCCAACTTCCTCACTTTTTTGGTTCACTACATCCACTAAAAATAACGTTATACGTGTATAGCAAGGCACGGGATCGAGCATTTCGATCACTATATCCGGGAGTTCACTATAAGCCGTGTTCACTATAGCGGGGTTTGACTGTATATCCCTTTAGTTCGAAAGAACCCCAGAAAGGAATAATCGCGTTCTAGTAAATTTAAAAAATATTCATGATTCTTCGAAAAAGATACAATTGGAAGCTTTAGCTAATGACACTGTTAGCAGCACAGAGAGAAATAAAAGAATTGATCTGCATAAACAATTTTTCATTTGCTGATGAATCGCCGTGAAATCAAAGTGAAGCTTCTCCTCGAATCAGACTTCTGATTAACGTTGACAATAACTGGAATATTATTTCGGGAAATACTTTTCTCGTTGTAATGGAGAGTCTTTTCGAGTGGGTTTTGGGCGGTTCTTGTTATTTAGAAAACAAAACAAAAAGTGAAAGCGAAGCTGGAATAATGGAACTAGTGGTAGACTCTTCTCGTGAAAAAAATTTCGATTTGATTTTGCAGAATTTTTAGAAATTGGATGTTTTGGGAATTGAAAACGAAAACAGTGATTTATCTAATTATGAGGGAGAAGTTATTTTATAGGATTTTGAGAAAAATATTAAATTTCTGGATGCGTGGTAAAATTACCGTGGAATGAAAATGGGGAAGAATTGGAAAATAATTATGGAATCGCGAAGTATTAGTTAAGAAGAAAGAAATATTAGTTGAACAGATATATTAAGTAGAAAGAATTAGAAATATCAGTTAAGAGATTCGAGAAAGATGAGGAATTTTACGGTCGTTATAGGACTGTATTATAGAATCAGATTTGCGAGGGGATAGTTGAACCCTTTGATATAAATATGAGGAGTGAAACGAATATATTGGCGATCGAACAGGTGGCGTAGAGCAGAACTCTCTACCTATGGCAACACTTCGCATGCTTTTACCATTAGCGTGAGGAGAGTCATAGAAGAAGTACGTCAATTTCTGTCTTAATTTCCAAACATATCAACATCTTTTAAGTTAGGAAACTTTATAAAACTGAAAACTACATCAAACATACTTCTAAAAGAAAGCTTCATGGCTTCATGGAAATTTTAAAAATAATTTTTAACAATTAAATACGAAAAATATTAAGAAAAATATCGTAGTACATTCCTATGCAGCTGAAAATAGATGGAGAGGGAAGGGCCAAAAGCATGGAACCGGTCTTCTCGCCAGATGGCGTATTCGAGCGTTACAATTGCTCATTACATGCCTCATCAAGGCCGTTATTTGTGATGATACAACTGCAATAAAGTTGAGAATAGTTTTGAATGCCTCATCACACTCGCAAAATAAATCATCATTGAACGATTGTTTACATTCTGCACCGAATTTAAATTCTGACTCCTTAAAATTGCTTAATTCGATTTTCGAAGCAAATCATTCGTGATGACTGCCGGTATAGAGCGAGCATTCTTAAATATATTGTTAGATACAAATGATAGAAATGCGGTAAGTTTTTTTTTATGGTTCAAGAACGGTTTTGAAAAGTGAGAAAAACTAAATTTTTCGAATAACGCTCGTGTCATTTGGAGCTACCCCAAGTCCATTTTGATTAGCTGCAACTCTCAAATATCACATGAGAAAGTACGAACATAAATATCCGTTAGCATTTCACATTTTTGTAACTCCAAATTATTTGTTGATGATTTGATTTTTGGATTAGATAACGGAAACCAATGCTTTGTAATTTATCAACAGATAAAAGAAATTCTGAGTGAAGGTGGATTTAATATGCGTAAATGGAAAACGAACAAATTCGGATTCTCTTCAGATAAAACTAGATCAGGCCGAAGATTGTAAGGAAAGTTTAAATGAATCGCCAAGGGCTCTAGGTAACATTTGGAACTAGGTTACATTTGGAATTGCTGATGATACGTTAAAATTAGAGTGTGAGTTTGCTAAATTATGTAACAAATTTAACCCTGTACCGAAACGATTAATTTTAAAAATTGCTTCAAAATTATACGATCCCATTGTCTTTCTTACTGCCTTTACGCTGAGACCAAAGATTCTTCTTCATGATATTTACAAACGAAAGTTCAATTGGGATGACCCCCTACCATTAGATATAACGAAAGAGTGGAACAAATGGTGTAATAAACTGATAGATTTAAGTGACTTTGAAATACTTAGATTTTACCTGAAAGATGATAAAGAATATGAAAACTTTCAATTCTATTGTTTTGTTGACTCAAGCAAGCGACCGTACGGTGCGGTCCTGTACAATATTCGATATACAGATCATGATGGACAACTTCGAAGATCGTTAGTTTGATTCAAATCCTGAGTTGCAATTCGAAAATGAACTCTTCCAAGATTTGAACTCCTAGCAGCTGTAGTTGGAAGTCGATTATTTGAGTATGCAAAGAATAGCATTTCATATGTGGCAGATTATTCCGTTCGATTTTTGACAGATTCAACCATTGTACTTCATTGGGTTCGTAGTAAGCCTAAAGAACTGGAAGCATTTGTCCAAAATCGTGTGACTGAAATTCGTTTGAGCAATGATGATGAAGAAAATCCTTCTGATTTACTAACTCGTGGCGAATCTTTAAGAAATCTGCTGGACAAAGAATTGTGATGTAGAGGACCAAAGTGGTTGATAAAAAGTGAAGACCATTGGCCTAAAGAAAATCAAGAACTTGCGATTTTCGATAATGAAGAAGTTGAGAAGTCCGTTGTTTTTTTTTCTCAATAAATTCAGAGACGGTGAAAATGCAATAATTGATATTTAAACATTTGGAAATTTAACGAAAATTTTAAGCATCACTGCGTGGATAAGAAGATTTATCTTTAATCTTAAAAGGAGAGAAAATAGAAAAAAATGGAGCTATTACTACCGAGGAATTACAGTCATCAGAAGAATATTGGATAAGAAAAACTCAAGAAGAGTATTTCAGAGAAGAATCAGAAGCACTTAAATATGGAAGAGAATCATCTTCAAAATTGGAAAAACTTTTCCGTTTTGTTAGAGGAAAATAATATCATTCATTTTCGAGGCAGGCTTTAATATGCTGAAATTACTCATAACGAAGTATTTCGAATGTTACTACATGTTAGAAGTCACTTTAATTATCTTGCAATTCGCAGAAGTCATGAAAAACTGGGGAAGGGAGGAGTTGAAGACACTTTAACAGACATTCGAGAAAACTTTTGGATTATAAAAGGAAGACAAGGAATTAAGAATATTATTGACAACTGCAACCTTTGCAAGAAATTTCGAGCCAAGCCCTTTCACCGAGACGAATTAAACAGACTCACATCTGGGCCTTATTAAGTAGACTCACCCATTCGAAGTGACAGGCATCGACTATGCTGGTCCCCTTTATGTCAAGAGTATGGATGGAAAGAAAAAGGTTTACATTTTGCTTCTTATCTGCGCCATCACCAGAGCCGTCCATCTAGAGCTCACTGAAGATCTAACAACGAAAACATTCCTATTTGCTTTTAGAAAATTTTTATCACGCAGAGGACTAGAAATATACAACAGACAAAGCAAAAACATTCAAACGAGTAAACACTGAGATAAATTTACTGTGGAAATTTATTTAAAGAACAATGAAATCCAGTATTATTTTGCATTCAAAACCATTACATCGTAGAAAGAGCTGCCTGGTGAAGCGAATTTTGGCTATTCATGTAAAATTGCAAAAAAAAAAGCTTAGCTTTCAAATTATATTTCATATGTAAACTTGTGAATCCGAAATGGGTGAATGATGCAGCTTACAATCTCCATCAAACACCATTGTACCACTCCGAAAGTGTTAATATTGATCTCGATTGGTTGTTCAATGTCTATTCAGTCATTAAAAGAATTTACACAGAATGTGTCTGAACTGCATTTAAATGTCTGCGAAATTGTGCTTGTACCGAGAAGTGTTCAGGATTAACAGTTAAAGATGTCCAAGATGAAAACACAATAAAGTTTCTTTTCCCCAAAAAATTAGGTAACAACCAATTTTGCCAATGGGTAACCTGTAATCGCGGCAAGGCGATCACTATTTTTTTCCTTCTTATTGTGTTGCATATTCTATGTTCTTAAGTTTAATCTTTTTTCAAGTACGTTTATTTTTCAAATCCAGCTAATCCTTTCATTTGGTTAAGAATTCGCGATCGCAACGCTCGAGTACGCCGTCTAGCGGGAGCCTGTAAATATCGGACATTAATTTATCACGTTTTCATTTAGTTCCATCAAAATCATTGACTGAATAAGACGCCATTTTTTAGCAGCAAATAAGAAACAAAATTTCCCTAAGGAAAAGGCCGAAGAACTTGAAAAAAATCTCCAGAATATTAGTAAATCTTTCAGGAACAGAACACGCCAAACATTTGAAGAAAAATTCCTCAATAATTTTTNTAGCCACAATAAAGAAGGAACGTTGCAATGGTACGTGCTACATTAACGACGTCTCTAGAGTAACTGAATGACTGTTCATATAGAAATCGCAGGTATTAGTCTCATACAACAACGCCCCCTATAGTTCGTTGCGATCGCGAATAGCATAATATTAAAATGTGCCGACCGAAATTAAAGAATTCTATAGTTTCTAAACTAAATTATCTTTCTTTTTAATCGATTTTTAAGAAGATCAAAGAGGAAAAACTGTTTATGGCCATTAAAGCTAGCAAAAAAAAAAAAAAAAACCAGTTTGTGCACGGACACGAACAGTTTTTCCATTTCACTGCCGATCTTCATTGAGTAATAACTCTCGGGAAGGTGGGGGTATCGATTTTCTATGTTCTTAATTTACCAAAATTTACTCTCCCTCAAAATGCAACACATGGAAATATCGTAATTTTAGAAAAAAGGGGAAATAAACCGTTGTTTCTCCTTGATTTATGATGAAAGAGAAACAACGGCGGGGTTTGGTGAGCGAAGCGATCAGGCGACGAATTATCCTACTAATACATTAAAAAAAAATATCAAGACACAGGAAATATTTTCGCAATCGATGGTTTTAAAACATGTGACCAATTGGATTGGTGTCGCACATATTTTCTCTGATTCATTTTCATTTGCTGTAATACTTACTTTTTATTCCAAAATTTTATTTTTAATTTTGGCAAGGAACAATTAAGAAATAAATTCAATTCAAGCCAAAAAGTAACTCAGCGTCTAACATAAAACTTTATTTCAAATCTTATGTTACAATTTGAATAGCATTTTTTGTTGAGAGAAAATAAAAAAGTTATTTAACATCTCGTTCTAAAAAAATAGTATCTCTCCCTTTTTATGTGATATATAAGGCAATCCTAACCATAAAAATGTAACAGAGAGTAAGTAAAAAGAATTAAAACACTAGTCATAACGAAAAGAAAATTCTGTTAACAGTATTAATTTTCCGAATCAACGAAAGAACGATTACATTCTCTGCCAAACCACGAGGGAAGAGGCCAGGATTCAAGGCAAACGATATTCATGAAAATGGCAAAACCTTCTTTTTCATCAAAGAAATCTTTGTGTTTAGATACCAGCAATCCAAACTCTTTGGGTTTGAGGAATAGGAAGTTCAGGCGAGGTAAGAAGGGATTCATGATCTCCCTTAGGGTAATATCTTCATGTTTGGCTGATTCCTGAGCACCCCACTCAAACATCCAAGTGATCAACTCATTTTCAGATTTCAAATTGAGAGCCGACATTTCGAGAATGGTGTTGATCATAGATCGGTTGATATTCCACAGGTCACGTGACTGTATGATTTCTCGGGTGTGTGTCTGAACGACTTTGTAGCAACGTTGTTCCAAGGTCTCCGAGCCTATGAATGAAGCTGCGTCTAGCAATTCGAAGACGTTGTCTTTGGTGGGCAAGGCACAGCTGAAGAATTCGCAGCACAACACCTGAAGGCCTTTAATTCTGTACTCTTTTGCTCCTTTGTACAACTTCAAGAGGAAGTTGATGTCATCGCGATATTTCTGCAGTTCTGTCTCGATGCCATAACAGTACCTGGAACAGTAGATAATTCCAGAAATATTACTTAAGATTTATAAAAGATTTTGTTTGATATTATTATTTATTTTAATTTTTAAAAGAAAACCAGTTGGAGAGGTCTCTTTCCTCCCGACACGACATCTATGATANTCCGAACTCTTTGGGTTTGAGGGATAGGAAGTTCAGGCGAGGTAAGAAGGGATTCATAATCTCCCTTGGGGTAATATCTTCATGTTTGGCTGATTCCTGAGTACCCCACTCAAACATCCAAGTGATTAACTCATTTTCAGATTTCAAATTGAGAGCCGACATTTCGAGAATGGTGTTGATCATAGATCGGTTGATATTCCACAGGTCACGTGACTGTATGATTTCTCGGGTGTGTGTCTGAACGACTTTGTAGCAACGTTGTTCCAAGGTTTCCGAGCCTATGAATGAAGCTGCGTCCAGTAATTCGAAGACGTTGTCCTTGGTGGGCAAGGCACCACTGAAGATTTCACAGCACAGCACCTGAAGACCTTTAATTCTGTACTCTTTAGCTCCTTTGTACAACTTCAAGAGGAAGTTGATGTCATCGCGATATTTCTGTAGTTCTGTCTCGATGCCATAACAGTACCTGGAACAGTAGATAATTTCAGAAATATTACTGAAGATTTATAAAGGATTTTGTTTGTTACCATTATTTATTTTGATTTTTAAAAGAAAACCAGTTGGAGAGCTCTCTTTTCTCCCGACACGACACCTATGATAAGAGAGGACCTAGGCAAGAATGGATTACGTTCTAGCTATGCTTATGATGACTTTTATTTAATTTTCAAAAATAAACTAATGTTGGATACCATGTCAATCTTCTTCTATCAAAAGGTACCTCCAGATTGAATCGAGCTAACAAGTCTTATATACTAGTGAATTAGTATTTAATATTTATAGTGGTAGTTACGCCACATTATTCCCCTTCCAGAATTTTATTTGTGATAGAATTCGATGAACGAATAACACTAGATGATTTATGTTGTTTTTATTTCTTTTTTATTTATTTATTTTATTTTTGATCATAATATTTTTCTTCGATTTTTGTTTATTTACCGGGAGACTTATTTATTTCACCGGATTTTTTTTTTTTTTTTTTTTTTTTTTTNTTTTTTTTTTGGCGCTACATTTTAAACAAATCACCTGATTAGTGTGAACTATCCATCGATGTAGGAGAGTTCATGGATTTTATTATCGACCATGTCAACCTTCATCTATCGAAAGGTACTTCTAGATAGAATCAAGTTAATGTGTGTTATATACAAGTGAATTGGTATTTAATATTTATAGTGGTAGTTATGCCACATATCTACTAGGCAATATGCTAGGAAACATGTAAAATACTATGCCGTCACCAGGCTTAGATGAAATGAAAAACTTTCTGCGAACACAAAATCTCAATTAAAAAAGATTCTGCGAGCAATCGATAATTGATGTAGTTTCAACCCTTTCGCTGCCACCTCATTTTGGCGAAATTTGTTCGAAATTCATTGATTTTTTAAAAAAAAATGTTTAATTTTTATCGATCTTTATATTGATTCATGCATACCATATGGATGAGTTTGGCAAAAAACAGAAAAAAGCTGAAAATAGAAATCCGAAAATGTGATGTGCGAAATAACTTTTTAAATAATTGAAAAAATACCTGAAATTTGAGCATGAAAAAAGTGTATGTAGGAAGCATTTTTCCCCAGAATATTATCAATATTTTAATAAAAATATGGATGAGATATTTTATTTATTTATTTAAATTGAGTGAAAATATGAATCTCAATGCGTGATTTTTAAATCACGCGAATACGAATCGCGACATTTAATTTTAAAGACACGTGAATACGAATCTCGATGTGTGATTTTAAAATCGCGTTAATACGAATCTTGTTCCGATTCTAAAATCACGTGAATACGAATATCAACATTTGATTCTAAAATCGCGAAAATAGGAATCGTGATGCGTAATTTTAAATTATGGAAAGGTAATTTTGAATTAGTGGGAAAAAGCGTAAAAGCGTCTTTTTTTCCTGTCAGGAATTTGAGGGAAAAAAAAAGCATTCTTTAAAAAAGCGGATTTTGTTTTATTTATTTTTATTTTTAAATAATAGTAAAAAAAAAAATTCCGTGATGATGACAAATTTTCCGAGAACGGAGTTCGCGTATATTGCATGAGTCTGGCCGTCACACAATTCAGAATTTGAGATTACAGACTGGCATTACAGATTTTTTTTTTCTGACAAAATTATACTAATATAAATCTAAGCCAGTATTTTTGGATGGACAGTTTAGTATTGTACAGTGCGAATAAAAAAGTGCTGTGGGCGGAAAGTACTTTATTCGCCGCGAGTGTAGGATGTCATAGAGCATATCTCAACACAGCTGGATATCGGCCCTCATGATCATGTGCCAGTTAAATTCAATCTTATAGTTCAATTTCAAATCTCAACGGTGACCTTAGCCCCTCTGATCATGTGCTAAATAAATTTTTGCTGTTGTTGTTTCTAATGACACTTGCCACACGGCAAGTGGCATTAGTGTGCGTGTGCGTTTCGTATTTTTCATGAGTGTGCGTTTCGTATTTTTCAGTAGCGCCATCTATGAACGAGAATTCGACTTCTGCCACACCATACGTCACACCCGTTTATAGGGCAGACCCATTGATGCACCCACAGATCGTAATTTTTACCTGAATCAGAAAACGATCGATCTCCAATCCAGTACCCTCAGAGGTATTGATTTGTTATGGGAACATGGAGGACTTTTGCGACTCAACAGATTTAACGTGCATCAGGCACTTTACTACACGGGGAGTCTTCGGCCAGTGGGGTTCGAACCCACGAACTCTCGGACATGGGCCCAGCGCCCTATCTACCAGGCTATCCCGGCCCAAATAAATTTTTTAAGGTTGATATATTTAAATTTACAAATGCAACCTTAATTTTTCGCTAATAATTAGAATCTTATTGTTTTTTCTTTCTTTTTTTACTGCAGATAGGTTACGTATGGATGTTTTTGATTACTTAATGCATATAGTTAAATATAACTTAGATATCACCGAAATTAAAAACATTTTCTTAATATTGAGCAACAACAAAAAATAATAACAAAGGTAAATCATTTCATTTCGAAAATTCGTCATTTTCGAAAAGGGAAAACTAAGCACTTTTTAAAAACGCTACGCACCAAGATTTATTCATAGAAAATAGAGTACCTTGCGAAGTTTACGCTATTGCAACAACAGCCTTAAGTATCATAGTTTAGGGGAATAATAGTTTAATTAAAATAATATTAAATAAAATCTTACTTGATCATGACTTCGAAAGCCGAAGGTGGCATTTTGGTAATCTCAACATTTTCGGTGATGGATTCCTTTTTGAAAAATATGCCTGCGAACACTGGACTCCAGATGGACAGTACAAGTTTGTGGCAGGGAAAGCAAATGTATCCATCACCGCATCGAACCTGGAATGTAACGTCAGTGTGCAAGCGATTCTCAAGATAGTACTGCAGTACTTTATCAGCTGTAGCAACAAATGGAACATTCACACTCTGTATCGAAGAGCATTCCTCTTCTATAACATCTATAAAGCTGCCTAGAAATAAGCAGAGGGGGCATTACGATCAGACGGAGATCAAAAATAACTTAATAAAGTTAGGGGTCTGTTTAGAAGAAATTTGGGTCCGTTAACGGATCCTTCACAAAATATCTTTTCATAGAAATGGACCCTTCACAAAATATTTTAACTTAAAAACGGACCCTTCACAAAATAATTTATCTTTTAATCGGACCCTTCACAAATTTCTTTACCTTCATCTTTGTTTTGTTAATTGAATAAACCCTTCCCAGTAGAAAGACAGATGTAAACAAACTAAATTTTGCCTTCGGCAGACGCTTCTTCCTTTATTCGTCCGAAATGAATATTCTGCGTTCAGCAGTATAGGCTAAATACCAAATATTTATATGTTGCATCGCTAATTTAGTATCTGCAATTGCTGTTTATTTTTGAAATTTTAATTTTTTTAAGTATAGTTTTACAATGCTGAGTATAATCTTGTATGTCTTTAAGATTTAAAAACTCCTTGAAAAAGTTTTTTTTTGCAATATCCGACCCTATTTGCACAAATTCACAAAAGCGGACCCTGGTTGAAAGAATGTGACTTAACGCTTATTTTATATTCACAAATTACGAGTAATTTTTTCACAATTTCACAAACACGGACCTTTCACAAAATGTCAAATAATTAAAAAAAACGAATCAATCCTTAACATAATGTTGCTTTAGTTAATGAAACAAAATTATCATTATTAATTGATGGTAGTAAGTTCTTTTAATTTAAGAGAAAAAAACATTAAGTAATTTATTTCTTGACTAATGTGTACTCAAATCCTTTCTAAAAAAATTTAAATGGCTGATTGAGAGAATTTTTTTTCTTCTCTTTTTTCAAAATAGAACTGGATTTGAAACTAAACCCATCACTTATTCGCAAGCTTTATTTAAAGTGCCAAGTTAAAAAACATTACTTTATGTTGCATAGGGACACGCGCTCTAATATCATTTTTTTTTTACTTTTCGCCCACCAAAAATAACGCTGTTTCCGAAAATGCCCAGTTACATATATCTAAATCTATACAAATGTATGAATACATTGAAATATATAAATAATTAAAAATATCATTATTGAAGTAGAAATTAGGATTTTGAGAAATAAGAAAAACATTTTACCTTACATTCATACCTAATTGTTTTCTTTTATTTGAGCGTTCTCATCTTCAAAGAAGTCTTAAAATGACTCCATAAATTCAAAGATGTAGTCTAACAATTATTTTGGTTTCGGTGTAATCGAAATGAGTGATTATTTTGACATAATTTGTAATTTCTTCCTTTTATTATCGTCGTTAAACAGCCGACCCAATTTTGGGTTTACGACTACTAATATTCAACTCCGTAGCCTTGTAGTGTTGAACCCAATCCAGAAGAGAAGGAAACTCCTGGATCATGTATTGGGAGAAATTTGTGAAGGTCTTTATGAAGGTTGTGGAGGTCTTTATGAAGGAACTAGTCCACATTTGCGTTACATGGAGAGGAAAACCATAAAAACCTCCCATGGTTAACCTGGCGGCATGAGGGGTTCTAACCCATGATCCGTCAACCACTGAGGATATTTTATTTCAGCACTGTGATCAGTGCAGGCCGGGTGCCGCCCAATTCACTTCATTGGCAGGCAAGCGCTCTGTATGAATAGCCTTTTTTGAAATTAGCAGTTTTATAACAGCATCAAATAGAAGTTTTAACATAGTATTAATTAATAAACAGAGTTGTTTATTGAAAAAAAAAGCAGAGTTTTAATATAATAAAGTACGAAAGGATTCTGTGGAATCTGTTACTTCAACACATTTCAAGTTTAAATTATATTAAATTTTTACATAAAGAAATAATGGCATAGATCAGGGGTTTCCAACTTACGTGAGGCCGAGGGCCGCCATTAAAAACACAAGTCAAATGGCGGGCCGCAACTTTATCAAAATTTTATATAGGACTCTTTTATGTTCGAAGGAACATTAAATATTACTGTCAGATTTTTATCAAGTTGTACAAAACAAAAGTATGGAATTACAAATTAAAATAAGAAGCAGATTTTTACCTGAGAAATAAATTTTTTGCACCGTTGGTATGTCAAATTTCACAGAAACGAAGAAATTAGGTTTTTTTTTAACGAAGAAAAATACTTTAAACCCAGATAGATTTTTAATGAAAATTTTCCGCAAAAAATGACAACTAATGTATTTTAGTTCGCGGGCCACAAAAAAAGGCTAGGCGGGCTGGATATGGCCTGCGGGCTGCCAGTTGGTAACCACTGGTATAGATGAAGGCAGAGCCGGATTATACCTTTCGTAGGCCCTAGGCATAGCCGTTTTTGGGCCCTCCCCTCCTTCCCCCACTCCTCCCCTCTTTTCAAAATATATGCCAAAATTTTCTTGAATATTTTTTTTTTTACATTTTTATTAATATGGATTTTAATTTACGAATTTGTTTATTGAACTTTATCTGCAATACCGACATACTGCCGATATTGCAGTTGATATCGATAATACCATTATCATTAGTTCGATCGATAACTATGTAAACACTTCACGTCAACAATACAACAACAAACCAGCAAAGAAAACAGTGAAATTGATAGTGAGATTAATTACAAGAAATATTTATACAGTAGAGAACCAATTATCTGGGATGCTCGGGACCATCGCTATCCCGGATGTCTGAATTTCCCAGTTTTCTGGATCGACCAAAAAGTGTCATTAATCGATGTTTTATCGAACCCGAATTACAAGGAAATTACACAAAAATTTGTCAGAATCTGAGATTAAACTAAAAGCGCAAAATTTGGTGAAAATTTACTCATCCGATTTAGAGAAAAACTTTGTAGATGAATTTTTACTATTTTCAAATTTATATGAACATAAATCTGCACAAGAAATGTTGAAGGCTCAAATTAAAGATAAACTTGTGAATACTTTTCCTAACGTTCACATTGCATTAAGAATATATTTGTCGATTCTTGGATCAAATGCAGAAGGAGAAAGATCTTTCTCCAGATTAAAATTGATAAAAAATTATTTGCGTTCAACAATGAATCAAGATCGTTTGGCATCGCTCGCACTTATGTCTATTGAATACGACATTTTGCGTAGTTTGGAATTCGACAGCATAATACAAGATTTCGTTGAATCCAAAAATCGCAAAAAAGTAATATATTAGATCATAAGATTCTGCAAAATAATTTATTACCGAAAAATATTATATTTTTATTTGTATCTTCATAATTTTGTGCAAAATACACTTGTTGTTTTTAAAGCTAAATTATTTTTGTCAACAAATTTTTTTCTCCCAAGTTTTTCGTAGGCCCCTGAATTTCGTAGGCCCTAGGCACGTGCCTAGTGTGCCTATAGGTTAATCCGGCCCTGGATGAAGGGTTTCCGAAATGTGTTCCACGGAACACAAGGGTACCATAGAAGGATCACAGGGGTTCCGAAGTTCAGGTCTTCCTTTAACCAGTTATGATCTTCGAAACCTGTATATATTTTTAATAATGCAGTAATTTTCAATCGATCATGAATATACTACTAATAATGCTGTAATTTTCAATGTATATTAAATGAATAATAAAAAAAAAATTCCACTTAAAAAAATTGCATTAGTATCTCGCATCGAGCCTTTCTATTTGAAATAAAATAACCAAACTCAACAATAATTTTCTCATAAAAATTCCCGACGTATATTTTATTCCTGTCTCGTTTTCATTTCAACTAAAACCATAATTTAGCTTATTCATTTTCAGCTTATGAATACACCAAATTCCAACTTCGAATTAAACAAAATGCCACTCCAGACTGGCGAATTCTTCTGTCTGACATGAAACCTGTCAAGTGTAAATAAGTGTTTTATCTAGAGTGAAAAAATTTCATTTTTCACATTAAATATTTACAAAATAATTATTTTTATATCATAGTTGTTCGCTGATTAATTTGCTCACAATTTTTTAATTTTTGTCTATTAAGTCTAAGGTTCCGTGACCGAAAAAAAGAATTAGAAACCTCTGGTATGGATGAATATTACAATTTTTAAAGATCTCTTTCTATTATTAAAATAGTTTCTTCAAATTACCTTTTGAGCTATAGAGCTTGAAGAAAAATTTTAGTTATTTAATAGTGGTCAATATCAAAGTATATTTATGTAATAAAAGGGTGGTTTTTCTTCAAGACATTTTCTTGCAATATAATGTAAGAAAAGAAGTTATGTTGAAATGTAATTATATATATATATATATATTATTTATAAGTTCAAAATGTAGAGAAAACAAGGGGAAAATTACAGAACAGTGAAAAAAGGGAAAAAAAGAAAAATAATTATAAAAATAACAAAAAAACCGGAAAAAAAAACAAAATTTTTTATAAAAATCCGGAAAATTAATTCATGTTTTATTCTGTTTTTTCCTTATATTCTATTTTTTACTACGTGATATTTTTATTTATTGTGTTCTATTTTGTGTGTAGTAATTTTTTGTAAAATTTTTTGAGTGCTTCTCACACTATTGAATTGACATATTATGCTTTGGCTATATTGATGCAATATTAGAAAGCACTCTTTTTTTGCGGATATTAATCGTGTGAGCTGATGAAAAGATTATATCTTTTATTTTCCGGATTTTCATAAAAAAAAATTTTTCTCCGGTTTTTTGTTATTTTTATAAAAATTTTTCTTTTTTTCCCCTTTTTTCATTGTTCTGTAATGTTTCCCTTGTTTTCTCTACATTTCGAACTTATCTTATGAGTTCTATTTGCTTGCAGCTTATGCGCAATAAATAAAACTTATTGTTTTTCTTAATTTTCTTCGTGTTTTTTTATTTTTATTTATTATGATATAGACATAAATATATATAATGTATCAGAACATTTTAAATAATGTTAATTACATAAGAATAGTAACATTTGACGTTGTGATATTTAAGTGATATTTTCAACATGAATAGTAACATATGAAGTATACAAATACGTTAACAGATTTTGATTTGCATGAAAATAATAGGTTTTAAACAGAGTTAGGTGCAGGTTTCGGATACGATGCTTAAACGGTTAAAAACTGACTCATGTCAAAATCTTGCGCACACTTTTTTATACATAAACAATCAAATTTTCTTAATGACTATTAAACTAGTTTCATTTTGTTTAGCTATGAACACAATATGTTCAAGGGATATCAACTAACGCAATAATAATAAATGTATGAACACATTATAAATTGTATAGAGTAGTGGCTAAACACTTTATTTTACGAAAGGGTATTTTATCTTTAAGAAAATTCGTTTTCAAGGAACGCTATAACAAATAAAATGGCGATTTTCGATTAAAAGCACGAATGGCTAAATAAGCATTAATATAAAAATGTAAGAGATTAGAAATCAAAATACATACCGGAAATTTTTTCTTCCTTGTCAATTGTTGCTTCAGAAATAGAACTCATGTTTTACATTTAAATTAATTTTACCTTAGAACATTGACACACTGTTACCAGCTTAAAGTGTTTCGGATATCAGAATAAGACATGTGACGACGTTTGGCTGTTCGCCAACAATTTTGAAAATTCAGTTTCACTTTCACTTTCATACTTAACGTGGAATAAATGGAAGTATCAAATCTAAATGAAAATAAAAATAACTTACTATTTCTATAAGCAAAATTATTTTTACTAGATCTATACCAGTGGTTTCCAACTGGCGGCCCGCGAAGAATTTTTTTGTGGCCCGCGAACTATTAGTTGTCATTTTTATCTATCATATTATCAACTATTATCATATTAGTTGTCATTTTTTTTACGGACAATTTTCGTAAGAAATCTATATGAGTTCAAAATACTTTTCTCGTTAATAAAAACCTAATTTCTTCGTATCTGTGAAATTTAGCACACCAACGGTACAAAATTTTTTTTTTCTCAGGTTTTGCATCCAAGAAAATATTTGTTCAAATTTAAAAATAATCGTGTATGTTGCTCTTTTTTATTTCATTTTTTGTATCTTGTGAATATAATTTAGCATGTGTGTATCCGAAATTCTCCGATTTAACTTTTTGAAACCACTCATTTTGGATGAAAATATTTACACAAATATTTGTAAATTTTAAATTTAAAATGTAAATATCTAATCTCTGGTGGTTGCAGCAAACAAACCTTAATTTTCTCATTGAACATTTTGTGTGCTACTATGTAAGTTTTAGTACCAGCTTTTTTAAAGTTTTATATCCTGACAATTATATATCTGTTGCACATTAATTGTTTAATACATAGGTGCACATTAAAGTTATTGCAGCCCGAATCTTTTAATATGAAATTAAATATTTTTGAAAATCTACTTCTTATTTTAATTTGTAATTCAATACTCTTGTTTTGTACAACTTGGNAGACAAACCTCAATTTTCTCATTGAACATTTTGTGTGCTACTATGCAAGTTTTAGTACCAGCCTTTTTAAAGTTTTATATCTTGACAATTAGATATCTGTTGCACATTAATTGTTTAATACATAGGTGCACATTAAATTTATTGCAGCCCGAATCTTTTAATATGCAATTAAATATTTTTGAAAATCTACTTCTTATTTTAATTTGTAATTCAATACTCTTGTTTTGTACAACTTGGTAAAAATCTGACGGTAATATTTAATGTTCCTACAAACATGTAAGAGTCCTACATAAAATTTTGATAAAGTTGCGGCCCGCCATTTGATTTGTGTTTTTAATAGTGGCCCCCGGCCTCATGTAAGTTGGAAACCCTATATCTATACTGTATATTAACTTATTCTGAAAAATTACTTTTCAGTCAGAAGTACTAAGAACTCTATACTGTATATCAACTTATTCTGAACATTACTTTTCAGTTTTTATTTAATAATTGAAAGCGAACTTAAAATTTTATAAAATAATGCGAATCTGAATTGAAGATCGATCGTTCTTTGGTTCAGATCAAAATTACGATCTGTGGATAAATGAATGGGTCCACCCAATAAACGGGTGTGACGTATGAGTGTGACAGAAGTTGAATTCTTGGTTATAGATGGCGCCACTGGAAAATAAGTACAATCTCACCCCTTGCCTTAATGGCCTACGACAACAGCAACAACATTAATTACATATAAAATAATATTATAATAATTATATTGAACTGCGATGGCTCAGAGGATAGAGCGTTCGCCTTCCAATGAGGTGAACCTGGTTCGAATCGCAGCGATGGCTGGTTGATACGAATTCCGCATCCGGCTTGCACCGACCACAGTGCTGACGCTAAATATCGTCAGTGGTAGACGGTTCATGGGTTAGAGTCCTCTTGTCGTCAGGCTAACCGTGGGAGGTTCTCGTGGTCTCCAGGTAACGCAAATGCGAGTTAGTTCCATCAAAAAATCTACCACGAAGTCAAATTTCTCCAGTACTTGATTCAGGAGTTCCCTTGTCTTCTGGATTTGGTTCAAAATTACTGGGCTATGAAGTTAAACATTAGTAAGTATTAAGCTCAAATTTGGGTCGGCTGTTCAACGACGGTTGTAAAATGGAATATAATAATTTTATTGATTAATGATAATATTAATTGTACTAGTTAATTATAATTATTAACGCTACTAATAATTTGTAAAAAATTTTTATCAACTGAATAACCAATGCTTTGAAACCAAATAAAAAAAAAAAACAATTTTTAAAATTGTAGAAAGTGATTAGAATAACTTTATTCATAAATTAAGTGATAAAAAAAACTTCCCAGAGACCCAGAGTGGGAGAGTGAAGAATTTCTTTTGCTTTTGTACGTTAGCAGCCGAAAGAAGCCGAACTTTCCCGATCTCTCGGTAAATGCACTTATTAAAGGTTAGATCAGCTTCTTGAAGTGAAAAAAAAAAANTTAGATCCGCTTCTTGAAGTGAAAAAAAAAAAAAAATTAACTTCGTGAAGGCGTATAGGCAGAAAAAGTTTTAAAATAATTATTTTTTAAAAGAAGAAATTGAACCAAATGTTGCCCAATATTGATGGATGCTAGTTCCAATTTAATATTTTAAAATTAAAAAAAAAATTTAAAAAAAATCTTGCATTTTCAAAACACATTTCAGAACCCAAAATTAAAATTTAGTTAAGACGCTGTGATAATATTCCCGAGAATTGAGCAGAAAATAAATGCAACTGATTTTTTAATGAGCCAAAGCTGCTGTCTTTGTTGCCTGGATACACGGAAAAATTTTGAAATTATATTTTTTACATAATACATAGCATGCACACATTTATATATTGTAGCACATACAATTCGTGAGTCAAAATGAATGACTCAATTTCTCATGTATGCTATAGTATGCATCGTGTTATAAATGTCTTAATTAAAAATGCATATGCATGCAGAGGTTATACAAGCAAGTTTTGAATGTGCTTTTTACAAATGTTCAGTGTGCCCTCTCTTTCTTATATGGCATACATCAACTTTAAAATAATAATTTTTAATGATAACTTTATGCAGCATATTTGCCTCGATGATGGCTTGATAGTAGCTGTGATACTGGTTTTCTAATCAATGAACCCGAAAGCACATACATGCCACTTTTTTTGAGCCCCGAAGGGAAAAGATCACAAAAGTGAGATCTGGGGACCGTGCTGGCCAATGCAAGAGTCAATTATTTGCCATAAAGAGACAGTTATTGTGCTAGATAAAATGCGTCGCTTTTCTATCCGTATTGTTTTCACAGAGAAGCTGATAACTATTAGACTTCCAGCACCATCTATTGCCGATTTTTCAAAACTTGCTTACATTACCTCTGCATGTAAGTACATTTTTGATCAATACATTTATTACGTGTCGTATAGTATGTTTAGGTACTTTTCCGTTAGTCGGGTGCAAATGTCGCCAATTGCGAACCAAACGCGAGCCAAGTCGCCAAGCGATGCGAATGACAAAACAGTCAACGGAATAAAAGTCGAAAAAAAGTTCAACTATAAATAAATATGTATTAATAGTGACCAAAACAAGTTCAATTATAAGCAAATATTAATGAATTGTTAACAATAGAGTTTTACCCCAAAAGAATAGTTATAATAATTAGTTTTACCCAGAGGCGTATCTATGGAAAGAAGCGCCTATGGCAAATCGCGTACTGGCGCCCTTCCTAAAATATTTATATTCTCTTTCTTTTCTCATGCAATACGAAATAAAAGCATTGTTTGAAGTATTTAACCCTTTTGACAATGTTTCAAAAAGATTGCATTGCATTTAAAAAAAAAATAGATTCATAAATAAATAAAAATTAACTATAACAATAAAATTATCTCTTTTTAATTGCAATGCATTCACGTGTGTTCGCGGTTAGAAATAAAAAAGTCTGTTTTATCGTATTTATAGAAGATTCTATTGCGTTTTTTCAACTGTCAACAAAAATTCTAACAATTTGTTTAATTAAGTACAATTATATTTTAAAGTTTTACAAATATAATTAGGTAACTAACAAAAATACGCACGCGGAACAACAATAACAAGTACAACAACAGCAAGAAGAACTATGACATAATCGGATGATTAAACAATATTTTCAAAATTAAAACTGAAGTAAGTTTGATTATTTTAAAAAAATAATCATGCTTTGCTAACATGAAAACAATAAAATCATCACAATTCATGAAAGATCACAGTGTAAATAATTACCATTTGCTATGACGATTACAAATAAAATAGCTACAATCAAATTATATATTTTGGTTAGTTTATTGACTGTTCAATAAAAAAACCGGCTCTCGTAATATAGTTATCTAAGTTTTACAAGCATTATATAATAACAGATGTTAAGAGAAAACATACACATAATTAAACAAAACTCTCGACTAAATATATACAATACATTCTATAATGAGAAATAAATTAGAGGAAGTTGACATTTTAGTTTAAGAATATCTAGAAATAATTAATTTGCAAACAGTGAAAAAAAAAGGGCGAAAAGTAAAGAAATAGACCAGAATACATTCTGGTCTATTTAAAAAAAAAATTAAATTATGAAAAAATCTCTCTTCCTCACAATGGAATAAATTAGAGATAAAGCAAAAAAATTAAACAGATTTGAATTATAAATTTTTTAGACGTTCAGTGAGCAAAAAAATAAATAAATAAACGGACTACCCTGATAAATTTTGATCTAATGATCAGATCTTTACGTACTTCTCATCTCAATAGTTCAGGGGGGTGACTTAAAATATGTTAATCACAAAATCAATACAATTTACTAGGTCAATAATGATAACAAAGAGGAAAATAAACGCACTGAAACTTTACATTATCAATTCAAATTGGAAAAGCGCATAAAGCAGCTGAAACGAAATTTGTATTATATAAACTAGAAATAAGACATAAATTCTTAATAATTAAAAATAAAATATAATATATAAATGTGTGTTTGCAGAACAGTACTGCAAACATACATTTATATATTATATTTTATTTTTAATTATTTTTAATTATTAAGAATTTGTCTTATTTCTAGTTTAAAATATGTCAATTAATGTGTGCAGGGGCGATATTTTAAATTACGAAATCAGACACTAAAACGTACTTTCTCTGAATCAACATGCCATTTTTTCGTCGGATTTGGATTTTTATACCCCAAAATATAGGGAGTAGAAGCAATTTAAGAAGTAACTCGAGAGCATTTCAAGAGAATTGAAAAAAAAATTTCACGCAATTATAAAGGTCGTTTTTAATTGTGTAAATTGCTAAAAAATAACTTTTAATAAATATTTATCATTTCATTTAATATTAGTTGCAAACAGAATTCAATTGTATAAGGCAGTGTTTCCCAAAGTGTGGTACGCGTACCCCCAGGGGTACGGAACAGTTTAGTGCGGGTACGCGTTCTTATGCGAAATATCTTGCAACAAACGAAAATTTCTAAAATTTTTATTTAAAAACAAACCTAGCCATACATATTTTTCTATTGGCTATTTTTTGCAGAGTTAACAGTTAATTATTTATGGTGTCAGCAGCCAGTTGTGATTTTCAACTTTTGTGCAATTTTTTTATAGTAAAAAATACATTCATTTTTTTTAATTAGGGGTTCACAGCGTTACGAAAAATTTAGAAAGGGTACACAAAATTCATAAGTTTGAGAAACACTGGAATAAGGTATTTATTTTTTACATCGTTTTAAAGGAATGTAATTTAACAAGGAAAAATAGAATATTTTAGCGAAATTGATCGAATAGTTTCTAACCAATCAAATTTTAAGAATCCCATTTTTTTTAAAATTTGATTTCTCAGGAATCCGAACTCCGTATTCCAAATATATGAATTTTGATTTAGACCAACCTGCATAACAGGTTTCTTTTCTTCCCTTTAAAAAAAAAGAAAAAAAGACTTTTTAAAACTTATTAAGTAAACAAAATTAATAATTTTAAAAGTTGCTTTTAAGGAAAAAGAGAAATATAAATCATTGGAAGATTTGAGGAAAAAAGAGGGCTTTTTGTTTCTTTATGAAAATACATTATAAGAATGCGTATGCTTCATAATTAAATAAGTTCCAATTTTTCAATACATAAGATGTTTAGCTTATTGCTTTTTTACATGATTAAAATAAAGATATTTCTTAAATGAAAAACAATTATTGTGATTGTTACTTTATTGATAATTTTTTTTCGAGTTACTAAACTGTTGTAATGATTGGTTCTAAATTACATATTATAGCCTTACTATTATTTTGTCACCATTTTACTTTGATTATAAGAGATAAATATAATATATAAATGACGGACACTTTATGAACACTTTTAAAAGCAGTATAATAATTTTTTTCGAGTAATATGGTATGGAGTGATATAAATGTGATGTATGTGATATTTATTGTAAAATACTTATAAAATTAAAAAAAAAAGTAATTATTTAATCTTTTATTTTTAAAGATGGAAATTGGTAATCTGAAATAAAAGAAAGGATATAGAAGAAAGTTTTGTGCCCGAGATGCTATGTTAGCATGATTTATAACTAGAAGAAAGTTCGATAAATAGTAAATAAATGTAATTTAAAAATACAAAACAAATATGTCTTTATAAACTAAAAAACTTATTATTTTTTTCAAATTCGTAAGTAGAAGGATTATTGAAACTTAATTTAAAGCATTAAAATATAATAAAAATTTTGTGAGGTAATAATACTTTTGTGACTTAGAGTACAAAAAAAAAAAAAAAAAAANTGAACTTTTTTTTTAAAAAAAAAAAAAAAAGAAAGAAAGAAACGCCCACAATCGATAGTATGTTTCTTAATCTAACCATTCAATGAAAAGAAGGAAGAAAAAAAAAAAGAAAAAAAAAAGAAACACTTTTCCGAATGGTTAAACCCAAAATCTATCGATTAATGATTGGAAAGAAAAACATTTCTCGGTTAATGGAAACTATTCGCTGATCGTAATGAATGTTACATAATAAACTGGGGATCAGACTTGTTCCATACATTTGGCCCTTCTCTTTACAATTGCATAGGAAACTACTACGAAAAATTTTCAATTTCTTAATATTTTCTGCATCTAATTGTTAAAAATATTTTAAAAATTTTCACGACGCCTTCTTTCAGACAGAAATTAACGTATCAAGACAGAAATTAACGTACTTATTTCTTCCTATCACTCTCCACACGCAAAACGTTAAAGCATGCGAAATGTTGCCATAGCTAGATTAGACTTAATTTTTATGTGCTTACCTATGAAAACTAATTTAATAATGCATGGAATTAAATAATACATAGAAAACTAGTGATATCTAAAGTAATATAAGGAAATAGATTTTTTCATGCAAGTCATTCCTGCCTCAATGCCAAGTAAGTAGAAACCGCTTTTTAATCTGGAATAGAAAACTTCCTATTTGGACTGAAAAGTTACGATGTTATGTATAGTTATTGCTGACGAAAGACACTCATTTAAAGGGAAAAAGTATGAATTAAAAAAATTCATGATTGAAATGAAATTAGTTAGAATTATTAATTATCTAATTCATGATAGAAATCACATTATTTGAGCAATAATTTTTTCAGTTATCGGTTGCGAAGGTATCAGAAATAGATTTGGACCAATCAGTTCTAATTAAGCAACTGGCTTATAGCTCACATTGCTAGTTTTGTAAAAATTGAAAATGAGCTTGACTGTAACCACTATTATTATTATAAATCCAATTTCTAGACAAATGGCATCAAAACAAAGTACTGACGATAAACGTGTGAGTGTAAATCGCTAGAAGTTGTAACTAATAATCTCCGTAGGATTTCAATAGTTATATTTTTGAATTTTAATTAAATTTAAAATGGGTAAAGCAAGTGGTGTTAGCAGAAGGCGAAAGAAGAGGTATAACTATAAACGGAATGTGAAGAGATTACACCAAAAGCTTATTACGATGCCGAAAGTAAAATGGTATGACAAGTTTTTTTATTATTAATTTTTTTAAAATTATAATTATTTGCAATTTTATTAATAAGAGTCTATTTAACATAACTTATTAGGGAAAAAGTTTATCCTGAACTTCTGTGTGCGATGTTATATATATATAAAAAAGGTAATATCAAACTTAACAGAGATTGATCTTACACTTAAACGATGAAAAAGAAAATTCTTTAATTATTTACTATTTAAAGAACCAAAACTATCGATAATGAGGTCATAATATTAATACTTTCTAAACTCATTTTATGTACCTAATACAGAGAGATTCATAACACCAAGAGCAGTTCTTAGAGTTTCAACAATAATTTTGTAAAAATATCAGCAAGTTGTTCATTGCCAGAAATATGTTCCAGACAGCATTAAAAATTTAAAACACTATCACGTAGAAAGTTTACCTTGCAACTATGTATTTGGTTCTTTGTTGATATTCAAGATTTTTAGTCAAGCGAACAACACTTGCATTGTCTATTTTTAATGAAATGATTTCTTTTAGTGAGGCTATGTCTTCAAATAGTTATTTAAGTCACATCATGTCCTTGATAGCCTCACTAAAGGCAGCATACTCTGTGTCTCCCTGTGACAGAATTTTTTCGAGCTATCTGCAACAGAACTCTCTATCACAAATATCTTTCTACAAGATACTTTTAATAATAACAAACATATATGTTACTAATTTAAAATAACTAAAGCGCTGTGTTTACAAGAAAAAACTAGATAACTTTTTAAAACTGAACATGTAATAATTTTTTCACTCTTATATTACGAGTGATATTCTCGTATTTGTGGAGATTTCCGTATCGTGATCTGTGGCAGAAAAATCGCCAAGTTTTGGAAACTTCAGGGCTGTGGCCTGTGGGAAACTAAAAAAAGAAATAAAACATCACAGAAAGTGACCATCTCGTAAGGTATAACTCGTAGCCACCCATAGGCAAACATCTACATGTTTTTTTTTTTTAAAAATTCGCTAGTTTCAAATCTATTTGGTATCTTGGCAATTGTAGTTGGCGAGACAGCTCACAATACGGAAATATCCCCTCACATTACAGGGGGGGGGGAGACGCACAGATTATTTCCTTTGCATTTTGTAAATAATGATCACATTATAAAATTATTAAAATTAGTGAAATCGTTAGTAGTAATTGCTAAAAAAAAAAGATCAACAACGAAATCACACAAATCAAACTTCTCAAATACGTGTTTTGTTTTGAGATTAGGTTGTTGTAATAAATAATATGGTATGAAAAATATCAAATTTTAAAACTATAGAGAAATCAATAGTAATAACTGCCTATAATTCGATTGAACTATTGCCTTAAAAAGTAAATACTCAAATACACGATTTGAATTTTCCATATTGTTTGTAAAATGTCGGGATATTTAAAAACTATGGGAAAATCAATGTCAATAACTGCCAAAAATACAATTGAAACAATACATCTATTTACGATGCTATCAGTGTAAATTGAGCTCATCAAAAATTTATCTGAATACATTATTCAAATACCTATATATAAATTTCTGTAGAAAAGAAGAAATTTTTTGCTCTTACTTTTCAAAAGAAAAGTCTTTCTGCAAGAACTTTGTAATGTTGTGCAACAATGTTGCTGCGATACTGCCACAGGGTTGCAGTGTATAAGGGATATTGCAACAAAACTCTGCCCTGATTTTTTTAAAAATTATTCTTTAAATCTTCGTTTATATACACCTGTCCACCATTACTTAAAACTGCATTGAATGCATTTTATGTTAAATTCTGAAAAACTGAACAAAATTTTTCAAACTTCACAACAGTTCCTAACTTATACTTCAGAAAATAAAATTTTCTGTGTTTAGAGAAATCATCTGTGAAACATATATAATAGCGAAAACTGTCTTGTTCCCTAGGCCGAAATGAATAATCTCACTAATATCTTTTGCATGCTATTGAGGATTCTTCCGGAATGACAACCTATGTTGTTTTCCTGATGTGCAGGCTTTACGAAAAGCATTATCCATTTCTCTCTTGTTGGATTGTAGTACCTTTTTAACAAGCTGTTTATTTAAATTTCCAGGCTTTGCATGCCCCAGTTAACGGGAAACTGTTTTACTTAACTCTACTCTACTCTAACTGTTTAACTTTACTCTTATAAGTGAAAAACACAATTTTGTATAGGAACTTGTATAGTTTTTTATACCTTTAGCCAAATTTTTTTGTGTAAAAATTTCTGCCTCTTAGTTACTGTTTCACATAACGGCCAACTCTTCTGAATTTACGGCCCGTTTCTCACGGTGAGACTCAAATCTTCCACATTTTGTATTCTGTTCGTTAAACATTTTCTTCCCTTGGAGGAGTTCTCCTGAAAGCCGCACTATACCGGTTATGTGATTTTTTGGCCAATAAGAATATGCGGACATTATTCGGAAACTGTATTATGTTAAAACTAAGTTGAATGCTTCTCTCTTACCAAAAATTTACTGCTTTTTAAAATGAAAACAATATTTTACTCTAAATTGTATTATTTTTCTAGTAAACAATTGCAAGAAGCCTGGGATGGAAAGAAAAGCTATTATAAAAATATGGAAGAATTTGGGCTTTCTGAAGATCCCAATAAAACAATTGGTACAAAGGTAATTGCTTCAAAATTTCTATTAATTTATGTGTCCATTTTAGTTTTCTATTAGTTAATTTATTCAATTCTATGAAATTCGATGTAATTTTTAATGATGGAGTGTCCAATATTGTGAGGGTATCCATAGAGATATTTTTATCTAGCTTGTTAAGGTTTTTTAATCCCGCTTGTAGCGAGTGTAATGTTCTGAAAAAGGTAATGTAGTGCACTCCGTAGCACATTTACGGCGACACGGCAACATTGTCACTGAATGTTACAGAGTTTTAGCAGAAAGATTTTTCATTTGAGAAGGGAAAATTTTTGGTTTTCCTTTCTGCATAATTTTTCGAAAAAGATTTTTTTTTTCTGCAGAATTTTTTTCAAAGATGTCTTTCTTGTGCATCAGAGAGGAAAGAAATAATCATGATTTTTTTAATTCTCATTTGAGATTTAAACTAAAAAAAGGCATCAGTAATGATTGGCTTTAGCTAGAATTTCAAATTAATAATCGGGGGTCTTTTCAAGCCATATTTACTACCGTTTAGTGATACCTTCACAAATTCGACCTTTTGCACAAAATACTTTTTCTTAAAATTTTATTTTTGTGTCTTGTAAGAAACGATGAATCCATATTTTTAATTATAATTTTTACTTTTCACAAATTATGTCTAAATTTTCACAAAATACGTACCTCTCAGAAAAACCTAAACAGACCCCTGATAATTTAAAATTCAGAAATCGCGAAAGTTAACAAGTTTATTTAGAAAAAAATATTCTTTCTTTCATTTTTTTTTCTTTAAAGGACACCAAATTTTACATACACTTATTTGAGTACCTTTTTTTAAAGAGTCTTATTTGAGGGATTCGTGATCTTCATTTTGTTACTGCATGGGTCTTAGGATTTTTCATTTATATACCAATTTTAATTTATTATTGTTTAAGATTTTTAATATATTATCGTTTAATATATTTACGAATTTTAATTTATTATCGTTTAATTTGTTTACGATTTGTAATTTATCGTTTAATTTATTTACAAATTTTAATTTGTGTAATTATATTTGAAAAATTCGAAAGAGGAAATAATTGGTGCATTTTTCCGCCTACAAAATGTGAGAATATTTGCCTATAATATTAGAATTAAAAATATTACTTTTACAATTAAAATTTTTTTATACATTTTCATTCTATACTTTTTTTTTGTAAAACACAAAGTTTCTGTTACTTTAATTTAGTAATTGTTATAATTAAAAGTATCTTAAATCATAATATATATATTAGTGCTAGGGAAGTTTTTCGCAGAAAGCCCAAAGGAATTCTGCCACAAGGGTAGTGCAGTGAACTAAACTGCATTTGTTTCTTTGGACTCAATGTCTTCACAAGAGATGTACTGTATATTCAATTACAGCTCATTAATTGATATTTTCTGCCCTTTTTTTAACGCAAATCAAATTATTTTGTATTGACTATTAGACTAGGCAAAATAATATCCTTTTTTTTTTAAAAATCACAAGTAAAATGTAGTAACTGGTTCATCTTAAACACATAAGTGAGGTTAAAAACTGTACATATTGGTATACGAATGAAGCTGGGCTGGATATTTATTAAATGTCCTCTCAGTGTGGTCTTAAGCATATTGGGCAGACTGCACATATGCTTCATCTTTGATTTACAAAACATGAAGCATCTGTTCAAAATCAGGATAATAAACCAGGGGTCTGTCTAGGTTTTTCTGAGAGGTACCTATTTTGTGAAAATTTAGACAGAATTTGTGAAAAAATTAAAAATTATATTAAAAAATCAACACAAAAATATGGATTTATCGTTTCTTAAGGGATACAAAAATAAAAGTTTAAGAAAAAGTATTCTGTGAAACTACCGTTTTCCCTAGAGTTGAATTTGTGAAACTACCATTTTTCCTAAAGTTGAATTTGAGAAACTACCATTTTTCCTAAAGTTGAATTTGTGAAGGTACCGCTAAACGGTAGTAAATTCGGCCTGGACAGACCCCTGTAAACTATCTATCATTGCTCCATAGTTGGAATTCTAATCACTCTATAGTTCTGATAAAATCATTCAACACCGCTTCTCAATTACTGATCTTGACTTCTGGGGATCATTCCATATTTTGAGACGTTCTGTAATTTTGTCAATAATTTTTCTAGTGCCCTATTTTTCCCCTAATGCTTGCAAATCTATTTTAATTTAATTTCTACATCTTTCACACCTAAGATTCTAACCTTACCCAAAAAACTAAACCATTGCTTTTCCTCAAGATTCAGCTTTATTTATGAAAATTCTAATTTTTTACTAAAAATTTAGAATTTTCTTTAAATGTTATGCTTTTTTTCAAAAATTTAGATAAGATTGGGGATTAAGAAGTTAGTTTTAAAAATAAATTTTTAAATTAATAGATTATTAATTCCGATTTTCAAGGATAGACAATAAGTTTCTGTGTTTTTTTCTCCCTTCTGACGCTAATTCTTCAATCAGTTGTACAGTTTCTGTAAGGTGTGCATTATTTGCAGTTACTTCAAAAGGGTACTGACCTTTGACTTCTGCCTGACATTTTGTTCTCTGTAACTTTTAAGAATATTGCATGCGGAAAAGAACAACTCTGCAATTTTAGCTGCTGTAAAAACTATAATGATTTTTAATTGTGAATTTCTTTAGTCTATTATTTTACAAGCGCTAATTTATTATATTTGAAACATACCGGTACATCCTAAATTCTTCCTCGAGGTATCATTCATTGCAGACGATTAATATGGTAAATTAATGAATACGTGTTAAAATATTGAATTATGACAAGAAAATGTAAGAAAAAGTTATGGATGTGAAAATTAGTAAAATTTTAATGGAAAAAAAAATTTGTTTATGCAAGGATGAATAAATTTATTTATTTAAAATATTTGGAAGCCTTCTTTTAAACCTTCTTTTTTTCTTATCTTTAACAATAAACTTCAATATTGGAGACTGGTTGCTGTCCATTTTCTGTAAGTTTTCATGAGTATAGAAAAATTCTCATTATTTCAATGGCTTTCGGAGCCAACTGCAAGTGTTTGGACCGGTTGTGGATCCGTTTTGTTGTCTTTTCAGTATCACTTTGAACTTCTTCAGCAACCATTTCATTAAACCATAAGTTTCCACATTTTAATCAACCTTTTCCGCAAACTGTTGCAAAATCTCATTTTTTTCATTAACATCCATTAGATACAGCTTTTTATCGTAGTGAAGTAGCAACAATATTTTTTTTTAAATGTCAGTAGAATTTCTAGACCAGTGATTTCCAACTGACGGCCCGTGGGCCCCATCCTGCCCTTGAAGCCTTTTTTTGTGGCCCTCGAACCTAAATATATTAGTTGCCCTTTTTTTGCGGACAATTTTCGAGGAAAATCTTTATGGGTTTTAAATACTTTTACATTTTATGTCTTTACAATTTGATATCCATTGCACATTAATTGTTGAATACATAGGAGCACATTAAAGTTATTGTAGCCAGAATTTTTTACCATACAATTAAATATTTTTAAAAATCTACTTATTTTAATTTGTAATTCAATACTTTTGTTTTGTATAACTTGATAAAAATCTGACAGTAATATTTAATGTTTCTTCAAACATAAAAGAGTGCCATATAAAATTTTGATAAAGTTGCGGCCCACCATTCGACTGGTGTTTTTAATGGCGGCCCCGACCTCATGTAAGTTGGAAACCCCTGCTCTAGACGATTCATGCAGTAATCTGCTGGTTTCAAAAACTAGTGTTATCATTATGAACATACCATTTTCAATGGGACCGCTAAAACAAGATTCATGTGAGAAAACGAAAGATATGGGAATAATCTCATTGAAGTTTGACTGTACATATAAATGTATGCTAAAGCATATAAATATATAACTAAGAATAATTCTATTCAAGTCAGTTATAGTTTTGAAAAAAATGAAACATTTTTCACTCTATTATTTATTTTTATTGTTTCATTTTATTTAAGAGGTTTCATATTTTAAAATAGACTCATTAAATTAAAAAAAAATGTAATAATTATTTCAATCAAAATAAGATCTTTTGTTCAATGTCCCTATTTTAGGTTTATGTTCTAAATTCCTGATTTTTGTATGTATTAACAACATCCCTTTATCAATATAAATTTGACATTATGATTATTTTTTTCAAGAGTAAAATTTGCATTAGATAGTCATTTAAAATGCCGCAAAGCCTTTCACTGTATCAACAGAATAATCAGGGTGCGTAGCGTTTTTAAAAAGCGCTTATTTTTGATTTGCCTTTTTTAAAAGCTCTTAAAAGTACTTTTTTTATTTGGAGTTTGTAAAAAGTGCTTCATTTTCTATCTTTTAAAAACAGATTTTTTCCTTTGCCGTGTCGATTGTCGTTCTAAATTACAATCAAACATGATTTTCACAATATTTTTTTGAATTTTATTGATTTTATGCTCATAAATTAAGAACTTTAAACGATAGATATTTTTTTTTTTATTACTGCAGAGATCCTAATTATGAATTTTTTTTGTTTTTGGAAAGTGATAAAAAATATTTTTTGAGTGCTTAAAAAGTGCTTGTTTTTTGTTGAAAAATCTGGCTGCGCACCCTGATGAAGAAATGCAAAATTTATATGAAGCATCATTACATTCTACATATTTGTTTACCAAAATTGTAAATTAAACTATTCTGATTATGTGTTTCTTTTAGGTAAAGAGGAAGGCCAAAAAAATGGAGGTCGTTAATGGTAATTTTCTTGATACTTTTATAGTTAAACTGTTATTGTTAATAAATACTTACCAGTTAAGATTCCTAATGTCAAAGAATTTTTTTTTTTTTTTGTGAATTAAATTCAAATGTGCTACTCTTCTACTGTGTTCTTAACCTCCAAGGATCTTAGCAAAAATGTAAATTTTTTTTTTACAAAAACCATCAGATTTTTTTCATTAACATCAGATTTTTTTTTTTTACATTTAACAACCAAAGCATCTTATAAACTGTATTTGTGCTTATATTTACAAACAATATCATAGCTAAAATATTTAATATTTATTTCTAAAACAGTCTTAGTTAGTGAAATCTAATAATTGAATAAATAATATAATGGTTTTTTCAAGGTCAACCTGCTAATAAATGTTAAAGGTTAGGAGACAATTTCTCAATTTGATATCCAATAAAAATATATTAGTTTAGTTAAGAAAACATAAAGAAAGAAAAAATTAAGTTACTCTGTTTAGGAAAAGTCTTCCTTCATTATTGACACTAACTACATATTAATTTTACTAATTGAATATAATAATTAAGAATATTTGAAATAAAATTTTTTTTAAAAGAAAAATAAAGTGGCTTAAATGCCAATCCTGATAGTTAAGGAGTGTAAAATTACAAAAACTTGATATGTTATACTAGGAGACCAAATTGTACAATAGTGATTGTGCATGATGTAGGACTTTTAAATAATATTCAAAAGAAAAAGATTGAGTAACAAAATAAAAAAAAATAATAAGGGAGAATCTGGTTTCATTTACTTACTAATTTTATAAATTGAAACCTAAATCTTGCATGAGGATTATTTGTTTCAAAAATTTAATCTCCAAATTCTTTTAAAGAGTTAACCAGAGTGTTTACGATTTTTAAAAAAAATACATAATTGTATTAAAAAAGAGTGATACTTTTCCTTAAATAGTTATGTTTATTAAGTTTAATTTGCAATTATTGTTTTAAATGTGATTTGGAAAACATGTTTTTGGAGTTTTATGTTATCAATCACCTTTTTTTTTCCCTTCCCAAAACTGCAGTGGCATTTCTGTAATCTTAATCTTTTGTAATCTAAATCTTAAATTCATTTATTTTTTTTAAATTTAGTTTTGTAGTTTATTTGTCTTAAACAATGTACGGCTATTAATTTCCAAGACTGATCTAATATAATAATTCATAAAAATATTACATTCAAAGAAATTTCCCACTGCCGTAATGTTCTAGTCTGTAATAGTTTTAAAAACAATTTTTGATTGTAATGTCAGAGTTTTCAGAAAAGGTGAAAATCTGGCTAGAAATTAGTACAGAAATATTAAAACTTAAAAATTTAATATATTGGAATGAGGGTTATGAATGTAATGATTAAGAAAATCCAATTGACAAACAAGAGTATTCTGAAAAAGGATTTTTAAAGTTGTTTGATTTTATTCCATTATGCAATTTTAACTTCAAATTTACATTTCTTTATTCTGATTTTAGATTTAGAAGCTGAAGCAAATGCTCCCCGACCAAAAACAATGAAACTCCCTACAGAACCTATGAAATTTTGTGTATATATGATTGAAAAATATGGTGATGATTATGGGGTAAGTTTAAAATTATCATTTTAGTCAAGGCTATAGCAGCACAAATATAAAAGTGTTGTTAATGCAGGTTCTTTTTAGTTCCATGTTGTATTGTTAGAAGTGTATATTATTAACAGTATGTTGTGAAAAAATTGTAAAAAGATGCATAGCATTCAAAATAAAAAATTAAAAAATAGAAGAGAATATAAAAAATTATCATTAAAAAACTATTTTCGTGAGGTTTCCATTAACACATTCGCTGCCGCTAAAAATGATATTTCCTTCCTCAGAAGCCGTATTACAAAACAGGGTTTCAATGGTTTAAGTGTTCCTTATATTTTACTAGGAAGACCAGAAAAACGAAGAAACATATTATTTTCCTGTTTAAAGAGTGTTTGTTCCCCGACGCTCTGGAGCGTCAGTGGCAGACAGACTCAAACTATCTTCGTGAGTGCCACTGACGCTCCAGCGCGCCTGATCAATATTCTCAGAAATTACTGGCATATTGCATAAAATAGCAGCTTAAAAGAAATAAAATTAAATACCATTCAAGTATATGTAGTACCATTTATGAAACAACGCTGGAAATGTTTACAAGTAATAAGCACAATATACAGATATTGGCAGTCACACACATAAAAAAATTCAAACAAAAGTTTTGAATACCAACCACAAAAAATAAAAAAATAATGCTTCACTAACGTGCTGAAACAACCTCTCCGTTCAACTCCCAAAGCCACACCATACACAGAGCATATAACTCATAATAGATGCGCTAGCATGTTGTTAGTATACCAGGAGATGCAGCTCTGACGCGCCAGTGGCAGCGAGCGTGTTAACCTCGAAAATTAGTTAAATACAACAATGCCAAATAGTTGAGTTTTTTTGTGACTTTGGAGTGTGACATAATTATGTTTTAAATACAATTATTTTATAACCGTCCTTGAAATGCTGGCCCAATTTTGGGTTTACCACTACTAATGTTCAACTTCGCAGCTTTGTAATTTTGAACCCAATTCTGAATACAAGGGAACTCTTGGACCAAGTAGTAGGCGAAATTTGCCTTGGTGGAGGACTTTTTGAGGGAACTAACCGGCATTTGCGTTACATGAGGAAAGCGGTTAGACTGACGACAAGGAGACTATAAGCCATGATCCGTCTACCCCTTAGGATGTTTTATGTCAGCACTGTGGTCAGTGCAAGCCGGGTGCAGAGCCAGCCATCACTGGGATTCAAACCAAGTTGACCGTATTGGAAAGCGAAGGCTCTAACCTCTGAGCTATCACAGCTCAAAATACAATTATTGACTAAATTTGGATTGCTTATTTTACAACGGGGAGGGCTTATGTGGCAATGACTTCAGTCAATTTATTGTTGCGTCATCTTTACTTCTGTTCCTGTTCGTATATTTTTGCCTTGCCAATAGATGAATAAGCGTTAGAATCAGGACCAGCCTGAGGTGTAAGCTTGGTAAGCGACTGCAAAGAGCCTAATAAACCATGTAGGATTCTTTGTTTTATCTCTTTTTATCAATGTCAGGGACATCCTGCTGTGTGATAATTTGTGATCTGCAAATACAGATGGCTATTGAGTTACCTTTAATGTTTCTTGAAGAAAACCCTTTTAAGGCGGCAAAATTCTGAACTACTTTAAAAAAAAAAAATTGCAGAAATCTGCTTTTTTAAAAAATTAAGTGATTAGATTGATATTTTAGTTAGTATTCAAATAAAACAGTAAGAAAGCAAAACTAAATATTTTAAAGCGTTAAATATTTACTTCAGTTTTAAACATTATATATCGGAAAGCAATGTTGTTTATGTTTCATCAAATTACAAAATATATTTTAATAAGTTTTTGTTTATATCAAAGATGTAAATATCTAGGTTATCAGAAACCTCTTGTTATCAAGCCTGCAAAATTTAAAAGCAATATTTTGGAGCAAATATCAAGAGCAGACATTTTTAAAATGTCAGTTCTTAGAAAATATGGAAATCTGATTGAGTGAGGTCAGGCAATTATAATAGGTGGCTGAAGTACCTTTATTCGTTGAATTTTATATGATAATTCAAGACTGCGCTGTGCAAAACAATCCCTGAAAAAATTACAAATAAGCAAGGGAGTTCTAACGCCTACCATTGCACCATCAGATTACCATATATTGTGATCACTACAAAATTTTCTGTGTGTCAAAAAGTTAGCGAATATGGATGATATTCAAAATGCTTTTTTTCAGATATTTTACTAAAAAAACAATTAGTTTTTATTATTCTGGCATTTTAATTTTCTACTCTAGATGGCGTGGATAATGCATAGCATAATTAATTATTAAAACTAGTTAACTCTATTTAAATTTAATGTAAGGAAAACGTCATTTTCCACACTATTTTTTTAGTCTGTAAAAGTTATATAAAATTAAACAACTAATTGATTAAAAACTTCATTTGCTTTAAAAAATTGGAAATAACAGTCCACATGCTTTGTACATCCAGAAAATGTGGGCATATTTTTAAGCATTCGAGAAGTGTAGATTTAATTAAAAAAATTTGTTAATCAGTAATATCAGTTCAGTTTCTTGGGATTATTTAATTAACAATGAAAATTATTTCTCTCAAGTTTGTTGGAAGAGTATAACAATTATTTCATTCCATCTTAGCTTACCTTCTAAAAATTATTTATACTTAATGATTAATTTTTTGAGAGTAATGCATTTATTTCATGTTCAGAATGTAAACAAAATAAGGGTTCGAAAGGGTGATCTCAAATATGCTAATTGATTAGTGCAGATATTTTAAGTTACGAAATCAGACACAAAAGCACATTTTCTCTGGATCAACATACCTTTTTTTCGAGGGGGTCAGAAATCCGAATCTGGGAAATTATATTCCCAGTAGTTTGGTCCTCTTAATATTAATCTTATTCTTTGCATCGCTAGAATTTTTTAAGATAATTGAAAAATGTTTGCATGCACAGATAATTCTACTGAAAACAAAACTTAATATTTATTATTTGATTTTAGTCTAAAAAATTTTAGAATTGTAGGGTATAAATTTTTTTCCGTATCTTTAAAAATGCAATTTTGTAAGGTAAAATACAAAATGGGAGCAAGATTTTGTGACTGATTTAGTAACTTAAAATATCTACTTTATTAATTAGCATATTTGAAAACACCCCTTTGAACCACAAGTTTCTGCATTCTGTATATATTTATCACTATAATTATGTAGAACTGAAAGTACATTATATAAGTAGTTACTACTGCATTTTTGTACTCTTTTCATATTTATTATTATCCTTAATGGTAGGGGGTGATGATATTTCAGTTATACCAAACTATTTCATTTACCATAGCATTATTTAAGTATGTTCAGCTCTTTTCCCAGCTATTAAAACTAATAAATATAGTTAGTCTAATATAGCTCACACAAGAGCACAGTAATTGTTGTTTCCTTGTAATATATTGCTATAACATGTACAGGGAATTTTTTTTCCAGATTTGAGTGGCAACCGTGCAAACATATTCAAATTACTTATTTCTCTAAAAATAACGTTTATTCTTAAAAGTTTTTAAAAAGTTTCTTCACTCCCAGATTGAAAATAATCATGTGTCTCTAAAGAGGCTGTGAAGTTGGAGGAACTTTTAAGGTAGCTTCATCTTTGTCATGCTTGGTTATTCGTTGCAAGCGCAATTACACTGTCCATCAGATTCAGCATTCCGATCTACTCGGCTTATGTCTTTTTCTGGTACTTGGTTATTTATTGACATATTGTTGCAGCATCCTTCGCTTGCATTATCTGCATCTATTGTTGCTGATTATAGTTTCGAAATATTTGCACTCTTTCTCGGCAACATTAACCTGAGAGACTGTAATGAGGACACACATGCCTGTTAAATTCTATCCTCTACATGTCAGTTTTGCAATGCTGTAACTCTAAGCAAGGTGNAGAAAGCAATGTTGTTTATGTTTCATCAAATTACAAAATATATTTTAATAAGTTTTTGTTTATATCAAAAATTCAAATATCTAGGTTATCAGAAACCTTTTGTTATCAAGCCTGCAAAATTTAAAAGCCATGTTTATGAACATCAATTGTAGTTTTGAGCAAATATCAAGAGCAGACATTTTTAAAATGTCAGTTATTAGAAAATATGGAAATCTGATTGAATGAGGTCAGGCAATTATTATAGGTGGCTGAAGTACCTTCATTCGTTGAATTTATATGATAATTCCTGAAAAAATTACAAATAAGCAAGGGAGTGCTATCGCCTACCATATCTGCCTGACAGATTACCATATATTGGGATCACTACAAAAAGTTTGCGAATATGGATGATATTCAAAATGCTTTTTTTCAGATATTTTACTTAAGAAACAATTGGTTTTTATTATTCTGGCTTTTAAATTTTCTACTCTAGATGGCGTGGATAATGCATAGCATAATTAATTATTAAAACCAAACTCTTATTTAAATTTAATGTAAGGAAAACGTCATTTTCCACACTATTTTATTTTACTATTTTTTTAGTCTGTAAAAGTTATATAAAATTAAACAACTAATTGATTAAAAACTTCATTTGCTTTAAATAATTGGAAATAACAGTCCACATGTTTTGTACATCCAGAAAATGTGGGCATATTTTTGTTAATCAGTATTATCAGTTCAGTTTCTTGGGATTATTTAATTAACAATGAAATTAATTTCTTTCAATTTCTATAAAGTTTGTTGGAAGAGTAAAACAATTATTTCATTCCATCTTAGCTTTCCTTCTAAAAATTATTTATGATTAATTTTTGAGAGTAATGCATTTATTTCATGTTCAGAATGTAAACAAAATAAGGGTTCGAGAGGGTGATCTCAAGTATGCTAATTGATTAGTGCAGATATTTTAAGTTACGAAATCAGACACAAAAGCACATTTTCTCTAGATTAACATACCTTTTTTTCGAGGGGGTCAGAAATCCGAATCTGGGAAATTATATTCCCCGTAGTTTGGTCCTCTTAATGTTAATCTTATTCCTTGCATACTTCGTTGCATCTCTAGAATTTTTTAAAAATTGTAGGGTATAAAGTTTTTCCATATCTTTAAAAATGCAATTTTGTAAGGTAAAATACAAAATGGGAGCAAGATTTTTTGACTGATTTAGTAACTTAAAATATCTACATTTATTAATTAGCATATTTGAGATCACCCCTTTGAACCACAAGTTTCTGCATTCTGTACATATTTATCTCTATAATTATGTAAAACTGAAAGTACATTATATAAGAAGTTAGTACTGCATTTTTGTACTCTTTCATATTTATTATTATCCTTAATGGTAGGGGGTGCCAAAAATGTTTTTGCACACACTGGCTTAAAAATAGTACATCTATACATTTTATTGCATTATATTATGCATACTTAGCTTAAAATAAGGTTCAAAATTTAATGAATTTAAATAGATTTTTTTATTTTATTAAAAAAAGCAAACAAGGGAACTAGAGGTGCTTACCAAACATATTCAAATTACTTACAAGGGGTGATCAAATGAAAAGGTACGAAACAACACGGTGGGTACAAATGTAGACTTTATTCAAAATATACACCATAGGCCTGTGCACAGCAATCCCACTGATGAACAAGCCGCAGGATTCCTTGTTCCTGGGGTCTTGACGAGACCCAGTCCTTCACAGCGTCCTTGAGTATGTCGTCCGAATTGAAGAGCTTCCCTTTCAGGTGTTACTTCAGTGGACCAAACACATGGAAATCGCAGGGCGACTAGTCCGGATTGTAGGGCGGATGGTCCAACGTCTCCCACTTATACTTGGCCAGTTCCATATGTGTGAGTCTAGAGACGCGCGTTATCGTGGAGCAGAGCCACACCCTACGTGAGCAGCCCGGTCTTTTGTTCTTGATGGACCTGCGTAGGCGTCAAAGTGTCTCACAGTACACATTGGAGGTAATGGTTTTTCTGTGCTCAAGGAAATCGGATCCTCAATTGTCGAATTTTGCAATGCGAACGACATCCGGTCCTCCTACGGACTGCCACATCATTTGGACGCCGCTTTTGATAAGAGCCTCTGCTCATGCGGGCACCAGCGCATGCTCCGATCCCAGTCAGAGACTCCAATCGCATCCCGACATGTCTCTCTACGTTCTCCCATACCGGAATATGCAAATATTTAATTGTTAAGTTTTTACGTCGTTTCGTACCTTTTCATTTGATCACCCCTTGTATTTCTCTAAAAATAATTTGCAATTTACGTTTATTCTTAGGAGTTTTTAAAAAGTTTCCTCACTCCCAGATTAAAAATAATCATGTGTCTCTAGAGGCTGTGAAGTTGGAGGAACTTTTAAGGTAGCTTCATCTTTGTCACCCTTGGTTATTTCCCGATTTCCTGCAATTCGTTGCAAGCGCTATTACCCTGTCCATCAGATTCGGCATTCCGATCTACTCGGCTTATGTCTTTTTCTGACTCCTCACTATTAGATTCTTCTGGTACTTGGTTATTTATTGACCTTCTGCATTGACAATTAGAATTACTACCTTCGCTTGCATTATCTGCATCTATTGTTGCTGATTATAGTTTCAAAATATTTGCACTCTTTCTCGGCAACATTAACCTGAGAGACTGCAATGAGGACACACATGCCTGTTAAATTCTATCCTCTACATGTTAGTTTTGCAATGCTGTAACTCTAAGCAAGGTGCATAATTAAAGGTTTAAAATTATCCATAATCCTGTTGAAGTATGCCTTAGTCATGGGCGTGAATGTCTTCACAACTTCATTCAATCTGTTCAGGAGTTGGCACAACCATAGGAATTCTTCGTTAACATGTCGTCGTGATTTTGAGTTTAAGCATGTACTGTAAATGTTCTTTTATTACTTAGTTTATTTTATTTAAATGTTATTTAATACTTACAAGATTAAAAACTTCACTGCCTTTATTTTCAAATGAATTTTTCTTTTCAGGCTATGGCCAGGGATACAAAAAACTATTATCAAGCCACACCTGCTCAGATAAAGAAAAAGATAAATAAGTTTAAAAGTGTTCCTTCTCAGTGGAATGGGTATTTAAGAGCCAAAGGACTCATAGAATCTGGACTTAAACAAGATGAATATCAAATTGATATCGGTGATATTATGCAAGAAACGACAGTTACAGATATGGAACAATAATAAATTTTTTTAATTAACATCAAGTGTCCGAAAATTTCTTTCTAGCTAAATTCTATATCTACAGGTATCTGTAAAGACCATGCACTTAATATGGAATTGAATCCTTATTAATAATGAAAAGGAATTTACATTGGGGATGCAAATTATTATTTCATCAAGTAGAGAACAAAATCGATACATCTGCCAAATCATAGTAGAAGGAGTTGAAAACCTCCAATTTAATCTGTTTTGATGTTATCAGTTGCCTTCATCTACTTTAAATGCTATCTGATTTAGATAGCACTTTATTCATTTGCAAATTTAGATAAATAATTATTGCCATGTGTATGTTAAGTGAACTGTTTCATTTTTACTATACATTTGTTAAAAGGAACAAAAAAAAATAATGCAGCTGCAGTAAGCAATGAAAAATTTAACTTCCTTGTTTGAAATTCAAAATAATATCCTTGATTCACTGAAAACTAAGCGAAGAGTGATAAACACAAGCATATATTTTTCATATCTAATATACACCACCTTACAGTGCATGTGGTCTGTTAGATTCGCAAGACATTGCATAAAAATGTCTAATAACGAAATAATAACATACCAATTATATATATTAACCAATTATATTTATGGAAATTATTTTAAATTACAAAAGTGCAATTCGCTTAATAAAATAAAAAGTTTAAAACTAATTCTTACTCAGTTGAAACTGGTAATACAACCAATTTTGTTAATAGATCTACTACTATTCCATTTTTGGTTCTCACAAGATAAATTCTAGCATTATTATCTTTTCCATAAAACAATTTTTTAATTTTTCCCAACAGCCAATTGTTAATTGGATAATCTTCCTTAACTATTACAACATCACACTGTTTATGGAAAAACCATTTATTCTTCTGCTGCAAATAATTAAGAGAGTCTTAATACTACCTTTGCCAGACACATTGGACAATTTTAGTTATATGATAGATTAAGTTGGGACAAAATTGGTCTTCCAGTTAAATGTCCTGGGATTATTGCTTATTCTTTATTTGCCCCCAGACAAACATTCTCTTGCGGATGAAAGATGAAATTTAAACTATTTCACACCAGCCTCCCCCAGGCCTTCGAAAAGTGGAGATCTCTGACATAGAATGGAAATACTAAGATAATTTGTCAAAAAAGTTTTTGGTTTACTTGCTAGTTTAAGTTCATTGTTTGAACCTATAAAATTACAGTCATTGTCTGCAAAAATAGAAACTTTACCTTTTTTTGTGACATAAATAATTTTAAAACAGGTATGAAGGAATCAGATGCTAAATCTGAACTTATTTCAAAATTAACTGCACGAGTTAGAAAAAAATAAAAATTGCAAACGATTTGAAAATGAACTGCACAAGTTACAAAGCAAATAAAAATTGAAATGTAAATTTTTTACTATAGATATTTTTTTTTCTTTTAATTTGATAAGGGCTACATAAATCAATTCCTGTAATAGTAAATAGAAATGGAGTGCATCTTTTGGCAGGTTTAGTTTGTTCACCAGGAGTTAACACGTGGTATCCGAAGATACTGTTTCGCTATTTTTGGGAGAAGAATGTGAGCAATCCTGAACAAGGTTGTCATTTGCCGATCGTATGACAAAAAAATTTATTTTGCAATCTTTATGTGAATTTTTTTTAACATTAAATATTTCATAAATTTGATATTTCTCTCTTTTGAGTGCATAGTTTGTCCCTTTTGCTGCGAAAACAGCAGTTTTTAAATGTAAAATAAATTTAATTAGCTAGAGTAACGAAAGGTATAATGCAGATGAGAAAGCGAAGTAAATTACTGAAAAGGAATTCACTGCTTGAGTTCGGCACGCATTAAGAGTTGTCTCATTTTTAAGCACGGAGATGTTTTACCTCTCTGCGCCCGAGGAGGAGCCAAGTGCCGAACGAACTACAAATCCTCCATTTCTTGCTCTGAAAACTGAGGATAAGATTTCGCACAAATTACACAACTATGAATGATACTTCTCGCTAAGTTCTTGCTTCTATTGGGCCAAAACGACTGTCTAGTTCAATGTAAAAGTGTCCGAGTGCCTGTTCCTTTCATGAATATCCAGCAAAATTAAATTGGTGATAGTATGATTTCTAGGTCACCTTCTGAACCTACCTCCAACACGAATAACACTTATTTCAATAAAAAAACAGAGAAAAATTGGAATTGGTTACCTGTTGAAAGGTGCTTAACCTTTCACAATCCTGTTCCAAGTTTTCCTTTTGAATAAAAGAAATTAGCTTTAACTCACTGGTATACAATTCTTCTGTAGTCAATTCACCTGATTTGTTTTTCCAAATTACCTATAAACCCAAGGATGAAACTAAATACATTGGTTAATTTTCTATAATTATAGATAATTTTTTGAAATTAAGTAAACTCAGATTTAGAGCAAATAAGTTCTGAGTGTTAGTGTCTTTTACTTCACACAAAAACTCTGTTTCTGCTGAAGGATCATTTACCACATTGTTAGTTCAAAGGGAACAAGTTCTTTCAGAAAAGTAGATCCATGCCAAAGTTTGTGGTCAACAAGCTCATTTGGAAGCATTCTTCTGAATCTGCCGGGTTGCATTTTGATAAAACAGCTTGTTTCTGCTTGACTGTAGTATAATTCCAACAAACTTCTTTAGTTGATGCGGTGGTTCCAAATCCAAGCTAAAGAAATAGTTGAATCAGTGTACATTATTTCATCAAGGGGGATGTTCAAAGATTGCTTAACCTTCGTTTTAAGTTGATCAGCAAGAATATAATTCAACCATATAATTCAGAGACTTGATAGTAACTAATTTTACAGTAACTGATTTATTTGATAGCATACATTGAATATATATAACTGCTCTACATGCAGCTTCAGAAAGATATTAAAAAATTTTGCCTGTTGGGTTATCTACTAAAATCCAACGGGGGAAATTTTGATTCTTTCTATGTCCTTTAAAGAGACTAAATCACGCCAACTCTTTGTAAGGGCTTGGGGCAAAGGATCTTCCCAACCAAGTTTATGTAATTATAATGATTGCATAAAGAATTAAATTTGCTAATGATTGGTCCAAGAAGACCAACTGGGTCATACAATTTGGCAATTAAAAAAAGTATGGTTCTTTTGGTGTAACTAGAGTTCTGGTTACAGTCAATTTTGTAAACGAAAACAAGTCCTTTAAATGTAACCATTTCATCCTAAGAGTGTCACACTCAAAAATGAACAAAAAGTATTCTTTCAGTGAACTAGAAAAGTTCATTTATGAACTCATTCTACAACTGTGAACATATTTAACAATTGCTGAAGTTTCTGTGCAGATTCGATGTCTCTAGAAACAATCATCCATACACATCTTGAAAAACTACAACAGAGGCTAATGGATAATTCTTATTGCAATAAATATAACACAAGCAGTTCTATAAGTAACAGTCATTAATTTTAGAGTTATAAGTAATTTTATCTGTCCGTCCCTTTGTAAAGAAGTTATCAGAAGATGCATGAGGAACTATTCTAAAAGGAGTACTTTTAGAATCTGACTTTGAAATCTTATTTGAGGATGAGATGATGCATAAAAAACAATTCTAAGAGGAGTACTTTAAAAACACAGTTATGAAAAACACAGTCTACGCAATTTAGATTCGTCTATTCATAAAGCTCCTCCATTAGAGATTTTTTGTCTCATCTTTTATTTAAGCTATTTTTTCCCCGTTGTCTTTCGATTCATCTAAGTTAGGCAGTTCTTTCGCTGGCATCTGAACAGGGCCGGATTAACCTATAGGCACACTAGGCACGTGCCTAGGGTCTACGAAATTCAGGGGCCTACGAAAAACTTGGGAGAAAAAAATTTGTTGACAAAAATAATTTAGCTTTAAAAACAACAAGTGTATTTTGCACAAAATTATGAAGATACATATAAAAATATAATATTTTTCGGTAATAAATTATTTTGCAGAATCTTATGATCTAATATATTACTTTTTCGCGATTTTTGGATTCAACGAAATCTTATATTAGCTGTCGAATTCCAAGACTACGCAAAATGTCGTATTCAATAGTGCGAGCGATGCTAAACGATCATTGTTGAGCGCAAATAATTTTTTATCAATTTTAATCTGGAGAAAGATCTTTCTCCTTCTGCATTTGATCCAAGAATCGACAAATATATTCTTAATGCAATGTGAACGTTAGGAAAAGTATTCAAGTTTATCTTTAACATTGTTATCGATCGAACTAATCATAATGGTATTGTCGATATCAACTGCAATATCGGCAGTATGTCGGTATTGCAGATAAAGTTCGATAAACAAATTTGTAAATTAAAATCCATATTAATAAGAATGTAAAAAAAAATATGCAAGAAAATTTTAGCATATATTTTGAAAAGAGGGGAGGAGTGGGGGAAGGAGGGGAGGGCCCAAAAACGGCTATGCCTAGGGCCAACGAAAGGTATAACCCGGCTCTGTGCCTACGAAAGGTATAATCCGGCTCTGCATCTGAACCATGTATCTACTCCCATTTGCTTTAATTTAAAATATTCTTCACAATAAACCAACTTCACATTATCTCTAATATCCTTGATTTTCATAAAACTTCTCAATTAAACTTACCACTATATTGTTTACTTTTATATTTAATCTATTAGCCAATACAGTAGATATAAACGATTACATACTCCCCATGTCAAGTATTTTATACACTATTAATCTATTACGAAATGCATTTTTTATATATAAAATACTTGTGGGAAGCAAAACACTGTTCTGGAATGATTTTATTACCTCTGCTAAGAGAAAAAGATAAGTCAGATGATGTTTGGATATCGACGAACACTCTTATGAGGTATTGAGATTTTAATGCTTCTTTAAGAGTATGTTTCTTATAAAATTTTCTGTGTAAGAGAGTGTAGGTGTTTTGCCTTGCAGATGGAACAAAACCGTGATGATTAGCATTGAGTTCGCTTATACAATTATTGCAGCAATTTTGTTTTACATTAAATTCCAGTGAGTTCAACTAACTTGAAGAATGACTCATCTGAAAATTTTTCTTTTTTTCATAAGTCACAACTAAGTACAAAAAGTAATATTTCCTTTCTTTTGGAGTGAATGTTTTGTTATATTAGACTAAATATTCTCTAACATTAAATGTCCTTTTTTCCTTCTAAAAATTCTTTCCAAGCAGGTAAATCAGTTTAACACTAATGAATGTTTCTAACTGTTTTTTAGTTTTTTTTATGTAACCTTTTACAAGTTACATTAATTTACAACTCTGGAGAAAATTATTTAATTTGAAACAAATTGTTTTTAAAGAGGTTTGTTTTAAAACATAACAATTTTGAATACAATCAACAATTATTTTTATTTATTCCCGGATTCTTAAAAAGGCATATCTCAAGATAATTTATTACAATGATTGTTGATGCAATTTAAAGTTATGCCATTCCTGATATTGCCCAGCAATGGAATTTCTAGCAGTTTAATGTTTACACATTCAGTTTTTTATTTTAAATTATGCACATTAATTCAATCAAAACAGTTTGTTTACTAAAAGTTGAAATTACTTTGAGACTTATCCCTAGTCCTATTTCTTTATGTTCTAAGACTGAATTTTAAATAGCATACAAATCGGCATTTTCTACTATTTCAAAATAAATTTTTTTTTTAAAATTCAAGTTTGAATTTGATTTTTTCCCAAAGTTTGCATTTTCGTTCGGCTCCAAGACAGTTTCAGAAGCTAGAAATTAGCCAATCTTCGTTACAGAGTGCATAGTCAAATCATTGAACAAAAAATAAGCACCTTTTAAGCCCTACATACATCAACATAATGCAAATTAATTTTCAAAGACTTTACATGATCATGTTAAAATAACTAGTTTCTGATAAACTAGAAATAAGACATAAATTTTTAGTAATTAAAAATAAAATATATTATATAAATGTGTGTTTGCAGAACAGTACTTCATCAGGGGACACACTGCCTGCAAACACAAAGGAGCTTTTCTGTTGTTAGTGGATTTAACCAAAACTAAGAGTGGCCCGAGGCCTTTTAATGAAAAGACAAAAGTATAACTTTTTACCACAATTTAAAAGTACTATAAACTTGAAAAAGAATCACACCTAAACGGTACAAATTTTAAATCAACAATTGAATGAAACGCCTCCTTAAAGCACAATTTAAATAAATCTAAGCAAAGTAACAGTTAATAAAAGTGACAATATTAAATATTCCGAATCAGTAAGAGAAAAACAAAGTTGTACAAGAGCATGCAAGAATCTCACTGAACCCAGCTAAGCAAGAATCCGCAAGTATTTCATCCAACATGTACGTAAACACCCTACGTACCGACAGTACACTGCAGTGGATTGCATTTGAATGAATTGTGAAATCGCTTAATAAAACAATGTGAAAACCGCGCTTTTGCATAATACGTTTTGAAAAGAGAAAATTAGGCCCATTTTATGAACACCCAATAAAAAAAAATCCCCTTAAGGGCTTTCAAAAACCAAAAATAAGCAACTGTTAGAACTTTTTAAAAACGCTACGCACCATGTAGTTGCTAGTCTTTTGCAATTTAGGATAATTTGAACCTTCAAAGCAATTTTTAATGGAAACAGCTCTGACAAGAGGATACCAAAATTATGTGTGTAGTAAATATTATTAAATGGACCTATAAATTTATTGAAGGAAAAAAAATACTATAAACGTGCAGCTGCTGCAATAGCAGAGCTTTCTTGTTTGAAGTTAAACAAAGTAATTCCCTCGATTCTCTGACAGCAATGTAAAGTGAAGTGGGTGAATGAGAAAGGAATAATCATGTAGGTGTATAATTTTGATTTCAATGTGTACATAAACAATATAAAAAACTTTTTTTTGAAGTCAATTCCTGCTTATGTCAAAAATTTTTTTTTATTTTAGTTACTTTTTATTAAATAATTAAAATTTTTTGCTTCCATATAAAACTAAAATTAATTAATTAAATTTAATTAATGAATGAATATTTGAAAAAACTGTATTAACATCAAGAGTCATCCACTACAAGTTTAAAAAAATGCATTTGAACTAGAATAGATGAACAAAAAGTATGTTATCAACGATTCACATTTTGAACAAGTTATATAAATATATATAGGAAGAGTGTGAAGTAGTGGAAGGAATGAAAAAAAAAGGCACGTAGTATAAGACAACTCTAAAAGAACCACGCACGCTACCACGTAATGTTCTTTATTGAATCTAAAGGTCTGGTTTCTTTGGACAAGCGCCTTATCTGGGCGTCAGCGGGACGTCAACGTCCCGCTGACGCCATCAAAATACTGGTTACTTAGAACTAGCGCCTTATCTGGGCGTCAGCAGAAAGATGACGTAGAGCTGACGCCAAAAAAATACTTTTTTGTCAACTCAGCGTGCGCAGTCGGTCGAACGCAGACATTATCTCTCATTGCGCATGCGTTAACAAATATTTATTTTGAATTTGAATTGATTTTGTTATTGTCGACCAGTGTCTTAGAGCACAAATAATGAAAAAACACATTATAGCTGAGCTAAATGAAGAGTGCTATGTTTAATTAAGAAACTATGTTTAATGTCAAAATCTTGGCTGATTTTAATGTACTGTTGGATGTTGTCCGCTGTTGCTTCTGTGGTTAACGTCACGTTGTAATCCAATTACAGTTGAGTTGGACGGCAATTGTAGTTCAAGATGAGCGTTCGATGACCTATACTATCAAACTCACAAATGGACCAATCAGAGGTTAGCGCTGATTTCCAGCTGACGGCGTCCTGTCCTAAGAAACCAGGCCTAAACACAGCAAAAATAAAATAATAAATTTGCATAATAAACTATTTTTTTGTTCAACGAGAATAAGTTAGAAATTATCACCGATGTTGTATTAGTTAGAAAGTATCACTGATAAAACTGAATCTCTCACAGTAAAATTTAAAAAAAAAATAAATAAATAAAAAACGACCAACGCTTAACCAATCAGAAAATTCCATTTGAACTTGAGAGGATAAATAAAAAGTATTTTATTAACAATTGAAAATTTGAACAAGATATAGTGTGAACTAATATAGTAGGAATTGAATAAAAATAACCAACAAAAGATGCATACTGAATACTTACAAAGGAGGAATGTGAATTGTTAGATCATAAATTTTTTAATGTGTTAACATGAATAGATTAGTATTCAATAGGCAAGTTGAATATAAAATTTATCTTTAGTATGAAATATGGCTATTTTTGTTTCCAAAGTAAATTCACACTCTTTTAAGAATTGAGTTAGATAACAAATAGCCTTTGTAAAAACTAAATATACAACAAAACAAGTTTAATTCAGTTGAAAAATAAATATTTTATTAAGTGATTGTTTGGATTGCATATATATATTTACATTCATTTTTAAAAAGGTAAAAAATAGGTTATCTGAATAAAAACAAAAGAATATAAATTTTGCATTATAGTTGCATGTCCTTGGATACTACAGGAACAACAGCAAGATATAAAAGCAAAATGCATAAAAGCGTAGGAAGAAATGGCATTAAAATTTGTTGCACGAATAATACAGATTGGCAGGGATCCGAATTCTGTAAAAAACAAAAGATAATGAATCAAAAAAGGGTCTTTCATGATAATGAGTCTCATATATTATAACAACTTTAATAAAAAGTTACACTAATAAGTAAAGAAACAAAAAGCTAATGTGCAGCTACAAATTAAATTGGAGATGCTTAGCTGAAGAAAAATTATATTGATTAAAAATGTATTTATTAGTCGTAGAAATTATATGGGGACATATGAATTATATTGTTTAATAAGGTGGAAGGTTTTGCGGTATAATGTTACTTAAAAAATAAAAAGATTTAAAATTTAGATTAGTAGATAAAGGGTCGGTCCGAATCCAAAGAACATCTTTTTAGAACGAAACTGATTTCAGAACTCATATTATGGACTTATCAAATTCATTTTATAAGTTGAAAAATTATATTTTGGATATTGTTACTTGGAAGTTAAATCTAGAAGAAAGTAAAGCTCCCCTTTATTTTCTTCAAAAAAGTTTTAGGGATTATTTGAAATTAAATGTATTTGTTAATTTTGTGTATTTATAAAAAATACTAGGTACTTTTAAGTACTGAAGGCAAAATATCAGAAACGTTGATACTAACTCATCACTATTACTGATAGATATTGGTGAATTTATAAAAGAATAGCTTGTCATAAAGTTAACCCTTATAATAACAGAAGAACTAAATGGGTTTACAATTATATGTTGGATTAGTTTTATACAAATGTTAAGCATAAACATCTTACTCACACTCGTATCAGGGTGCATAGTCAGATTTTCAAAAAAAAAAAAAAAAAAAAAAAAAAAAAAAAAAAAAGAGCACCTTTTAAGCACTCAGAAATTTTTTTTTAAATCACTTTTCAAAAGAAAAAAAATTATAATTAGGATATGTGCATTTATAATTTTCTTCTTCTTTTGTTTAAAATTCTTAATTTATAAACATAAAATCTACAAAATGCAAGAACATTTTCAGAGACCTTACAAAATCATGATAAAATAATTAGTTTCTGATAAATATTGCTGAAATTTTTTTTTGAAAATCATGCTTTTTTTTGCACAAGACAATGATTGACACAAGAAAAAATCTTATTTTGAATGAAAGAAAATTAAGTACTTTTTACAAACCCCTGCTAAAAAATGCTTTTAAAAACGTAAATAAAAAATAAGCACCTTTAAGAACCTTTTTAAAAACGTGCTGCACCCTTTAGTATTCCACACAGAAATTGATTTAAATTAATAAAAAGTCATGAATTGAATAAAAAGTATGCTCAAAGTATACTTACAATAAACATCTCACAATTCTATGTCACTGTATCAGTGCACTGCAAAAAGAAAAAAGTATGATAAACTGTAAGCATTAAATCAATGGATATCAATAAATGAATTTTTAAAATCACTACTAACATGCAATAAAATATAAATTTTTAAAATACTTATTTTTGTATTCTATTGAAAATTAATCATGGAGAATTCAGAAATATCAAATTAAGCAAGATAAACAAGATTTTTTTTTAAAAAAAAGCAAGAAATAAAAGCATTTTGCATTCATAATTATAATTATATTAATAATTATACCACAGGGCTCGATAAAACTCAGAAAGTTTACCTGTCCTAGAGGACGGCTTGTCCAAAAATGTACCCGTCCTCCTTTGAAACTAACCCGTAGCTTCTAAACTACTAGGATTACAAATACTAGGTTACTAATAATAACCTAGTATTTATTTTATGAAATATTTTAAATGACAAAAGTCAAGTTATCTGGAATGTCAATTTTTGCGAGGGTACTGCGTTTTTTTAAATGAATCAAATATGATGTTTGCATGTTCCACAATCAAGCCAATAATTTACAGAGGTTTCTGCACAGAAATCTGAAAAGAGTTTTTCATTTAGGTAGATGTTTATAATTCCGTTTAACGCTTCTTGTTTAAGACCAGCACGTAATGGTTTTTTTTTTTTTTGTAAGTTCGTTGCTGAAAAGCCCCTTTCGACTGCTGCAGTACTCCCAGACAGAGAAAACATCAATTCCACCATGCACAGTATGTTGCTATATTTCTAGATTAGAGGGTCATTTTAGAATGTGAGGCGCTAGACTCTTGCAAGATAACAAAAATTGAAAATGTACCACGAACATGCAAATGCACAGGAAAATGCCCGTCCGCGCGGACTCGAGAAATTAGTTGTCCGCGGGGAATTTTTGACCGCCGAGAACGGGCGGTTTTTCGAGCCTTGTTATACCATAATTATAGCATTAATTTTAGGTATCAAAACAAATGATACCAAAAATTAAAATAAAAAACAGGCAATCAATGAAAAAATTCAGTTGTTTTTAAATTATTGATTTATTTTAGTTTAATAACATTTGCATTAGAGCTTACACCAGAAACAGAATTTTCGCGGTTACGTTAGAGTTAAAGAAGTATCATAAAAAACCAAAAACTTTTTCGATATAATTATAGATTTTCAGAGCTTTAATTTTGTGTAAAACTATGACTTTAACTAAGTATTGAATTAAAAAAAAAAAAAAAAAAAACTTTTGATATTTTGCAGCTTTAAACAACTTATAAAGAACTAATAAACAATATTAAAAGAAATTACTAGTTTCTTTTGCAGTTACATTCTTAACAAAGAAACAACAAAAAAAAAAAAAAAAAAAAAAAAAAAACTGCATTTTTTAAAAAAAGCAATTTTGCTTTGTTTCAGAAGTATAATTTTTTATTACCACAATATTGTTTTAAACTATAGAAACTAAAGCTTAATAAGCTATATGTAGACAAACTGAACTGAAAATAAACTTTAACAATAATTCTAGAAGATTTATTTTAACCTTAACTCAAGATGACTCTTGTCTTTAAGATATTTAAGAGACCATGGGAAAAAAATATTACAATTAAACATGCTTGTATCAAGCGAGAAATAAAATAAAAGAACATTCTTACCAGTTATGGTGACAAGATCTTCAGGCTCTTGCTGCAATGGAAAATATTAAGCCATCAACAGATATACAAGAATATTAAGAATATGTTAAAAGAAAATAGTGTATTATTTTATAGGAAAGACAAAAGCAATGTTTTAATACAAATAAAAAAAAAATGTTTCCAACTTATTTACAGAAAAGAATCTAAACTAATTTTTCGCTCTCCTTTTGAACACAACTGAAATAACAGTAAGAACTTTAATTATCCAACAACACCTATGGGACGACAGATAGTCAAAATGCAGCAACTCTAAGTCAATGTGGCATTATTTATGTTCTTTTTCATCCTGCTTAGCTTTCATTATTGAAATTTTTTAATTCATTGCTGTACCATGGTTTTTTTTTTATAATATTCTTAATTTGCTGCTTTTGACTTTAAGTTAATGCATGCTTCTTTTTTNCCGACAACACCTATGAGACGACAGATAGTCAAAATGGTTAGTTATAATCAGCTGAGAGGTTATTAGTTAGCCATTTAGTTAGTCTATCAGATTATTATCAGTCCAGTACATTAGAATATTCAGATATTTATAATCTAGCAAAGTTCCCCCTTTTTTTTTTTTTACAAAAAAAATGTCATTTTGATTTTTCTCAACTCAGATTTTCTGTATCCGTGTTTGGTTGCTTACGAAGGTTCATTGTTAGAGACACAAAACTACAGCAACTCTAAGTCAATGTGGCATTATTTATGCTCTTTTTCATCCTGCTTAGCTTTCATTATTGAAATTTTTTAATTCATTGCTGTACCATGGTTTTTTTTATAAAATTTTTAATTTGCTGCTTTTGACTTTAAGTTAATGCATGCTTCTTTTTTAATCAAATTTTACCATCTTATTTATGTGTGCTTATGTGGTGATTTAAAGGCAAGAAAAGAAGTCCAAAATGCCATATAACAAGAGATTTGCAGATCTTTAAGCAAGAGAGCCAGGGTTATGCCACTAAAGGCATTTAATTTTTTTTTTGGTGATATAAGTTTTGGGAAAGAACAAAATTTTCTGATCATGTCTGAACTTCAGTTGGTTGTTGCACTTCATTTTCCTATTATCTCTTATAAAATTAAAACGAAAAAAAAAAGGTAAATATAAATCAGACAAATTAGGCTGATACCTTGCTTGTTTTCCACCACTAAGATATTTGAAAAATAAAAATATACAGCAGTAATAACTCAATTTTGGGAAAAATTGATTTTGTTTAGATAGCATTCTTCATAACAACATAAGTTATCAAAGCTTTTACTCATTATAATTGTCAATTATTAAACATAAATTAGTTGGTCGTTCTTACAACCATTATAATACACAAATACAACTACTCAAAATAATTATTCAAAATCAATATATAATAATTCAAAAATCAAGTATAAATTGAAACTTACCATTTTTGTGTTATGATTTTCTTGCTTCTTAACTTTTTCAAATAATTCTTGTATTTTACTAATACCTAAAATTTAAAGTCACAATATTAAAACAATTGAGTACTTCGGCTAATAACAAGTTTTAGTAAAATTGTTTTCAGTTATTAAAATTAGTTATTTTCATGAGTTTTTTTTAACAAGTAAAATACTAGGAGGAGTTGTAATGTAAATGTAAATGAATTTACATTATACTGAAAAGGATAAACATTATTAAAAACATTGAAATACATACAATGGAGTCTTTCTGAAATGAAATAAATTGGTACTTGAAAAATTCAGGACATGCAAAAATAATGTTGGACAGTTTAGCTATTTCCGACAGCAATCGAGAATGACCAGTTTTTGATCCTTTGAGGTGGAAGCCAATAAAGCTTTAAGTCAATGGATAACCAGCTAGTCTAGGAAGAAAAGGCAGCCTGTGCTCAATGCCAACCACATTGTCGTTGTTCATTGTGAAACTGCAACTTCACGACCCTCTTATCCCGCAGCAAGCTGTTGCCAGTATGCTTTACATAAAATATTTACAAGTAAAGGTGAAAATCTCTCAAATTCTGAATAATGTAATTGTAGCTTTAAGAGTTAAAAAAACAACAACTTAAAATTGCAAAAAATCTAAATTTTTTAATAAATATTTTTAGGGAAGGTCTAAAATGAGTTATCACCATTGACATAGAAAATCTCTCATTACGTATTATCACTGAAATGAATTATGCAAGTGGTTTCAGAAAGAGGAGCGTGTGAAAGTGAATTAACCACACAGAAATTTTAATTTTTCGTCAAAACTGAAGAAAATCAAAAAGCTAAAAATTTGAAAATATACAAAAATGATGAAGAAAAAAATAATAATTACATTATATGGAGAACATTTTAAATGCTGTTTAACGCTTTGATTAGAAATTTAGTCAAAGGGAGACTGTTATATGGAAAAATTTGCTAGAGGGAGACAGTAGCAAAGCGAGTGAAACAGTGAACACACTGGGTTATTTTTTTGATTAATCAGCATTAACAACAAAGCTTAAACGATAAAATTAATATTAATGATAAGAAAAGTTACAATTAAAAGAAAGCCGAACTAATAAATCAAGAAGATTTTAAAAGCACATTCAAAGAAATGTTCAAAATATATCAGAGATAGAGGAAATAAATAAAACACACCATTGATTCTTTTATCATGGAAGGTCTGTTCCCAGGCCCATAATAGCCTGTTATAATAAGTAACAACATCAAAATATTTGAAATAAACATCAGAAGTCTCTGTGGGGAAGACACGAAGAAAAGAACCACGCCTATTATTTTCATCCTCAGTCTCCATCAAACAATAAAGATCATCCAGTGTTAAATCATCCAATACATTGGCACTCTAGAAATAGAAATAACAGTAAAAAGATATTCACACTGAATTAATGGCACATTGGTTCAAAAAAGCAGACTGGAAATAAAATTTGGCCAGCGTTTCACAGTTTTTGCCTTCTGTAAATATAAATCACTAAATTGGATTTTAAAAACTTTTAAATCGGAATCTGCGTTGCATAACTTTTAGACTATGTGAATATGAACCACAATGTGCAGCTTTTAAATCCTGTACAAGTAGGAAAATCGATATTTGTTATTGCAAACGCGGGAATACAAACCGCAATTTTGGATTTTAAGGGCGGAATACTCCTAATTGTGACATTGGATTTTAAATTTGCATGAATTTCGATTTGAGATACTGAACATTTAAATCGAGTGAAAACGAATCCAAACTTGTAACTTTTAAAATTGGGTAAACATGGAAAACAATGTTTGATATTTGTTAACATTTCATACCTGTCAACATTGTAATCTGCATCACATTACTACTCTGAGCTAGGGTGTTTTAGTCAACAGAGTATTACACAGAAAGTTTTATTTATGGAATTTTTACACAAAATTATTTGTCAACATTGTAATCGGCATCACATTACTATTCTGAGCTAGGGTGTTTTAGTCAACAGAGTATTACACAGAAAGTGTTATTTATGGAATTTTTACACAAAATTATGAGCTATCTGTTACTAAATTTATAAAACCTTTCAAAATACACTAGTCAATTTCGCATATTTTTTAAAAAAAAATTTTAATTTTGAAAACAATAAAAAAGAGCCCTTTTTTAAATCTGGACTAACTATATTATTATACAATTGTTTTAACACAAATACTTTTACTTAATCACAACCCGTACAATTATAATGATTAACCATACAACCATGTAAAATACCATACACGAAATGACGAAACCGTACAAGTTGGCAGGTATGAATATAGTAGTTCTTTATTTTGTGTGTGTGTGAACAAAACCTTTGGAGGGTTAAACCCTTTAACTATTAGGCATCTTCATTTCCCCACACACCTTTAGCCTTACATAACACTACGCAAAAACCAGAATTTTTTTTAAACAAAACTTTTCTTAGTGCAACATATAAAAAGTTCAAATCATGAAATAAAAATTTTTACTCTTAAAAAAAGAAAAAAAGGAACATACCCCATTAGAATATTTTGATGAAAAAAGCGATTCATTTCTTATTTCTTCAGCTAACAGCAGCCTTGGAATTGGCTGGTGTCTGATCCCTTCGGCGTGCAAACATCTTTAACAGAAAAAAAAATCACTAACATATAAAAAGAGAAAAATGAAAACATAAAGAGTGCAATGAAAAACATTTTCACCAAACTAGTTAAAATAGAGAATCACTCAATTTTTCAGGTTTCGTAACAAGTTATGGCAATAAGTAAAATAATCTATATTTAATAAAAAAATAAATAAAAATAATAATTTTGACAACAAAAATGTCTTTTCAATGTTCAACGTTTCAATGTACAGCTGATTTTCTGAAGTTCCCTAAAATGTAATAAAACTTGGTTTTAAACTTCCAATTGTAAAAATATTGATATTTTCATAAAAAATAAATAACGCCGGACCATGCAGGGGAGGAAATTTTTTTTAAAAAACTAAATAAATAAAAACAGAATACCAAAAAACATAACATTAAATTTTTTTCATACGACAGCCTTGAAATTACTATATATATTATGATACTTATATTATGGTATCTACTTACATAAAACTGATTTTTATGCTCTTTCATTTAAAAAAAAAAAATAATAAGTATTTGAGCATTGTGCGTCATTCATATAATCCTGCCAAAACATATACAGGAAAAAGTATCCTTTTTGAAAACTTAACTTAAATTTTTTTTTTTGCATCTGTTGTCTTTTATATCCCATTGGCACAAGAAAATTACACTGGCATGCAAATTAAAAAAAACAAACAAATAAAACCTTTCTCTAAATTTTCGTATTAAAAAAATAAATACGATCATAGAAGAACAACAAATACTAATTTTGTGAATTTAAAAGTAATCGGTTTGTAAATTCAGAAGTAATTTTTCGTACATAGTAGTAAAGATTAAAGCCTTCCAGATGCATAACTTCCAACACTGGAGAAATGAAATAACGGAGAATTCACTAGCGAAATTTTTTAGGCTACTAGTTAAGTTTCACATCATGCATAATCATGCAAGTCAAAAAAAGAAATAATATCAGCACTTACATTTAGCAAGGTAAAAAATATATATATTAAATCTTAATCAGAAAAAGAATTTTTTTAAACCATTATTATAATTACTTAAAGTATTTTATTTTATAACCGTCATTGAACAGCCGATCCAATAATTTTGGGTTTACGACTACTAATGCAGGGGTGAATGTGAGCCAAAATCAAAATTCCGGAAAATTTCCAGAGTTTAAAAAAAAAAAANAAAATTTCCCGAGTAAAAAAAAAAAAAATTTAAATTGAAAAATTAGAAAAAGATTTAAACCAGGTTTTTCTAGGAGAAATAATTACAATTTACAAATATGTCTTACTTTCTTGAGTTTATGATTATAACTATTTACTGATAAAAAATGTATCTGGCTCTCCCTTACAAACAAAATAAACTGCGTTTTTAAGTTCCACTTTTGAAAATTTAAATTCCGGAAACTTCTGTGATCAATGATTTTTTTAAACGTCTGGACCTTCGATCTCCGGAAACTTCAGGATCACTGTTAGCGAAAAATCCGGATTTTTTCCAGAGCACAATCAGCCCTGCTAATGTTCCACACCTTAGCCTTTTAATTTTGAACCCAATCCAGAAGACAAGGATCTTCTGGATCAAGTATTGGGAGAAATTTGCCTTCGTGGAGGACTTTTTGATGGAACTAGCCCGCATTTGCATCACATGGAGAGAAAAGCCACGAAAAACCTAAGCGGTTAGCCTGACGGAAAGGCGACTCTAACCCATGATCCGTCTACCACTGAGGATATTTTTACTTCAACTATTAACACTCAACATACTGCAGTACTGGCAACAATTGAGGAAAAAGAGAAGTATTTTTGCCAACAGCGTATATTTTATTGAAATTTTTTAAATTATTATTTTTTAACAAATACAGAGAAATTTCAGAACATATGGGCAAACAGGAGATAGTCGTCAAAAACACAGTAGGCTTCATTTATAAACAGGAGACTTGGCAGGTATGCAAATGTTTCAGGGACAGACAAATTATGAAAGGAAACAAGTATTTTTGTAGAATCTATGCCAGAAAATCAAGCAATAAACTTGTAACTTAAACTGATTACTTCATTTGTTATTTGCAATAACTGCATAAAATTTCATAAACCTAACTTAAATATTTATGGAGATAATGACATTCTTATAAAAAAGAAATAAATTTGTCGTAATTTTTTTTTGCTATAACTTTAAAAGTATTTAATAAAATTTAAAAAAAATCTTTGGAGTAAATAAAATTAATGAAATTGTTTTATAAAATTCCTTAAAAACTGCTCAAGATATGACTAATTAAAGTAGTTCTTTTAAACTGCGCATGAGCGGAATAAAGGTAATTTTTTTTTTATTTTTATAATTGAAGAATCAGATTTAAATATCTTAAAAATTTAAAGACTTTCAAACAATTTATGTAGTTGTGTCCTTTTTTTGTTTAAAAAAAAAAAAAAAAAACTAAAAATGATAACGGGTTTTCCAAAAATTTTATATTGTATCATAAAATTTAATAACAAATGATAATACCTTACCATAATCATCCAAACACCAAACTGTGATGCTATAAGTGTGATGCCAAACTGTAATATTATAATAAAAACACGTTTTATTAAAAAAAAAAGTTTTATATTTTAAAATTTTTTATATCTCCATAAATATTTAAATTAGATTTATGTTGCTTGATTTGCATAGGATGTACAAACTTGTTTTCTTTCATAATTTATTGCCGGTCTCGGAAGCCTTTGACATCTTTAAACTTTATTGTCTAAACTTTTTTGTTACAAAAAATCCTCTAAGTATTTCTTGAAATTTTTTTTTTTTTTTTTTAAAAATGTCAAAAACTGAAAGTGCATCTACCATAATTGTAGGGTAGTGTAGATTTTTCCTACTTAATTGTTTTATTAATGTTTATTATACGTAAAAAAAAAAACCTTTTACAACTATCAAATTATTAATTGTGAAACTCTTCCATTAATTGTAAAAAAAAGATTTTTAAAATTAACTTACACAGTTTCTGTTGATCCAGCAGCTGGTTTCTGTGGCAATTCGAATCCAGCAATATTCAACATGTCCCTAACGAGTGGACCCTATGATTTAATATTGAAAAAATAAATAATATTAGTGACTAGATATAGATAAAAAGTAAGAAAAATTGTGTTAACACACTTTGATTAAAAACAAACAGTACCAAAAATTAAAAACAAAATTAGATAATTATAAATACTATTTTTTATTACATTATACAAATTATAATTTAAGCAAATTCTGTTTTCTATACAAAACATTAACATAAAATTTTCTTAATATTAACTGAAATAAATTAAAATTTATATTTTGTAAGTAAGATTCAATAACATTTAAAATTTAGTAACACTGCATAGAATTAGATACTAAGAGTTCTGGGAAAGATTTTGATAAGCCATGTTTCCAAATTGTTCAACGCGAAAACACCTATTTAGGCGATTTGCTGTAGTCAAGTGGAAATTCATTAAACTTGTGAAGTGCTTATCTGGCACAGATACAGGGTTCCTACTCTTTTAACAAAGCAAAAATAGACTTTTAAGGACTTTTTTTGAAAAAATGAAGGCCTTTTTTGAAAAATGAAGTACTTTAAAAATAGTATGATTGTTTATCATCGAATATACATATGGGTGATTCTCACGAAACATGACAATTCGGACCAAAAAATTTCCTCAAATTTGAAGTCTTCAAAATAATCTAAAAATTTTTTTGTATACTTCTTTAGCTACATTTATTAATATCTTATAGACAGCAGTGTAGTTTATTGACATTTGCTCGAGAAAAAAAATAAAATAGAAATTCACCAAATCTTGAATGCCTGGAAAATGACATATTACTTTAGAAGTTTAAAAAACAGTCATTTTAAGTTAATAGTAAGTAACTCAACTTAAGCCTTTATGTTAGATGGACCATAAATTGCTTAAATTAATTCTTTTTATCCACTGTAGAAAGAAACAAAAAAATTTTTGCTGATATGTACAGAACAAAATAGTTTACAATAATCAATCATTAAATAAATAACTTTGATTGCATCCAAGCATATTACAATCATATATAAACTTGGTATTAGGTTAATATTTGCTTTCCCTCTTAACAGTATTAGCAGTTAAAAAGAATTTCTGGTAACACTTCAATGTCCTGGCATTCATAAGCCAGGAAAATGACAAATTCGCTATTTTATAGCACATAACTTTAATTTAATATTCTGGCCAAAGACGTTTATATTCTGCAGAAAATAACAGTATTTCTTAAAATAACTCAGATAAATCTATGTAGTTTTTGTTATTAATTATTTTAAGAAGTCAGGAAAATGACAGCATAAAAACCTACTCTCCTTGAAAAAATTTTTGAAATAGATTTTGAGCCAGAAAATTGGTTCCTTATTCATGCAACAAGACATGTTCAGATAGGAGGGTATCTAATCAATCTATTAACATAAGATATTGATTCCTGGCGCTATCTATTTTTGTTATAAATCATTAAATAAAAGTAGCCAGGAAAATGACAGATTTTCATGGGACAAAAAAACTGAACGAAGTTTTAGTAAACAATACCCTCTGCGTTTATTCCAGAAATGCTTACATAGGATAAGATTAAAAAAATTACATTTTGAAAAATGTATGAGAAGTTTTGAAGCTAGTTATTATTGGAAATATTGTTTGGGACATGCCAGGAAAATGACATTTTGATATTCAATTAAATTTTTTAAGTATACAAAACAGTCAATGCTAGTGCAAAGTCATTTTAAAATACTAACAGCAATGCTATTTATTAATTTTTTTTTTTAAAAAAAAGTTCTTTTAGTATTAGATTTTGGAGCAAGGAAGAGTGAATCTCACGTTTCGTGAGAATCACCCATATACCACCAGTGACAGTGACAATAATTTACCTTTCTTAAGAAAGAAAATAAATAAATAAAAAGAAACAACAATCTTATTATAATGTAAATACTGATATATAATTGTATTAACAGAGCTGGCCAAAGCAGGATCAGGCAAGTTTTACAATCCCAGGTCGGGACTTTTTAAAAAGTATTTTCAGATAGTTAAGGGTTAACATTATCTATGAAACTAATTCCATTTTTAATGATTATTCTGTATTCCATTTTTAATGATTTAATTGAATAGTAAAATTAAGATTTGCAATAACGCTACTATCCCTTTCTTTTAGAATGCTTCACTCTCCTCAGAGTATCATTCTAGGCAAAAGGCAGAATATTTAATGAAAGGACATGCTTTCTTTCCCATGCCTATACCCCCCCCCTCACACACATCCCGTCATGTCTCTCTGACATGCTCTGCCTTGATGCATGGCCTCATTCTAGGTTATAAAAGAACAACTTTTTGCTTTAAAAAATTTAACTGAAAAATTATTCCTATCAACTATAGTGATGTTGAAAAATTAAGTACTTTTAAAAACCTTGCACTAAAATTAAGTACTTTTAAGGGCCCATATTTTTTTTAAAAAAAATTAAGCAGTTTTTAAGGATTGTGGGGGCCCTGAGATATGATTTGATTAAAAATAATTTTTCTTCTAATAGTTTTACCGTGTCACATATTTAGAATCATATTCTTCCTTTTTTCATATCCTTTTATTCAATATTTAAGACAGATTCATTTTTTACCAATATTATAAAATTTCATATTATCACTATTGATGCATGGGAACCACTCTAAAACAATATCAAGACTGAACTTACATTTTAACCAATTAACACAGTCTAGCGTTATTTAGCGGAATTTTTCAGAAATTCATAGCTCACATAATTTGCATGAGAATTTCCCACACATTATATCAATCATTTTTTCTAAAGAAAGGAAATTTTTTTTTATCATTCCTTGTTTTACTTGCTTATTTTTTACAGCAAACAAGACAAAAATAACAGTTAACATCATAGATTGTTTTGTTCTAAAATAAACCTTATATTAACTCTGCACAGTACCTCAAAAGGTTGAGGAAAAAATGCTAATTTCTATAGATTCAACAATACAAATTTTGCTTACACAAGCAAATGCTGAAGTTAAGTCTAATTTTTTTTTAATCATTTTTCAATAATTATGAAAAAAGGGTTCCCACTCAATTTCAGAAATAAATAAAAATTCCCTGACTTTTCCAGGTAAACCAGTTAAATTTCAATGAAAATTGAGACCATATTTTCATCACAAAATTTTGATTCTTTTATTTATAATGTTAAATATTTGATTTTCTGTGTAAAAAAATATTAAATGAGAAAGGGAACATTTCAGTTTGAAAAAAAAAGTGAAATTTTTGAATAATAATTGAAATAGATGTTAGAATTATTCAACTTGAATCTCAATAATTGATAACTGTTACTGAAAGTTTTGAGACCGGTTATTTTCCAGGTATAATATAGGAATATTCCAGGTTTTTGTAAAAAAATTACAACTTCCCCTGATTATTCCTTGGAGTTAAAATAAAATTCCATGACAATTCCAGGTTTTCCCTGACCCATAGGAACCCTGTGAAAATTTAGAATGCTTTCATAAGAAGTAAAATTTTTCATTTGACAGAAATTATCTTCAAATTTCTTTAAAGAAAAGGGGAATTTCCTTTTATGGATGACTTAATTTACATAACAAATTAGAAAGAAAACATTAATTGGAGAACGGAATTCAGTCCACTGATCTTTTCTCAAGACTGATTTCAGACCTCAGGACTGAAGGGTGGCACACATGCTGATTTTCCTTTCTTTTTTTTTTAAAAAAAATAAAGAACACTAGGCATTGAAACTAGTAAACTAGAAAGAATTACTTTGTATATAAAAAAAAAGGATGAATCAGGAACTTACTTTTACATTTAAATCTAAAGTGGATTTTGAGTGTAAGCTGAAATATAGAATAAAAGTTCAATTAGATACTGAGCAAACTCATTAATTTTAGATACAAATGCAAAAAGAAAAATCAGAAAAAGCAAAACATTTTACCTGGGAGAAATGTTGACTTCAAGCAACCATGGCTGCAATTCTTTATCCAACATAATATCAAATCCAAATAATTCAAAACAATTATAAGGGCGCCTTGCATGCAGTTTCATCAAGCGCCGTATGGGACCTTCAGCACTGGTTAAAAAAACATTAATTATAAACAAAATTGAACCTTTTAGAATTAAAATATCTAATGGATCCGGAACTCACCCGATCACAGTTTTGATTATCATATCAACAATTGTGGCTTTAATTTTATCAACATCAATACCACTGTCAGACATGTAACTCCAAAAAGACTTTAATGACCTGAAAACAATACAAATAAAATAAATAATTTGTTATAAATAAACACATTTTTATGAATTCATCGCTACAGATTTCCCCATAGTATGCTTTAATACGTGTGTGACCTTGGAAGAATGGTCTGCATACCTGCCAACATTGGAGATTTTTTATTGGTAATTTTTTAGACTACCAGTAAAGTTTTGATACGTCAGGGATAATCCAGTAGGTCAAAAAGAGAGATTCAAAATCGGAAATAATGTAAGCACTTACATTTAGCGAAGTAAAAAACATGTATATTATTCTTAATCTAAAGAAGATTCTTTAAACCATTATTTATCATTACTTTATTTTATAACTGTCCTCGAACATCCAACCCAATTTTAGGTTTACGATTACCAATGCTCAACTCTGTAGCCCCGCAATTTTGAACCCGATCTAGAACAGTAACAAAAATCCTGGAACAAGTACTGGGAAAAATTTACCTCCCCGGAGGAATTTTTGATGGAATTAATCCACATTTGAGTTAAAAGGAGAGGAAAATCACGAAAAGTTCCAACAATAGTGGGATTCAAACCTAAAACCCGTCTACCACCGAGGACATTCTGCATCAGTACAGTAATCGGTGCAAGCTGGATTCGGAATTCATATGGACCAGTCATCCTTGGGACTCAAACTCGGTTCGCTTCATTAGAAGCAAACGCTCTACCCCCCTGAGCCGTTACAGCTTGACTTAAAACTATCAACACTCAACATACTGCAGTACTGGCGATAGTGCCAGTTATAAAGGAATAAGAGAAGTATTTTCGTAATCAGTAAATATTTTAACAAAAAAAAAAATTACTTTTTAAAAATTTTCTTCAACAATCATGAGAAATTAGAGAATTACAGGTAGACAGGAGATATTCATAAAATACAGGAGTCTTCGTTAAAAAAGTGGGTCTGACAGTCAAATGACGAATGTCAATATCTGGATGGGCATTGGGAAAAAATGTTTTAATACAACATTATAAGGCATCTTTAAGTTTGAAGAGAATAATCACTTAATGATCCATTCGATTTCATAATAAATCCAAGTGATTTGTCAATCACTTTTTTAGCAGATATTGCTCAAGGTTTCCATATGGTTCTTATGATCAATGTTTCAAATTATGTATTTGAGTAATAATTTTTTGACCAACTTGATGAGCAATTATTTTCCAGTGAATTAGTGTGGTTCTGTAGATTGTTTCTTTCGCAGCCATTAATAAAGGATTTTCACACTGTTTTTAAAATCTCAATGTTTTAGTACAATGTCATTTCGTTGGAAAGATTAAGAGTCCAAATTGCAAGTTTTCAATGGTTATTGCTAAAATTTTTTAGATGGCTTTCAAAATCTACTTTTTACTGCTACATTGGAATTTCAAATCATGCATTTGAAGAACCACTTTATAGTGCGCTTGTTTTACGATGATATAATTGTAAACAAGATTTTCTTTATTGCATCGTCAACAAGCATTACTTTGGATTTACACATGATTTCTATAATTAAATTTTTTTTAAATTTATAATTAATTTTTTTTTAATAATCTTTCTCTATTGGTGACCCTTGACGTTGATATTGGTGACAATCTTCAGTGTTTTAAAACAGAGTGTACGAATTTTTTAAGAATAAAAATAGTTTTTTTGCGCTTCAGTGAAATACCACCGTAAACATAAAATTCCGGATTTTGTGTCTGTGATGCCAATTTTGTTTATCATAAAATAGTTGAGATAAGATAAAAATGATAGAAAAATTGGTCAAATATCAACAAAGTCAAACACAATTATATATTAAAAAAAAAAAGAGTAAACATTTGAAGGAAAAAAAAAACTACAGCTACAATTAGAAATTTTGAGAGGTCTATAGTTATATTGAAGGATTGGAAAATCATCATCGCAGTCTTGAAAGAAAGAAAGTATGATTGCCTTGATGGGCAAAAGTGAGAGAATATTTTATGTGATGCCAAAGCAAAAAATATTATTTTTTGTTATGTTAAAGCAAAATGAATGCTTTCTGTTATGTTGAATATAACAAATAACTATATGTCAATGTGTTTAGTTATTAATTTGAATTCTTTAAGTCTTTCAATCTGCTACTGAAGAGTTAATTTTTTTTAAACAATATTTTTATAAGCTTATGATAGAATAACAGACATTCGATATTTTTTTCAAGATTTAATACTATACAGACTTAAGTTTTTCAAGTAGAAATGATAGCAGAAACAGCAGTTGGAGAAAACATTTTTTAACCCTAAATTTTTTTTTTAGTAAATCAAGAACATTTAGTTTTAAATTTTATGCAGGTGTCCAGAAATTTAAACATTAAAACTATATCTAATACTCTTTTGGAAAAAATTATAAACATAAATTTCTGCATAAAGCAGAAAATATATTCTAAAGCGATAACTTAAGTGACTTACCACTTATGACCTTGACAAAGATTAACATCGTCATTGGACGTATAAGCAGAGCTCTTTTTGTTGATGCTGTAGTTTGTGAGATGAATGAATCTGTTAGCAAATGATTTATCAGACAATGAGTACCTAAAACAAAAACTTTCTTTTACTTACGTTTATAATTATACATTAAAGGAACAAAATAAAAGTAAAGCTAAACCACAAGGGAGATGCAGGCCACTGTATTTCTTCAATAATAAAAAAATAAATAAATAAACCAAACACATAAAAAGCTAAATTTATTACTACAGATCAGAGTTTACATTTTAGAAGTTTTGGTAATATCAGTGTTCCCTCTAAGTGGTTTGAAAAGGACAGGCTGTCTCGCCTGCGAATTGTTCCCATAAATGTGCCCCCCCCCCCCGNTAAATGCCCCCCCCCCCCGAGTCATTTTTGTAACAATAAGCCGCAATGCCTTAAAAACACAGCTTTATTTCATTTCTTTGAGAAAAGGTTATTTTGATAATGAGTGTGAAATATTTTACGAAATATACACAAAAAATAGTATATGTGTCATTGGAAAATTGAAGATCAAAATCAGTTATTACATGGCGGTGAAAGAGTAACCTTTCAATACTCAAAATTCTCTTTTATGTGAGAAAAAGCCTGCCCTTTTGTATTTCCAGGGAAGAAAACTCTAGTACTAGACAATATTTGAAGCAGTTTTTAGATCATAGTCAAAAGGTTTTTCTAGAATTTGTGTTCATAACTTTTCTTTCATATTTCTTTATTTACTATACAAAGGTTTTTACTTTTATACGGACCACAAAGCGAGCATTCCTACTCTTAGTGAAATCGATATTAAAATGGTTAAGAGCTCTTTCACAAGCTTTTAACAAAAACATAAATAAATAAACTGAAAACTACATTTAAAAATTGCTCTTTTTTAATTCAGCAGATCATCAAAATACCTTTTACATTAAAATTTGATGGCATTCCAGCTGTAGAAAAAATAATTTCTTCTAACACACATAACTTGTAACAGAATTTGAAAATTCCAAAAAAATGTTTTCTGAAATTTATATACTCCATTTTGATAATTAGGTAACTTACTTCTCAGATGCAAATCGAACAAGACCATCTTCAAAAAGATAAATTCTTAAAGGATTAAAGCTGGGAACCAAGACATAAAGACGCAAATCAAACTTGCTACCATTAATCAAATATGGATCACTGACATACCTAAAATGATAAATAAATAAATAAACACCAATAACACCATATAATTTTTAAATATCTATCTAAGATTTACCTCTGAACAACAGCAGGACGTGTTTTAGGCACTTGAGACCATTTATGTATCAGTTTAACTCCGGTACCACGAGCTGAAGCACACTGTCAATTGAATAAAAAAGAATTCAGTAAAATAAAAACATAAATTTTAATACATCTCAGATACAATAAGATTAAGTATTTTAACAATTGTTGGAAACTACTTCAAAAGTTTAAATTTTTGGAAATTAATCATTCAAATTTTTTAAAATTCATATTATGCGAGTACTTTCACATAAATAACAATGTAAACAAAACAATAAAACAATATGTGTTTCATAAAAGTGAACATTTAAAGTAGTTGTCAAGAATAAGTGCAATTTTATTTATGATATGTGTTAATTTCTAAAAAGTTTCATGTAGCACTAAGCAACGAAATACCGTTATTTANCAGTTATCCGGAATAGCGATGAACCCGATCGTTCCGGATAATCGGTTCCCTACTGTACCTCTATTTACATTTTACTGTAATATCTACTTATTTGACATGCTTAAAAACATGCAAACTCTATTAACATATAAAAAGAACGTAAAAGCCATTAGCATATGATATAGTTCTAATAAATTGGCTATACTTTTTACGAAAATTATTCTTCAAATTCCTAGACCCAGAAGCTTAAAAATAAATGTACTTCAAAAGGCAAACACCAACTATTTGCCAGAGATGGTCATTAAAAAGTAAATTAATACAGTCAAACCCCGCTATAGTGAATCTTAATGGGACTGAAATTTTGGTTCACTATATCCGTTACGCAGGCAATTTCACTAATAGCTCCCAAACTCCTCCCTTTTATTACATTATATTCATATAAATGACTGAAAAATATTATATAGTAGCAAAAAATGTTTTATTTTCATCACTCTTCGTCTTGCGTACAAATAAAAATTTGTAATCTTTAGCTGATGAGCAATCCTCAACATCAGATATGGAAACACTTCTCGCCTCTCAGATAATTTTTCCTGAATTTCTGTTATTCCATCTTTTAAACCTGGCATTCGAGCAATAAAAGCAGTTTCTATAGATGGTTTTAAAAATCGGTATATGCATTTATTTTGAAGTAGAAATTTCAAAATTATTACGGTGAAAATGGGGGGAAATCAGTCGAAAACAGAAAAAAGTTCATTATATCCAACTTCCTCAATTTTTTGGTTCACTATATCCACTAAAAATAACATTATAAGTGTATAGCAAGGCACGGGACCGAGCATTTCGTTCACTATATCCGGGAGATCACTATAAGCCGTGTTCACTATAGCGGGGTTTGACTGTATTTCAATGAACAATATTTGTCTTAATACAAATTTATATATACTGGTTTTTTAATCCAACATCGATCTGGATCTTCTTCCCATGTCTTTTTCAAAACTTTCATGTCGGCCGGAAGGACATAAGTATCTGGAAAAAATCCAAACACTTCTTTACCATACTTCTTTTGCATTCTTTTAATATTATTCCACAGTTTATCTTTTCGTCCAAGATGAAAACTGCCAGGATAATGATTAACCTAAAAATATAAATTCATGGTATAGTAAAAAGATATAAACTAGAATTCTACATGCTCTTAATAACCTTCATTTTGACCAAAAGAAATTTTATCTTAAACCTATTGATAAACAATACAGGCTTTAAAGTGAGAATTATACCTCAAAGTACTAGCAGCTCTTTTCTGACAACAGAATAACAAGAGTTGAAAGTCATTTATAAAACCAGGGAGCGTAGCCAAATCTTTCAAAAATAAATAAGCACTAAAAAATATTTTAAAGCACTATACACATCAACATAATGAAAGATAATTTTTTAAGAATTCACACGATCATGATAAAATGATTAGTTTCTGACATAAACAACTCTTTTCTTATTATATTAGCCAAAACAAAAAGATCGAGAGATTTTCCGTTCGATTTCAGAGGGTGGAAAATGGAAGCCTGATTGAGAATATCTATCTTGCAAAATGCAGCAGAGTTGCACAAGAGAGTGCAAGAATCTCACCGAATCCAGCCCAGCAGATGCGGATCTGCATGTTTTCCATCAAACTGGTTAAATGATTGTCGCTTTCATATGCTTAGTACTGACGGAATGCCGAAATCCATTGTGTCTGAATGAAGTGGGAAAACTGTGAATAGAACAATGTGAGAAAAAAAACAAAAAAAAAAAAACACTTTTCCATAATATGTGTCAAAAATAGACATGGTAAAAAAAAATCTCATTTTTAAAAAGAGAAAATTAAACAATTTTAAAAACACCAAATAAAAAAAGCACCTTCAAGGGCTTTAAAAAAAATAAAATAGGCACCTTTGAAAAACACTACACACCAGGAAAATACAGATCACATAATGAATTTTTCCAAAAAAATATTTTCTACCAGAAAAATAGATGTTTTGTTAAAACAACCATAGGATGTCATTTAAATAACTTTCTTCGTAAAATTTCCATCTCAATTGATGCTTTTTTAATGTTTTTTCTCTCTCTTTAAGATAAAAAAAAAAAAAAAACTAGAATTATTTGAAAAAAACTAAAAAACTAGAATTATAAATAATTGATTGACACATTTTCTAGAAACAAATTTTTTGTAAAAGAAATTTAATCTGTTGTAAAGGGTCGGTAACCTGATGTAGGGGAGAAAAAAGAATGAATTTATACATAGTTGAATAGGAAAATTTAAAAAGGTAAATAATTTAACCATCTTTTAAAATAGACTTTACTTACTTTTTGAAAACTTTTTATTCTTCGAAATGTCAGGCATTTAAGATGTTTTCCCCATGTACCCAGCCAATCCTCAGTTGTTTCAACTAGAAAATAGAACATTCTTTCACATTTATTGTCACAACTATGGTTGTTATTACCACATTATAACAAAATCTCTAGCAACATTTTCACATTAAAAAAAATTTTCAAGCTGAAAATTTTTCAAAACAATATTCACAATGAAATTTTTTAAACAAAACAACTTCTTTGGACATATTTTTACTAATACACAAAAATAAAATTACAATAAAATATTTAAAATAAATAATACTCTAAGCAAGTTTTCTGCAATACAGATATTACACCACAATTGTTACAAGTTAAGGCAATGCATTTATCAATCGGTATATCAGATTATCTTAAGCTAGTTGTAATGAAACTCACACTAGTATACTCTCCTATTAAAACTGGCAGAGACAATAAGGCACACTCAACTTTAGTTTCAGTAGAGTTAACTTGATGAGAATGATTTTAATAACAATGGAATATAATTTAGAGTCACAGTTATTACTACCATTCACGGAAATAGTAAAAGGGCTACTGTCTTAGTGCTTCTACCATGTTTTCTTCTTTCTTTGGGACAGTTTTAGGCACAATTGGCAGTCTTTCTTTTTTCACACTATCTTTTGGTGATTTTTTTTATCCAGAAAAATATTCCACAATAACTGCCCAGCATAATCGGCACAATTGATTGGCAAACAATGTTTGATAATAAATGCTGTAAATAGGACTGGGCTATAAAGCGATGCATCGCAAAATATAGATTTAATGCATATAGCGGCAAGCCGATATAATGACTTGTCTCAGGCGATGCATCAGAAATCTGATTAAACCGCCGGTAGTAACTTTCGTTTTAGGCGATGCATCAGAAATCTGATTTAAGACATAGGAATAAGACAACGCTTGTGGTTTAACATGTGAGGATCCTTGCCTACGCTAACGTTGTCACTGCACTGACGAAGAAGTGTTATGGTTTCGTCTAACTGCGGAGATGTTGATATCGTCTAGCTACGAAGACACTGTTAGTTTCGTGATGCAGAATGACGAAGAGTGAATTGAATCAGAGCTCCCGGTTTCGTGAGAGGATCAGCATTGAAATAGAATGCTATGCATAGTTGTGCCATTTTGATCTTTGGGATTTTACTTTACTTGAAGATTATTTTCAGCTGGACTTACATTATTTTGTGATTGCTGTGCACTTTATTTCGTCGGGATTTAACGTTTCTAGTAAATTATTTTCAGTGAGACTTTTGCTAAGTAGAGATGGTTTCGTTGTTCATTTTTTTGCCTGTCGGGATTTAACGATTCTTGTCAATTATTTTTAGTAGACCTGCTGTTACTTTGCGATCATTGTTATCTTAAATTTTCGTTCTGAATTCAATCTATTAATGAAAAGAAAATATTAATTAAAAAAAAAAGAATCTTCATTTTTTTAAAAAAAAAATTTTTCTGTTATTTTAAGCGATACAATTTAATAAGGGTATTTTGCATTTAACTTTGTTATAAAAAGTTAGTTTTATTATTTTTAAGCCAATAAATCTTCAGGCGTTTTTAATTATAAAAAAAAATTTGGCTATTAGTTAATAAAAATATATTTTTTAATTGAAAAAATATTTAAGCAATGTTTTGTCGTTTTTTAATCATTTAACAATAGTTATAAATATATATTTTTTAAAATTTTTTCAATGCTTGTTTGTTTCATAGTTTATTAGACAGTCAATATCATTTAAAAACAAATACATTCTTAGTAGATTTTATTTTCAAAAAGAAAATTATAAATAAATAAAAAGTTTCAATTAATTTTTACATTCATTAAGTATAGAATTTGACCATTAGTTAATACAACTTTATTATTTTAAATAAATAAATAAAAGAATGTCTAACAATGCTTCAAAAGAACGTTTTTTTTCAACGAATAATTTGAAAAATGTTTTACTAAAGCAAACATTGCTGTAGTTTATTTTTTCTTTTCATTTTTTTTTCTCCTTCTTTCTTTTAACTTTTAATACGTGTATGTAAAATATTTTGTTAAAGTTTCATTACTATTTTTAAAACAATAAATCTTAAGACTATTTTTTTAAAAAAAAGCACCTTTTAAGCCCTCAAATATTTTTAAGCACTATATACATTAACAAAATGTAAAATAATTTTCAAAGACTTTACATGATCATGATAAAATAATCAATTTCTGACAAAGAACTCTGTTAGATTATGTTAGCCATAATAAAAATATCAAAAGGCTTTTCGGTTTAATATCAAACAGCGAAAAATGAAGCCTGAAACTGAGAATATCTTGCAAAATGCAGCAGAGTTACACGTGAGAGTGGAAGAATCTTACTGAACCCTGTTCAGTAGACGCACATGTGGACTCGCAAGTATTTCATCAAACATGTAAAGTGAATGGCACTTTCATACGATATGGATCGACAGTATTACATGATCAAGAAAAAAATCTCTTTAAAACTTAGATGGTAATAAGTTTCTTCAACATTGTTAAAAGTAGCATAACTACCAACATATTCAGAGCATAACTATAAACGAAACAAAATTAAAAATTTTCTCAGTTACCACTAGATCAAAATGCTTGATAAAATATTATACTGCTGTTGAGTGATTCGTTTGTTCACTGATCTTCACCAAGCATACGTTTCAACTTAAAACTTGTTTATCTTCTGTGTGCTTGATGGATCACAATAGAAAGATTTGGACAATTTGATAGGCACCTCAGACGATCTACTCTTTTGATGCAAGCTAAAGTAGTAGTGCAACTGCGCGGGATTTAGCAGCACAATAAAAGCAGAAAAATCGGAAGATGATTAAAAAACTGGTAACTGGAATAGTTGGTGGCTATGTAATATCTGTCCGCAAGATGCTTTCAATAATAACAAAGATTTATGTTACTAATTTACGGTGACAAAAACAAATAATCAATGTAATTTTTTATTGAATACGTAATTTTCTTTTAATTCTAATATTATGGACAATATTCTCGCATTTTGTTGGAGGGGGGGGGGAGAGAATACACTAATTATTTCTTTTATCGCGTTTTACAAATCATCCTCACATTAAAATAAACAAACAAATATCATGAAATCAGTTGCAGTAATTACCGGACAACAGAATCATGCAACTTGTCAGAGAGGGGTTACTTAAATTAATGTTTCACCATTTGATTGCTTTAATAAATAATATGGTATTAAAAATATCTGGTTTTAAAAACAATGTAGAAATCAAAAGCAATAACTACAAAAAAAATGTGACTGAACCATTGCCTTAAAAGGAGAGGAACAAATGCGCAATTCGCACTTCCCAATCACCTAAAAAATATATTGGGATTTCTAAAAGTCACGTGAAAATCAATGTCAATAACTGCTGAAAATACAATCAAAATGAAGTTATGATATTGGCATAAATTGAGTGCTGTAAAAGGTGATTATTTAAATGCGCAATTCAAATTTTACTTGCAAATTTCTGCAGAAAGCAAACCAAAATTATTTACTTCCCAAAAGAAAAATCTTTCTGCAAGAACTCTTTCTGTAAGAAGAAGTTCTGCGACAAAGTCGCAATGATTTTGACACGGGGCATGTCATCATGAATAAAAATAAGTGCTCATTAGTAACCAAATACATTTTACTCAAATGGCACTATAACTGTAAAAATCATACATGTGTATATGCAAGCATATATAAGTTAATAATACTAAAAAAACACATGCCTGAAATACAGAAGTAGATTTAAAAGAAATGCCAAATTTAGAGGATACCGAAGCTTGCACAGATTGGAGGATTCTTGATTTTTATGTGTTGGCAATAAGCACCCTTTCTTGGTAAGACTGTCAGTATTTGGCAGAAAATATAACACAGCCAAACACTGACAGTCTTAACGAAGAATGGCACTCCTCAGTATTCAAATCTTTTATCAGTTTTAAAATCCATTGTATATGTTCTTCCCCATCTTGCTAGAAATCAACTATGCAAATGTTCGCATTTCATAAAACAAATAATTTTCTATTAGATCACCAAAGAGAACAATGATAACTTTTTTTTTAAAAATTATTTCTACAACATGTAATACAACAGTCCATAATAAAGATGGCCAAAACTATTAACAAAACTAAAATTAAAATATATACTAAACCTGAAAATATATAAATCTGATAGAATTTAATCAATTTTAAATAGAAGTTTTGGAGCATTTTAGAACTTGAAATAATTGAATTCTGTTTCAATATAGGGTGGGACGGTGTAAATATAGAGTTTGACAATTATTTATACAGTAGGGAACCGATTATCCGGAACGATCGGGATCATCGCTATTCCGGATAACTGATTTTTCCGGTTTTCTGAATTGCTACAAAAAGACGTTTTTTTATTGTTAAACCCAACTAAAAAACCCTCAAATATTAGGAAATAATCTTAAAAAGAAGAAAAAACGATGAAGTAATACAGTAATGATTATTTCTAAAATGATGGTATGGTAAACATCTTTCAAAAAAGAAAGAAAAATCCTAAAATGTTATGAGATTTTATTTTTTTTTTTTTAAAATTGCGGGAAAATTTACCGAGTTTCGTTCCGGTTTTCTGATTTCCGGATAACGGGTTCTGTACTGTATAAACAAAACATCTTATTTAAAATAGACAAAATTTATTAGTTGTAGTGGTGTGATCGTCAAAACCATCTAGTGCACCTCTTCAAGCTGTTTACGAATTTAAAACACATTTTTCTTATTAAAAAATAAATAAATTATTACTTACAAATTAATTAGAATTGTGTATTTTGGTAAAATTTATAGTTATAATAAAAAAAATTAATACAAAATAGAAACACATTACAATATACAAATTAATTTTCCATTAAATTAAATTTATAAAAGGCACAATAAAATTGAATAAACAGGAAGATCAAAGATGAACAGATAGCACCAGGTAGTAAAAAATTCTTTTTTCCTTAAGTAAATTAAAATTTCAATTTTACTCACTATCCACTAATTGAAATCCACATTTCAGAACAGTTTCACGAATTAAGACCGGCGTGATAGTAGAAAGCTTCCACTTCATCACTGTTAGGACGTCTTCCGGTAGTTTTTCAACTGTAAAAGCAAAATATATTTAAAATACAAAAATCTAAATTTCATTACAGCTGAGTGTAAGAAAAATGAATTAGTTATACAAGGTGTTACAAAACAGTAAGAAGTATTTATTATACCTTGACAAAACAAACACCACTCAGGATGCAAAGCAAAAAAGGAAGCTTCCTTTTATGGAGTGACTGAAATGTTACTTCTTGGAAAACTTATCACTCAGCTGCATTTCAAAATAAAAATTGTTCTGCATGGGCTTTGGTTGTTCTATGATATAAACTGCTTTTTGAGTACTTTCGGCTAGGGTTTGACACAGTATATGATTCACAAATATGTTAAACAAATAAATTTTTAACAAAATGGCTTAGTCTATAAATGGAAATCACACTTAGATGTTTAAAATTCACCTAAGAAATATCATGCATGATTGGCATGGCTTTTTTCAATTTCTTTTAGTTCTTGGTATTCAATCTCATTATCTTATGCCCTAATTCTTTCCCTAAAAAGGAATAGCCATTAACTAGACTTAGATAATAAAAAAAAAAATTCAACAAAAAATAAGCACCCTTTAAGCAATCAAAAAAAATTTTAAGCAGAACAAAAATATTAGGATATGCACGCTAATAAATTTTTTAGTTGTTGAAAGTACTTTATACATACCAGGGGTCTGTCCAGACATTTTGTGAAAGGTCCTGTTTTTATAAAATTGTGAAAAGTTACTCGTAATTTGTGAATATAAAATAAACGTTAAGTCACATTCTTTCAACGAAGGTCCTGCTTTTATGAATTTCTGCAAATAGGGTCCGGTTATTGCAAAAAACTTTTTTTAAGGAGTTTTTAAATTGTAAATAGATACAAGATTATGCTCAGCACTGTAAAATTATAATTAAAAAAAATTCGATTTCCAAAAAAAAAAAGAAACAGCAATTGTTGCTTCTAAATTAGAGGTGCAACACACAAATATTTGGTATTTAGCCTATATTGCTGAACGAAGAATATTTATTTCGGACAAATAATGGAATAGTCTGCCGAATACAAAACTTAATTTGTTTACATCCATCTTTCTTGTTTTCCCCGCTGGGCAGTGTTTATACGATTAATAAAACAATAATGAAGATAATCAAATTTGTGTAGGGTCCGTTTTTATGAATAGATATGTTGTGAAGGGTTCGTTAACGGACCCAATTTCTTCTAAACAGACCCCTGCATACATTAACAAAATGCAAAATAATTTTCTAAGTTTAACATGTCCATGATAAAATATCTAGTTTCTGACAAATTCCTTTCATTATTATATTCTTCTTCTTGGCACTACAACCATTTACCGTCCAAGGCCACCTCAGTTTACAGTAATGAAACTTTAAAGAAAAACAGCCTAATGCAGTCATGTCAAAGATACGGCCCGCGATATGTCACAGAAAGAAGAATCAAGTTTTTTTTGAGCTTTTAGACTTCACTCGATTCCTCTACAGAAGTTTTAAAATGTGCACACTACATTTAAAAGTAATTTCAAGGGCAGCGCGTGCCTAGACAAGCGAGAGAGATAGACAGTAACGACATTTCTTAGCAACAGGCGAAATCTTTGACTGGAATATACTTAGCAGCACAACTACGGATGGCGCTCCTGCACATGGCTGGCAATCATTCGGGCATTGTAACTAAATTAAAACAGAAAACATCAGGGAATTTTGTGGGATTTCCCTGTATAATTCATCAGGAATCATTGGCATCCAAGCATTTAAAAATGGACCATGCCATGCTACTCATAATTAAAATAGTAAATTTTATAAGGAGCAGAGGACTAAATCACCGACAGTTAAGACAGTTTTTACAAGATTTGGGCGAAAATTTTTTTGATGTCCCTTATTTCCCTGAAGTTCGTTGGCTCAGTCGAGGAGTAGTTTTAGAAAGATTTTTTGCATTACGTGACCCTATTCAAGCTTTTGTGTAAGAAAAAGGCAACCCAATTGATTATGACAATGATTGGTGGATAGATTGTGTCTTTTTGGTAGATATGAATCAACACTTGACTGATCTGAATGCAAAGTTACAGGGTAAAAATCTGATTGTCACTCAAATGTATTCAAGCCTTTGAAACTAAGTCCCTCATTTAAAATCATTTGGCACAGTGAACCAAAAAAAATTGGATCAGTATTCTCAACTTCTGCAAAATCTGATCACGGAATTCCCAATTTTCAACAATCCATTCAATTTTGAAGCTTCACAGGCACCAGTTCATTTGCAAATGGAGTTGATAAATCTTCAATCGAACAGTATTTTGAAAGAAAAATTTAAAGAGGTTAACGTTCTTACATTTCATACACAATATTTCAAGAGTTTGGATAACTACCCAGAATTAAAAAAGCATGCAGCATGCATTCTGAAAACAAGAGAAGTCAGGTATCTGGATTCTCGAGCTCAAAATAATTACCATCTTTTAAAACTTTGATATGATTTTTAACAACCGTATATTATATACCATATAATTAGATAAATGTTATAATCAGTACATTTTTTTTATTTGAATCTGGCCTGCCTACACATTCTAAATTTAATATATGGTCCTCTGCAAAATTGAGTTTGACACCTCTGGCCTAATGCTTCAGATAGTACCTACTATATTTATTGTTCTCATTAAACTAATTANCGTTGTAACTAAATTAAAACAGAAAACATCAGGGAATTTTGTGGGATTTCCCTGTATAATTCATCAGGAATCATTGGCATCCAAGCATTTAAAAATGGACCATGTCATGCTACCTATAATTAAAATAGTAAATTTTATAAGGAGCAGAGGACTAAATCACAGACAGTTCAGGCAGTTTTTACAAGATTTGGGCAAAAATTTTTTTGATGTCCCTTATTTCCCCGAAGTTCATTGGCTCAGTCGAGGAGTAGTTTTAAAAAGATTTTTTGCATTACGTGACCCTATTCAAGCTTTCGTGTAAGAAAAAGGCAACCCAATTGATTATGACAATGATTTGTGGATTGATTGTGTCTTTTTGGTAGATATAAATTAACACTTGACTGCTGAATGTAAAGTTACAGGGTAAAAATCTGATTGTCACTCAAATGTATTCAAGCCTTTGAAACAAAGTCCCTCATTTAAAATCATTAGCCAGTGAACCAAAAAAAATTGGATCAGTATTCTCAACTTCTGAAAAATCTGATCACGGAATTCAACAATCGTTTTGAAGACTTCCACAAGATGAATGAAAAGGAATTCCCAATTTTCAACAATCCATTCAATTTTGAAGCTTCACAGGCACTAGTTCAAATCTTCAATCGGACAGTATTTTGAAAGAAAAATTTAAAGAGGTTAACGTTCTTAGAGTTTGGATAACTACCCGGAATTAAAAAAGCATGCAGCACACATTCTGAAAACAAGAGAAGTCAGGTATCTGGATTCTCGAGCTCAAAATAATTACCAGGGATCTGTCTAGGTTTTTGTGAAAGGTACCTATTTTGTGAAAATTTAGACATAATTTGTGAAAAATTATAAATTATATTAAAAAATCAATACAAAAATAACATTTTAAGAAAAAGTATTTTGTGAAACTACCGTTTTACCTAAAATTGAATTTGTGAAGGTACCGCTAAACGGTAGTAAATTCGGCATGGACAGACCCCTGATTACCATCTTTTATAACTTTGATATGATTTTTAACAACCGTATATTATATACCATATAATTAGATAAATAAAATGCTATAATCAGTAAATTTTTTTTATTTGAATCTGGCCCGCCTAAACATTCTAAATTTAATATATGGCCCTCTGCAAAATTGAGTTTGACACCTCTGTCCTAATGCTTCAGATAGTACCTACTATATTTATTGTTTTCATTAAACTAATTAACGCCCAAACCAATATAATAATTAGAATTTTAAATGTCTTCCACCATTCCATAAAAGTCTTTTTGGACACGTTTCTCAAAAAGTTAAGGATGTGCCTTTTAGCCATGAATTATTCCCTATATTAACTCAGAACTAATAGATAGAACTCATACTCAGACCATATTAACTCAGAACTAATAGAAATTATTATATTTGACCATTACATATACAGGGTACCTGCTACATTTCAGATTTTCAAATTCATGAAATTTAATGACTTTCAATGACTAATTCGAAGAATTTCTCATAACGTAACAAAGTTACTATTTTTACTGACAAAAACACAACAATACATTTAAAAAAGCATTATAATAACATTAATTGAAATGATAGGTATAACCAAAACTGTTGTATTCTGCATTTTCATTAGATTTTAAATTTAAAAAAAAGAGTAAAGAAAGAGTTGAAGCAATTGAATAGCTGGAAAAAATATAAAGGCAAATTTTTTTTCCTACAGAATTATATTCTAAAGATACTTTTCTTGTTCATCGGAAAGGCAAGAAATACTCCTGCTTTTTATGTTCTCAATTCGGAATAAAAAAAAACTCGCCAATGACTGACTCAGCTAGGATTTTAAATAGATAAAATAAAAAAAATTATAATAAAAATTCTAAAATCATAGAAGTTTATAAGATAATTTACTCTAGAAATGACATTTTTCTTTCATTTTTGAAAGAACATAATTTTTAAAGAACATCATAAAAACCTTTTATATTTCAATAAAATATGACCGTGAGTGGGGATTTTAATACAAATTCAGATATTCGGAACACCAAGAAAGCGGAATTCAATTTAAAAAAATTAAATTTTTTGGCAACTTAAATCCATGACTTTCCAGACTTTTTTTTAGAAAAAAAAAAGTTAAAATCATGACAAATTTTGTTCAATACCGAAATTCATGGCTTTCCAGGTGAGTAGATACCCTGCATATAGATAATTGACCTTATAGTTTGAATTTACACATTTCTTTTTATCTAGGAACAAAATAATCATTTACCAATTTCGTCTTTGGTGGAGAAATACAGCATAGGAGATAAACTTTTAAATAAACTTTGAATAATAGGCGATTTAGCACTTGTTTTGGACTGAGAAGTTTCTTCAAGATTCAAACCATTTAGGTCTTCTGATATTGCAGTTGACTTTGGACATAAGTTATTTAAACTTGCACAGTTATCACTAGATAAATCTTGCGAAGAATCTTTGCATTCATCAACATCTGAAGAAAAATAATAATTCATCAATTACAAAACATTTGACCAATTTATCTTTATAGCAAATATAAAATGTTAATTACTTACCAATTTCCATTAAACTGGTAGTATTTTCATCATAACTATTGCTAAAAATAAATTTAAAATAATTTAAATCATTTGATGTATAATATTTTACACTAAAAATAAATGCACAATAACCAACTCTTGAATTCATATCTTTAGTATCGATAGCAAATATCAAATAAAAAATGTGATTAAAGTTTAGTTTTGTGTGAGTAATTATAAATAATTATAGCTAATGTAACTTAATAAAGCAATAGTTTTTATCATACACTAAAAATATATTTTTTTGACAAAAAAGTACTACATTGACATTCTGACAAAAAGTACTACCGTAAAAAAATCTATTACCAATGGTAGAGTCATTTATTGATCATAGAGCTATTGATGCTAATTAGTGATGTAACGAATAGTGATGGGGCCGAATATTCGGCCAAATTTTAGGCCCAATACTTAATTTTTAAAAATTTCTCTTTTGATTGTAATTAAAGTAATTTTCAAATTTTAAATTAAAAATGAAATAAATATTAACAAAATTGCTTTTTTTTATCTTTGTATATTCAAAAAAATTTTAACAACTTGATGCCAATAACAAGGCAATATGGCTTTTATAAATCTAAATAATTAATAATAGCAAATTTATTTATAGTTATACTTGTAATTTATATGCTATTTTATTTAAGTTAAGAAGTCATTACTTACTACTGTTAAATGTATTCTTAACTATTTTTTTTGTCAGAAAAATTATTAAAACTCAGAAAATTAAGAACTTTTTAAAAGTTTCACTTTTGAAATTTTAATTTTGTAATTAAATAACTTTCAAATTTTAAAATAAAAATGAAATAAATATGAACAAATTTGCTTTTTTAAACTTTGTATATTTTAAAATTTTTTTAACAACTTGATGTAATATTTTAAATATCTTGATGCCAACAATAAGGCTTTCACAAATCTAAATAATTAATAATAGCATATACTTCATTATTCGGGCGAATAACTTCAGTATTCGGCTAGGCCGAATATTCGGCAAAAGGGCCGAATACCGAATAGAGGCCGAATATTCGTTACATCCCTAATGCTAATTGAGTAACTTGCTTACTTATCCTCTCACAGATAAGGCATTTAACATGTCACTCCATCAAATCCTGTCCTTAGCAATAAACACAGCCTGTCCCCAATTTAACTAATTAGTATCTATTAAACACCTAATATCAAGACTACTAGTCTACTAGTAGTACCGTACCTTCAACCACACTTAAATTAAATATCACCAGCATCAAAAATAGTTTTACACGGTTCCCAGAAACAGAAGAGTAAATAGTATCAATATTATCTGTACTCTGATATCCAAATATTTCATAATTGGAGGAATTTAACTCACCAAGTCACAGGTTTCTTTTTCTTTATTTTTCAAGAAAAAGATCCAAAAAAATTTAGTGTACTCTACTGATCAACAAATTCAAAACCATCAATCGACTGATGATAGATATTGAAATTTAGGGTTTTGTTAACTTACAGGGTATCTGCTACATTTTAGATTTTCAAATTCATGACTTTCCATGACTAATTCCAAGAACTTCTCATGACTTATCGAAGTTACTATTTTCTCCGAATAAACAGAATAATAAATTTAAAAAGCATTATAATAACATTCATCGAAATGATAGGTATAACCAAAACTGTTTTACTCTGCATCTTCATATTTATTGATTTAAAATTTATAAAACAGAGAAAAGAAAGAGTTGAAGCAATAAAATAGCTGAAAAAATGATAGCTGAGCAAAAAAAAATTTTTTTTCTGCAGAATTATATTCCAAAGATAATTTTCTTGTTCATCAGAAAGGAAAGAAATACTTCTGATTTTTCTATTCTTATTTTAGAATAAAAAAATTTTGCCAATGACTAGCTTGCTTAAGTTTGTCTTGCTTTTTAAATTTATAAAATAAAAATAACTCTGAAATCACATTAAAACATACTTCACTCAAGAAATATTTTTTCTCTAGAAATACTTTTTCTTTTTTGAAAGAACACCATAATTTTTAAAGAACATGATAAAAACATTTTACATTTTAATAAATATGACTGAGAGGGGACTTTGTTACAAATTCAGATATTCGGAACACCATGATATTGGGGGGGGGCAGAGGAATCCCATNGGGCAGAGGAATCACATTCTAAAAATAAATTTTTTCTGCAACCTAAATCAATGACTTTTTATGATTTTTCAAAAAAGAAAATACAGTGGAGCATCGTTTATACGACGATCACTTATACGACGTTTACATTTATACGACGTTTTAGTGTGGTCCCAATTTATTCCTATTCATTTTAATGTAAAAATATATCGTTTATACGACGCACAGAATCGGTTATACGTCGGTTTTTAGATTTTGTTCACGTTTATTTAATTTTTTATTTTTTCTTGTGTATTTTAAAAAAGGGCGGAATTTGCCAACAAGAATGCTTGGATGACGACCGTAATTTTTACTAGATGACTGAAAAAACTAGACAATGTTATGAAGAGGCAAAAACGAAAAATTTTGATATTCATCAACCAATGTCCAGCACACCCATCGATACTAATTATTTTGGAAAATGTAAAAGCTATCTTTTCTCCTGCAAATTGCACAAGTGCGCTTCAGCCATTAGATTTGGCCGTGATTAGAAATCTAAAATTGCATCATAGAAAGCAGTTCAACTTGCTATTCACAAAGCATTCTAGAGACTAATATCAAGAAAATATAATTAAAGGTAACATACATTCAAATGGCTCACTGCAATTTTTCTTCTTTGGTTATTTGTTTGTTTTGCTTCGTCTAATTTAGAAATTTATGTAAATCAACATGTTAAACATTAAAATTAACTGAAAACAGAGTTAGTTTCAGTTTTAGAAGTAAAAATCGATTATACGACGTTATCGTTTATACGACGTTTTTCGGTGGTCCCTTCGTCGTCGTATAAACGATGCTCCACTGTAGTTAAAATCATGACAAATTTTGTTCAATACCGAAATTCATGACTTTCCAGGTGCACAGATACCCTGCACTTAAAAGATTTTTGTTTACACCTCTTTCGGAAATTATGCAGAGATTCACTGTGTCCCTTAATTTGTTCACAATTCCCTTAATTTGCATTAAGATCGTTTATAAAAGAATCAGCACAAAAAGACACTTCAATGCCCAGTCAAAGACCATTAGAGTTTGCCAGCAATCTTTGGTATATGTGTGTTTTTTTGTAACAAGCAATTAATTTTGTTCTTACTAGCAACTCGTTTTTTGTGAGCTGATGAAATTTGGCCCATGCACTCTAGTGCAGAAGTAGGAAATTACATTACTATAAAAAGTTTGCCCTATAGAACATTGGTTCCAATCTGAAAGACTATTTCAGTGTACTCTATAGCAGAAGAAGAAATAAATTAATAATTAAAAAAACAAGGAATTTCTCAAATCTAGATTTAATTGTGAAAAACCACAAAAATTTATTATCAACTTAGTTAGAAAATAAATTTAAACAGATTTACTGAAAATGAGTGTGATGAGAAAATGTAAATAAATAAATAAATAAAATATTTATACAAAATATATAAATACAATGCTAATTTATCATTTTATTACTTACTGAACTTTTATATATTCAATCATAATTTATAAATAGAGATAACGTAATTTTTTTACCTGACATTATCAAGGCTGTGAGTAGGTGAACTGTTTTTAGAGCTTTCGAACCCAGAATCAGTTGAAAAAGAATTTAAAACTAATGAGTTTTCTTTCTCGTAATTTTGAGCAGAAGCTTCAGAGTCTTTTTCAATTTCAACAGTTATATTTGGCAGAACGGAAGTTGAATCATGAGAAGTGTTAATGAAAGTACAATTGTTAGACTCAAAAGGCACATAGGAGCTGAATTCCATGTTTTGCATATTATCTCTGCGTTTTACACACTCGACTAATATATTACTGGCCTCTCTTTTACGAGAAAGATTTCTTTTGAGCACTTGGTCCACTGAATTCGGTGGCTGATTACACATATTTTCATCTTGAGTTAATGAATTAGTATCCAGAATATCTTTTTTCTCTGTTTTATCTTTTATCTCACTATCAGCAGAGGAAAAATTGAAAGACTTTTCTTTACAAACATCTTGAGCATAAAATGGCAATGGTTCCGACATGCACACCAGTGATTTAGACATTATGACGGACAGTAAAACTTAATAAAGAGAATAAAAACTCATTCTATAAAAATCCAACAAATTGAGTAATATATAAGCCTGATTATGGAAGAAATATAAATTTGATGACATCATATTTGACCTGAAAACAGTAAGAATGAATTAGAAAAATTATCAAATTAAATGTCAAAAAATTAGAATTTAATCAGATAAATGCCATATATTGGTTAAACTATTTAAAAAGACAAAAATTAGAATAAATGGAGCAAATATTTATACATAACTAGCTGGGACAAAATGAAAAGTTAAAAGTGAACTTTTCATAAAATAATACATTTAACTATATTTTATTTAACAATTTTGCATCATATTACATCTTCAGGATAATTTATTTTTAGGCTATTTATGTTACATAATGAAGCTTATCTATTCAACTTAAATTTTCGTTTTAATGTTGCAATTTTATCTGAATTTAAAATTTTATGAGCTTGCAGATACTTTTGGATTGTTTGCGCAGATACTTTTTTTTAAATTTTTAATTATCTTACTATGGTTATTAATCTCTACAGTTCTAACACGTTGATAAGAATTTGCCCTAATCTCAAAATAAGCATAGAGGACATTGTCTAAAGATAGGCTATGAGTGACATAAAAGTCATAAATATGAGTAACTGTTACACAGTGGTTATAAAAATAGCATGGGGAGATTTCCATATTTTGATCTGTGGCAGAATAATTGCCAAGTCCTGGCAATTTCCGCACAGCAGCCTACAAGAAAATAATAAATAAAAAAAACATCACAGTGAGGGACCAACTGAAAATGCAAAGCCATCTCCAGGCACACACCGAAATGTTTCTTTTTTTTAAAGTGCAAGTTCATATTATTTACAAAAAAGCATGATTTCATGCAATGACAATGTCTTCCAAACAAAACAAAAAGTTTGCAACCTATTTTCCAAACAATGGAACTATAAATTGCACAGACTAGGAAATTTTACAAATTATAATTATTTAATAAAAATGTCATTTCCAAATAGTATTGATATGTACATAAATCAAATTTCATAGCATACAGCATTGAGAAATGTTAACATCCATTAAAATTGGCCATTCTCATCATATGAATCTAATAATCAAAATTTGAATTTTTAGGCATAGGGATTATATAAAAAATTCTCTTAAAAAGCAAATGATACATGATTCTCATCATAAGAATCTAATAATCAAAATTTGAATTTTTAGGCATATGGATTATATAAAATTTTCTCTTAAAAAGCAAATGATACATGATTCTCATCATAAGAATCTAATATTCAAAATTTGAATTTTTAGGCATAGGGATTATAAAAAATTTTCTCTTAAAAAGCAAAGATTCATGATTCTCATAATAAGAATATAATAATCAAAATTTGAATTTTTAGGCATGGGGTTTATAAAATTTTCAATTAAAAAAGCAAATGATACATGAGAACACTGGATATATTTCTGTATCATGATCTGTGGCAGAATAATAGCCAAGTCTTGGCAACTTCCGGGCAACGGCCAGCGAGAAGCTTAAAAAAAAACCATCACAGAAAGGTATAACTCAATAGAGCTCCCTCCGTGACACACATCAACATGTTTATTGATTTTTTAAAAAAATTGCAAGTTTAAAATTTATTAGGCACCTTGGCAATTGTAATTTGTGGGACAGTACGTTATGAATTTATGCTTTTAATATAGGGGATATTTCCATATCACGATCTGTTGCGCAAACTACAATAGCCAAGGTGCCAAATAGATTTGAAACTTGCAAATTTTTTAATAAAAACGTGTAGATGTTTGCCCTGGGGTTGCTACGATTTATATATTTCGAGCTGATTTTTCTGGTTTCTCGCAAGTCACTGCCTGGAAGTTGCCAAGACTGGGTGATTATTCTGCCACAGATCAGGAAACAGAAGTCTTCCCATTGACATATATTACTTTTACAAATTCCTTACTTTTGTATATATTGCTTATTTTATTACTATTATTGCTTATTTCAATGCATTAAAAAAAATTCGAAAATTATCAAATTCGCAAAAAATATAAACATACAAATTGAACTAAGTTAATTGCTTACATCTATGACCGAAATATAAATAAATAATATTTCAGACGCATTACACATAAAAAAAATTACAATTACGAGAATATAATGAAAAATTTATAAAGAAATTGACTAAATATGAGTTTTGTTGATATTATATATCGCATATAATATCAACAGAACCTCATTTCATCATTTTACAATATTAATAGCTCAGCAAATATTTCCTCCATAGGTAGAACAAAACTTTTGAGATACGTAGTTGATGACGATTCATTTTAATTTGCAATAGTTAACATATATAATAAATGCTAACAATACGTTAAATATCAGTGTGAATATTTGAGGAGTAAAGAACAACATGAATAATCGCGAACATTAAAACCAACAGTCAAATAATATAGCAAAACCTAAAATTAGCGATATTTAGCCTTGGCACAGTGGCTCTGATTACATCGATCCGGCAACACTATAAAAAAAAAAATTCCATTTTCATTGACATTTATAGAAATAGGTAATTAATAATCATCTCATACACAATTACATACCTCTCAAAGCTTACAAAAGGTTTTATTTCTACAAAAAATCTTTCCTAAACTTAAGACATAAATTAATAACAAGAGTGCGACTTACATTGATGATTGTTTAAATATTCCACGCGCGAAGCAGACCGCCATAGTTAATAATGTTCGAAGTTTAGTTGTACAGTAATTAATCCCTAGGTTAGATATTAGTATATATGTAAGCTACAAGCATACAAGCATAATTTGCAACCACTTTTGTATTACTTTCATCGGGTAAATGAAAATAGAACAGACACAGAGAACTATAGAAACAAAAAGAATTAAATTGCACATAAGTTATCCTAATTTCGTTGTCCCGCAGTAGACTGATCGTTAAGAGATGGTTCCCATCAGATCACCGAAGTCAAGCATCACTGGCTGCAGTCAGTGTGCGGATGGATGACCACTTGGATCAGTCTGCGTAGGGACCGAGGGTGTGCGGTATTGGTCCTCGTTAATCTGTTCTACCGTAAAGTGCTCGACTTCGCGTGCAGGTCGTCGGGCTACCGAAGCAGGGGTGCCATCCCCTCTGCAGAGGATCAAAATTGTGATGGCTTGTCTTCGGATCATCCTCAGGAATGCTTCCCAGACAGTCGCCAATAGCCCATTGTGCAGCTCTGGTGCGACGTAAATGAACTACAACAACAACCTAATTACTTTGCTGCTTAGAGTAGGTAGAAGAGAAAAAAAGATGGCCGCTGACTTGCAAGCAGAGTTTCTACCAAGAGCCACCGTTGTCGTAGTCAGATGTCCCGCGGTGCGAGGGAGGCACATGAGGTCTGAGGGAGCACCATCCACAAAATAATACACTATATGATATGGGTGCGTAACAAGCCAGCTCTTAATAATCAGAATCACGGTCACACCTTAAAATAATATTAAACTTTTAAAATTTATTTTGGTAGGTAGGTGCTTTATTTACTTCACAGAGCTGCACAGTGGGCTATTGGCGACGGTCTTGGAGTATGATCAAAAGACATGCCATCGTAATTTTGATCATTTACAGAGTAAATGGCTCCCCTGCTTCGGTAGCCCGACAACCTGCGAACGAAGTTGAGCACTTTACGGCAGAGCAGTTTAACGAGGACCGATACCATGCACCCTCGGTCCCTACTCAGGCTGATCAAAGTAATCAATCAGCAGCTTACTTAGCGCAGCCAGTGATGCTTGACCTCGGTGTTCTACTGGGAAGCATGTCTAGATCACTGCAAAATTTATTTTGGAAAATAAAAAAATCGGAAATTTTGAATTGGACAAGCCAAATCAAAATCAATGTAGTTTTTCCATCGCTTTTTCGGTAGTTATCACTACGAATTTCCATAGTCTTATAAATCCCAATATTTTTAGCACGACAAAATTAAGATGCGTGAATTTCGGATTTTAGTAATCACTCTTGTGTCCATTTCATACGTAATCCAATTGACTTTTCGACTGTTTTTGAACTTTGTTTCTTTTTCGTTCGTTAAAAAACGGTTTTAAGGTTTAACATTCATGAATTCTATTATAATTCACTGCAGATAAATGTCCTTAAGTTAAAAATATACTAAATTGAATCTTCACTGAATATTAAATCTTATTTTGAGGTATAATGCGTTTGTTTTATTTTGAATAATATACAATATCTTTAATTTGCCTTTATGTTGCTAAATAAAATATCCTTTTTTTTTACTTCAATTAAAGAACATTTCAGTTAATTTATTTTAAATGCTTTTTGTGTTAATATATTATATTTTTGGACAAATATATTACTATGTTGACAGAATGAAAAAAAAATTAACAAAAATTTAGATAAAGCAAAAAAAAAAAAAAAAAAAAAAAAACGAAAATTAGCACCTGTAAGTACTTTTTAACAAGGTTACAAACATTAGCATTTTTTTTACTTGCTCGATTCAAGACAACTTCATTATAAATCTACATTAACTTTTGATAGCTTTTTCAACAGTTACTTTTCCAGGGGTGATTGTGAGCCCAAGTCAAAATTCCAGAAAATTCATTGAGTTAAAAAAAAAAAAAAAAAAAAAGTTTAATAAATATTTAAAGGAATTTAATTTCATGCAAATATATTAATAGTTGACTGATATATTATACTGATATATAAATATATTACTGGAAAAAAAACTGAGTCTGAAACAGTGATGTTTACAAAAAAATTATAAATTGCCATCAGCGTGTATAAATACTTTGGGCATTAATTATAGACAAATTAGGGGGCTTACAATGGGAAAAATAGGGTTTCTTTGACAAACTGCAGAAATTGCTTAAAAAAGCTGCATTGTTACGTAAATAAAATATTTTTTTACTTGGCATAGTTGCTTTTATTTTTGTAAGAGCGTATTTAATAAAATCGTATTTAATAAAATTAGGAAATTTCTCTTCATATACTGTAATACATTGCCCCACATATCCTCGTAATATTAACTTATAATTTTGAAACTAGATCACATATTATAACATAATAAACTACCAAAACAAAAGAAATAATTATAGATAAATTAGGGGGAGCACAATGGAGCCTAACAGCTCATAATCGAACTCAGTATGTGCACATGTGATCCCGCAAGCATTTCATCAAGCATGTAAAATGATTGGCGCTTTCGTATGATACGGAAAGACGAAATGCATTATGCTTGAATAATTTGTGAAAACGTTGAATAGAACAATGTGAAAATCACGCTTTTGCATAATACGTGGCGAAAATCAACATGGTAAAGAAAAAAAATTCTCATTTTCGAAAAGGGAAAACTGAGCACTTTTTAAAAACACCCAATAAAAAAAGCACCTTTAAGGGCTTTTAAAAAACAAAAATAATTACCTTCAAGCACTTTTTAAAAACGCTACGCATCCTGTAACTATTATAAAATAAATTCATTTTTATAAACTCATAACTAAACGCCTAAAACAATTTGAAGCAAATTTTACCAAGTTTGAATATCAGTTCATATGATGTAATTATTAAGTTTTGAGCATATACTATTTAGTTTCACAAAAAGACAAGAGATAGAATTTTTGCAAGGAAAAAAAGTTTTTTTTGAATTTCAGAGGTCCCATGTATAATATAAAGCAAAATACCCTATAGAGCTGTGGTGGTAGGCCACAGGGCCCAAGTCCAAGAGATCGTGGGTTCTACCCCCACCGGCCGAAGACTCCCCGTGTAGTAAATGGTAACTGATGCACATTAAATCTGTCGAGTCACAAAGTCCTCCATGTTCCCATTACAAAACATACCTTTGGGCATGTTGATCCCGGAGAGTTTCCTTGTCTTCTGAATTTGTTCAAACTTACAAGGTTACGGAGTTGAACATTAGTAGTCGTAAACACAAAATTGGATCGGCTGTTCAACGACGGTTATAAAATAAAAATATAAAATATAGAGCCGTGGTGGAAAGTCAGACTTAATGGTACCATCAGGAATTAAGATGACTTTTGATGGAATATAAGTTGAGACAACAATATATGTTGGCCCCCGGTTAATTTTTTTGTTGGGCTATCAAAAACTATCATCAAACCATGTTGGTTCTTGATGGATTTTTTTTGTTGGACCATCGGAAAATACCATCAAACATGGTAAAGAAAAAAAAAATTCTCATTTTCGAAAAGGGAACATTGAGCACTTTTTAAAAAAACCCAATAAAAAAAGCACCTTTAAGGGCTTTCAAAAACGCTACGCACCCAGTAAATATTATAACACCCAGTAACCATTATAAAATAAATTCATTTTTATAAACTCATAACTAAATGCCTAAAACAATTTTAAGCAAATTTGATCCAGTTTGAATATATTTTATCAGTTCATATGATGTGATTATTTAATATTGAGTATATACTATTTAGTTTCACAAAAAGACAAGGGATAGAATTTTGACAAAAAAAAATTATTTTTGAGTTTGAGAGGCCCCATGTATAATATAAATCAAAATACCCTATAGAGCTGTGGTGATAGGGCACAGGACCCATGTCCAAGAGATCGTGGGTTCTATCCCCGCCGATCGAAGACTTCCCGTGTAGTAAATGGTAACTGATGCACGTTAAATCTGTCGAGTCATAAAGTCCTCCATGTTCCCATTACAAAACATACCTTTGGGCATGTTGATCCAGGAGAGTTTTCTTGTCTTCTGGATTTGTTGAAAATTACAAGGTTACGGAGTTGAATATTAGTAGTCGCAAACACAAAATTGGGTCGGTTGCTCAACGACGGTTATAAAATAAAAACATAAAGCCGTGGTGGATGGTCAGACTTAATGGTACCATCGGGAATTAATATGGTTTTTGATGCAATATAAGTTGAGACCAACAATATATGTTGGCCCCTGGTTAATTTTTTTTGTTGGGCTATCAAAAACTACCATCAAACCATGTTGGTTCTTGATGGATTTTTTTTGTTGGACCATCGGAAAATACCATCAAACCATGGTGGTTTTGTTCATGTTGGTCCAATTCCTAATATGAGGTGATGGTCAGTCTTGTTGGTACCATCATAAAATATGATGGTTTTTGATGGAAGTTCATGATGGTTACCGTCTTATTCATGTTGTCATTACTCATTCATCAAAGAAAAACCATCATAAATTTTGTCTTGGGGGGGGATAGAGCGGTTCGTCTTCCATTGAGGTGAACTGGGTTTAAATCCCAGCGATGGCTGGTCGATACGAATACCAAATCCGGCTTGCACTGACCACAGTGCTGACATAAACTATCCTCAGTGGTAGATGGATCCTAAGTTAGAGCCCCTTGTCGTCAGGCTAACCGTGAGATGTTTTTCTCTTCATTTAGTGCAAATGCATATTAATTCCATTAAAATTCTTCCAAGAAGGCAAATTTTACCCAATACTTGATCCAGGAGTTCCCTTGTCTTCTGGATTAGGTTCAAAATTACTAAGATGAACATTAATAATCATAAATCCTAAATTGAGTTGGCTGCTCAACGACGGTTATAAATTACAATATGAATTAATTTCCAGCAAAAAGCTGGAAAAAGATTAGTTTTGGAGTTTGAAGAACAAATTTTCAGAAACTACATAAGGAAAAATAGATCCTGTTGTAAATTATTAAAAAAAATCTTTTCAGAACAGATTATTTAAAAAAAAAAAAAATATTGAAGAATTTATAGCTACAGGTTTTATTGCTTGCATTTTTTTAAATAAAAAAGTTAGTACAGGTCATCTTGGTAAAAAATCAGAGTGAAAAATATGAAGAAATCAATAATTTTTAGAACATTCTCCGCATATGAGTTAGTCAAAGAAAAAATATATGTAAACAAAGCAAATATTCAGAATTTCAAGTCATTGTATCTATAAAAAAAGAATTTTATATTTTGCCCATTGAAACTTAGGTTGAAATCAGTCTGCAGTTCATTAGAAGAAAGTTTTAGCTCATTTTGATGAAATCCATTTTGGAAGAAGAGGAACAGTGGAAGAAGAGGAGGTAATTTCATAAAATTTTTTCATAACTTAAAAATACTTTCTAACGATACATTCCTTTAAATGCAATTTGTTTTAACCAATATATATATGTAACAGAAAAAGCTTCAACTAAACTTTTTCTGTTATTTTTTTTCTGTAAATCTTTTTCTTAATTTATTATTCAAAATGAAACGCTCTTTCTCACACTTTAATATTGACATCCTGTCTTTTAATATATTTTTAGTTCAAGTATGCATTAATTAATCTTTTAAATGTTATCCCTCAAACTAACTCGTGGGAAAGACTTTTTCCCTGGACCTATTTAATAGACCAATTATAATTACTAAGGTTTTTCCCTATTCCATAAAACGATACCTTTTAAGGATTTACTTTGCAAGACTTCCACAAACTTTAATTCCCCAAATTTTAGCAATTTTGTGTAATTTGAATGATTGTCCTCTCTCAAATAAATATTGTGCCTTCTTTCCAGGCCTAAGACCTGGTTTTATCCTTCTTCTCAGCAGTGGCGTTATTTATAGATACCATTTTTAAAATCCCCCAACTTTCGAGAAAAATGTAAAATTTTAAAATTTAAATTTTGTTAAAAATTTTTGAAATCCGAAGTCGATCAATCATGACAAATATTAGTAAAAAAATATTCTATTTAAAGAAAAAATTCAATTAGTTTTTTTAGATAATTGTTTTTAAAGGAAAAAACGGCATAAAATTCATAAGTTTTGAGTGAATGGTGATAAAGATATAAACGATAATAAATGTTTAGAAATTATTTTTTAGAGGGGGAGGAAGAACAAGTTGATATGGGTATTGTGAGGTCTTTTGGATAAGTGTACCTTAAGATTAGTTTTAAAATTAATATTTTCTTTTAAATTCTTTAATCTTATGTTAAATATAATTGCAAAAATAATTTAAAAAAATGGAAATCAATATTGTTTTTTTTTTTAAATTAATGAAAAAAGATAAAAATATATTATAAGAAAACTCTGTATATATAAATCATATATATTTAAATAAATATACTTAATATACTGTATATTCAAATTAATATTCATAAATCATATCAAACAACTTTCAACAACTGCTCTTCATTCATTTAATGTTTGTTAACGAAGTTAGTAAACATGTTACTACCTAATACCACAAATACAAATTCTAAATTTTGTCATAGTTACAAAACCCTTTGTATTTCACAAATTTGTGTTTCGAATTTTTCACACCTTTTTTTCTCTATCATCTTCCAACAATTGTTTCTATCTTACTTAATGTTAGTTAAAACATTTTATAGGAAACTAATAAGCATGTTCAGTTTATGTTTACAAACTTTAAAATTATTATTCTTTGAAAAATTTTCTTCAAATTTACGTTAAATATGTCTCAAATACAAAACTTACATTTATAATATCATAGCTGCCAACATGGATAGGAAAAGATTATAAAGCTGATTTTACAAAATAATAAAAATTTCATGATAATTGCTGCATAATGTACTAAATATTTTACGCGTAGGGATTTTTATAGTCATCGAAATAAAAAAATAACCCAACTTTTCCAGTTATGATTGATACTAAATATACTTAAAATGTGATGTATTATGCTTATTCATAATTTTGAATAGTATTAGGCATTTCATTCATCAACGATAGTTAAACTATTTTTTAATTAATTTAAAAAGGGAGGTCTGAATAAAAATAAACTGAACATTTTAGAACAAAAAAAAACAAATTTTTTTTTTAAAACTGATTTCTATAAATAAGGCTTGTTTCATTGTGTATTAGTTATCTTCAAAAATGTACAAAAACCAGGAGAATTTTTATTAAAACAATAGATTCAGAGAAACTGGCAAAATCCAATAGTCAACTGGGAAATCAAGTAGAGTTGGCAGCTATGTAATATGTAAAACAATATCCTTCAAATTAATTATGATGAAACATAAAATAGAAGAAAAATGCATAAATATTTTATCATAAGAACACCCTTTAATTTTTATGAATTGTAATAATTGTAACCTTTTAACAGTTGTTACAAATTTCACCACTTTCAACTTGAAAATATTTAAAATGAAACCATAAAACATCAATATAACATAAAATGTAAGAAAGCAAAAGACAACTCATATTTTCTATTCATGATTACGAACAGTTAAAAATAAACAAATATAGTCCAAGAAATTATGTTTAATAAGTTGTATGATGAGTTTTTTTCAACAGCTAATTAAAAGCATCAACAATTATATAAATATATTTTTATGATTTACTGTAAAAAATCGGAAAAAAAGACTAGTACAGAGTCATTTTGATTAATTAAAAAAAAAATCTACATGAAGTAATAAAAAATGTAAACAAAACATTCATGCATAGCAACTACATTTATGTATCAGATTCAAAAGAAATAATTAAAATGGGTGATTTCACATTAGGTTAGATTTATTACATAAAGTAGATGCATAACATGAAATTATATGGACTGCATGCAATGAGACATTTGAAAGATAACAGCAATATTTTCCATAAAGTCATTTCTAATTTAGTACAAAACAGTTTTACTTTGCAATTAAATAAACATAAAAATATTAATTAAATAAGCATAAAAACATTAACAAAATATACACGGGGTGCTACAATTAATTCAATAAGGTCCACCTTAATGAATTTTGAATTAGCAACTCTATCCGGGTGAAATTTATGTGAAAGTCAAATATTAAAAGAGCAAATTATTTTTGGGAGAAAAAAAAATTAAATTTAAAAAAACAAACAATGATATTTAAAAAAAACAAAAACAATGTAATTTTACTTCTCTATTAAATGCTCAAAGATTGTCTGAAATACTAACAAAATTTTCTTGTCTTATCCTGATGATTTAAAGATAAAAGATTTTTTACGATTTAATTAAAATAGCTTTTTAACTATTAACAAACAGTCTATTCTGTAGAGTTTTGAATTTTATTTAACGTAATTTATCTCCATTTAAATCAGGAAAACTATCCTTTCAGGATATCACATAGGATTTAAACTCATGCCAATTTTCACGTCCACTCCAGGGCCTAATACTATGGACTTCTTCTTCAGAAGTAAATCTCACTAAAGTTTGTAGTAAAAATCAATTAGTTAAAAAATAAGAAAATTGCATATTTTATTGATGATACTGGTGCTAATTTCTTCAACTACAATATATGAACCTCATTTTTGGAATGCACTAGGGCAGGGGTGGCGAACCTTTATACACTAACGTGCCATTTTCTCAAAAAATTGCTTAATGAGGTCATAGACGTGCCGTCAAATGATTTTGACTTCGTGATTATTGAGAAAATAATAATACTAAATATTATCGACTCAAAACTCTTTATTCACATTGAAAAAAAAAACATTTTGCAATGTCTCAGTTATACAAGTAATTCAACTTAAAGTAACATCAATGTGACTTCTGTTGTTGCAGATTAGATGACCAATAACTTATATTAGGTTGTAAGATGTTAGTTTAAGCAGGATTGTCGATTTTTTTTGCTAGTTACTTATTGTTAGCTTGTTTTTTTCGGTTATTAATTGTTTTTTAGTATTAATTTTTTTATTATTTTGTTTGTTTTTTGTGAATTTTAATTTAATTGTTATATATGCTTCATAGCGTAATAACATTTGTTTAATAACAATTAATAGTGTAACAACAATTGTGATCGGTGAGTGCCCAAAATATTGTGTCACGCGTGCCATAGATGGCACGCGTGCCATTGGTTCGCCATCCCTGCACTAGGGCTAATGTATGCAATTTGTTAGTTTAGAATAAGATTTTAAATTGTGGTAAATATAAATAACATAGTGAATTTGTCAGTTTGCATTGCGAGACAACAATGATAAACTTTAAGAAGAATGTTCGTCAATTTTTTTTCTTTTCATATCTCACACCAAAAGTTAATTCTCATTATCAATACACAGGTGAGTTTCATTTTTTAATATTACTTTAATCGGTTCCCTTACCAATTTTTTTGAAAAAAAAAGAAGCAAAAAATCAACACATTTTTTTATTTCATTAATAAATACAAGGAACTAAAATACACAAGTTCTAAGTTGAAACTTTAATTTTTTTTAATGCGCAAAAAATATTTAATTTACCATCGGTTTACTATCCCAAATTATCTTAGGCAAATGAAAAAAGTTAAATATTATTCTTTGTATATGTTCACATCTTAATAATCTGAAAAATCATCTGCATTACTTTCACTTTTGCTCGCGAACGCCATTTTTTTAAAACTATTTTTCTATGTAAATTCCTCAACCATCGTATATACAAATGTACAAAACATGTCTGCAGCCCCACAAATAGCAAACTTCCCAAACAAACATTGCAACCTTCCAATCACAGCAGATTATTATTATTTTTTGTTTTGCTTCCGGCTGAATAAAAACGTGATAAAACAAAACGTATTGACGAATTCTGCTATGCCGGAGTTTACTCAGGTAAATAAATATTTGCAATATATACATACCCGTGTTAACTCGGGATAATCGAGGAAGTAGTTAAAATAGCAATTATATGCTTATTTTGTTTTGCACTGCTTAAGAAATTATTTTTCTTTCAACAAACTTAAAATTAAACTCATAAAAAAAATGGTATATTTCATTAATGGTATAGACACATTAAATACTTTATATAACTAATTTCTTAAAGTAATTGGCAGAAAAAAAAACAAATTTTGATTTATTTTTCTCAATATGCAATACTGAGAATAACATATTCATTTTAATATTTATAGAATAGAATATATATATTAAGCATAAAATGCTAACTTCAATATTATAGAATTTAGCCTTTTATGCTTAATTCTAAATGCAAGTTTCTTAGCCACATTTGTTTAATTTTGAATGGTCAGTTTACATTTAATTGCTTTTTTAAAAATTTTCATTTACAAAGAATAAATCTACTTCTTGTGCATACAGGATAACTTAAATACATGACAAATTTGACAAGTTTCAATATATAATGAATTTTCAAATTAAAATCTAATTGTACAAGTTGCAAATCACTAAATTTATTTTTATATAAGTTCTATGTAAAAAAAATTATTTGCTTCATATTTTATAAAGGAAATATTTTAATACGTAAATTGGGTTACACTCATTATACTTTTCAATTAAACAATTTCATCTAGTAATACCTAGTCTTATAAACACACAAATATATATATATACATAATTTTTAAATTGTAAATAAAGTTTGATTAGTGTTAAAAATTAAGGATAAATTTGTAAGATCATGCCCAAATATCAGAATTTTATTGATACAAGCAACATTTCACAGGATGACGATCAATTTTATCCATTAATATTTTTATCCTGAGAAGGAACAGGATTGTTTTTGTCACAGGGAATCAGCTTTTATCATGACATTTAGGAGCGTACAATCTATTGCTTGGGGATTAAATGCTGCTTCCTGCCTGCTTTGTAAAATTATTAAATTAGAAGAAAAAACATAACTATTACAAGAAATTTAATTAATTTTTAATTTAATTTCCATAAAAATAGAAATAAAACATTGAAGTTATAACACTGAATCTAAAAATGTAGTAGTTAATTTAAAGTTAAGCTAATTCACAGTAATTCCGGCACAAATAGCTAATTCAAAGTTAAAACTTTCAAAATAGAATTTCCTTTAATTAAAATATTGTTCAAAGCAAAAGTTCATTAAAAATAAAAATTATTAATTGATAATTTAAAACAGGCTGCGTAGCTAGATTTTTCAACAAAAAATAAGCAACTTTCAAGAACTTTTTAAGCACTCAAAAAAATATTTTTAAACACTTTTCAAGGAAAAAAAAGTCATAATTAGGATCTGTGCAGTAATAAATTTTATTCTATATCGTTTAAAGTTCTTAATTTATAAATATAAAATCAATAAAATTCAAAAACTTTACATGATCATGATAAAATAACTAGTTTCTGATAAATATTGCAGAGAAAATTGGGAAAATCATGGATTCTTTTTGTAATTTAGAACATTAATCGACATGGCAAAGAAAAAAATCTCTTTATAAAAGATAAAAAATTAAGCACTTTTTTAAAAAAAAAGCATTTAAAAAAAGTAAACAAAAATAAGCACCTATAAGCACTAAATAAAAACGCTACGCACCTTGTAAAATATAAGCAAGAAAATATTAAAAATTAAAATTAATTTCTTAGCAAAGACAGATAAAAACTTGCTATAAATCAATTTTATTGAAGAAGGCAAAGCACACAAAACTTCAAGTGTCTTTTCAATTCAAAAATATTAAACATACAATTTGTTTTTTTAATTATGATTAATTGATATTGTTCTTAATAATTAAGTTACAATAAATAATTAAGTTTTTTTAAGTTGATACAAAACCTTTATGAGCTGCAGCCCTTAAAAAAATAAAATTTTTTTTGCAGCCATTCTTCAAAAAACAATGTGCACCCTTAATGTTATATAATGGGGAAACTATGCTCGGCATAGAAATTTTTAATTTTCTGACTGATCTTATTCACAGAATTTTTTTTTATATGTTCATACATAGGAAAATTTCTTTTGAACTTACCAACTAGCCAGATGTTAAAAAAAATTTGAGTAAATAAAGGGTTAAGGACATACACGTGATATTTAAAAATTTTTAACACTTATCATGATTCACAATTTTTCTAAATGGTCGTCACTTTTGGAACATCAAACATTGACTACAGAGCTATTCTAGTTTTGTAAATTAAATGCTTAAAATATACAATAATAGGTAAATGAATAACATCAGTTTTAAAGTTGTATAAAACTGATTAATATTGCGTCAATAATAATAAAAAAAAAAAAACACACACATACGCAGAGACAAACAATCATAGGATAATAAGCATCACAGATTTATAAGTTTATATTAGTATTTATCATTGTTGATTTTCAACAATCATATCGGTATTCACTAAATTGTTTTCTTCGGAGGTAGATTTAGTGCCAGAATCAGACAGTGTACAAGAGGATGTTTCTTTACACAATTGTGAAACTGTACTATCTTCACACTCATCCTAGAAAAGTAAATAAAACAATTTTAGAATAATAGAATAATAATATTACATAAAATAAAATATTTATGCGTAATCTTCATGCTCATCCTAGAAAAGTAAATAAAATAATTTTTGTATCATAGAATAACAATATTACATAAAATAATAAAATATTTATGCGTACCATTGTAATATTTTCACACTCATCCTAGAAAAGTAAATAAAATAATTTTAGAATCATAGAATAATAATATTACATAAAATAATTAAATATTTATGCGTTATATCTAAAAAAAATATTCAGAGCAAAGAACATTTTCTAAGACAGTATAGCTGCATAAAAAAGGTAATTAATTACGCCTACATGCTTTAGTGTGGTGAATACGCCAAAAATCATATTGAGACACATGTTGTAAATATTTATAATGGAATATCAGTCGGATTTTCCCCTCAAATTTGTATTTTTTCTCACTTACCGTAACATAAAGCTCGAGGTTGAGAAATTTTTCTGGGTAAGTAACATACTCCATAAATAATTTGCTACATTTTTATTATCAGTAAAAGATGTTGCAAGTGTTGCAACTAAACTTGATTTTTTGTTTTTCCTACAATGATATGTAAAATGCTCAGAGAGTTGCATAATGGTCTAAGAGGAGATTTCAATTTGTACAAAAGGCTAAGATGTTCTTGACAACATTGCTTTTGCTAGCTTGCTTTTAAATTTTGTGTTATCATGGTTTATTATCCAAGGAGATTAAATCACAGAAACAAGAATTGCGACGTTTGATTTTTAAATCGCGTGAATACAAATCTCAACACATAGTTTTAAATCGAGTAAATACGAAAATTGATCTCTGATATTAAAATAACTAACCCGGAGAAATGATACGAAAAACTCAGAATTTCGGATTACCCCTGCCAGTTTTTAGATCGTTGCTAATATTAAAATAACTTTAGGGATAACTTCTCAAAGATACATGAGCTGGCTGCTCATGAAGGCCCAGTTTTAACGAGTAACCAAAATTTCACATACACTTTTATAATATATCAAGGTTGCCCCTCGAAACTGAAAAAAAAATTCCCTGTGTTTTCCCTGTACATATTATACACAATATATTAAGAAGAAACAGCAATTACTGTGCTCTTGTGTGAGCTATATTGGGCTATTTATACTAATTTTCATTGAGGGACAAACTTAGAGGAAAAAAGAAACAACTGAACATACTTAAATAATGCTATACTAAATGAAATAGTTTAGTTTAACTGAAATATCATCCTTAAATATTCAATAGATTACGATTTGAGTGGTCACCAATTTTTAAAAGACGGAAATGAGATACAAAGTTCTCTGTATTTTCCCAGTTTGTAAAGAAAAAATTAATATTCCCGGCATTTTCCTGTTATTTTAGTTGGTTTATAAATTCCCTGTATTTTCCAGGTTTATCCCTACTCTCCCCGTGGAGTGGCAACCATGTATATTCTACAATAGTCACCATTTCATGTGATGGCACTTCTTCTGCAGCAATATAAAGACGAAGTACCCTATTTGCGACAGAAAGCCACCTGGAGTGTAAAAGCTTTCTTGGCGATTTGGTGGATAACGTTTTTGTACAATATCTAGAATGTATCGTTTCACATATTTGATAAAAACATTTTAAGTCAGTATTCACCGATATCTTGTAGTAATATTCAAAACTAAACAGAAATAGTGAAACAAAACAACCAATCATGCAAAGTTCAAGGCCCTGACATGGATGGTAGATATAATACGACTCAATAATATTTTTTTTTCACAAACAAAGAGTTTTATTCTGCAGCTCTTTCTATTGCAGATGGTAAACATTTTGAAACACAAAAAAATTTAAGTAATAAATAAAAATGACATAATAAAATTAAATCCAGTCCAGTCTAAGTCTTAAATAACTTATATCTTTTTTTTATTAATGAAGAATTATATAACGCAACTATTTTCTCTACAGGCGATTAAAAAAAATTATGTATAAAAAATTGAAATTTTTCTTTTATGTTTCTACATAATTTCAGAGGCCTGGTAGGAGGCCTAAAGATATTAAAAAAATATTTTTTTACAAACATTTGGTACCAGTACACAACCTTTTATACCATAGGCAAATTTGATTTAAAAAATAAAAGTAAACATTTGTTCCACCATACTATTTCTAATATATGAAATAAACCTGAAGGAAGATTAGAGAATAAAACAATTATACAGCAGTTACAGATTTTAAGAGATATTGGATTTGTTCATTCCTGCAATATTATGTTCAATTTTATTCTTAAACCCACAGGCAGTTTAGCAAATGGACAAAATTGGAAGAATGTTTCTCCCCAATACTTTATTTTCCTACTTAATAACGTTGAAAAATCAGTTTAGCTATGCAGAGAAGACTGCACATTACAGTCAGTGGGTTAATAAAAAAAAATTTATTTGAAAAAATAAATGCACAAGAGTTTTGGTAAATGATAAGCAATCAACAATAATCCCAGCAACTCCAACACATTATTAGTTTGCCCATATCCTCTCACTACTTCACGAATGTTTAATCAATTTAAAACTTACCTTTGGAGTTTTATTATCTTTTGATTCTTCATTTGAAATATCTTCATAAATTTTTAATTGTTCCAACATCAATTCAGCTGCAATTCTTTTACCAAGTCGTTTAGTCTTCGCTTCACCTGGGAAATAATGTATATTAGGTATGAATCAAATACTTAATGGAGATACTTTCTGTGGAATTACTATTTAATTTGCTCATAAATTAAGTAACCAAATTAAATTCAAAATTAATTTACTTACGCTTTTAACAGAAAATCAATCACAGCATATATTAATATATGAAAAACAAGTACCAAAACGAAAAATTGCACAAAAAGCTGTGTATTAATAAAACTTCCATGCAAATTACATGAACACATTGTCACATACTTTATCATAAAAATTAAAATTGCATCAAAGCTTTCTCCTCAAAATTCCTGATAATTTTTTTCTTTTTAGAAAAATAGAATTAAGATAAAAATGCTGAATTGGTCATTGATTTTCAAAAAAATAAATAAATATTTTGTTGTTGAAATTTTAAATTTATTCCTTAAATACATTCATTAAAAAATATGCCATAAAAATAAAATGCTGCCAAATATATCTCTCTTTCAAGAGACATAAAAATATTTATTTTTCCTCTCATAAAATGTAAAGAAAAAATCGACAATTTTGAATTATTACATTTGCTGGTTTTAAAAGAATATAACTCAGCAAAAAAATTTGAGCCTTTTAAAAAATTTTTTTGAAAAAATGTCTTGGTGTAAGTTACGAAGGTTAACATATTGTACTACATCCATAACACCTAGTTTTTAATTTTTAAAGAATTTAACTTGGAGTAATTTTTATTACTTCTGAAGAAATTTTGCAAATACAGTTGAAACTATAGTCAATAAATCTACTCTTCTAAGTTTCTTAATGAGCACAAATAATTCTCTAACCTAATTTAAAATATAAATAAATAAACATAGGAATTTGTTTCCCCATCAAAACAAAAAATTTCAAAACTTGTTTTGGTAATTTCTGCCAAAAATGGCTTCTATAGACTACAGCAGACTGAAAAAATTGATAAAATTGAATTGATAAAATTTTCTCTCTCTATATATATTATACATATATATATGTTGGGGTTTGGGGAGCAAGGGAGGAAAAAAAGACAATAGTTTAATACATGAAACTTAACAAAAAAAAGGAAATAAGTTTAACAGCGAAATGATGAACAGTGAGAGCTGCCTGCATGCAGTGTTGCAGTATCAAGAATGAAATTAGATTGTTCTATAGAAAAGAGTAAGAGTTATTAATTAATTCGGGACTTTTCCCATCCGGACACTGTGGCTCCGTGGATACCAGGGCTTTTCTCTTCTGGTGCCTTTCAATGAGGAAGTAGGTGGTTTAAATGATGACGTATGATGCAATTCGCCCATACTAGTTTAGTGCGCTCAATATCATAATTCTTAAATTAGGAGCTTGCTCCAACCCATTTTCTCTTATTATATGTCTTACTACTATTTTTATGCTTACTTAGCATATGTCCTACAGATCAAGATGAATCAGTTGGTGGTCAAATACTGAGATTTAACGAATATCAAGCATCAAGCAATTCATCCAACTATTACATATATACATATATCTATATATTGGGAGTACAAATTAGTTCAGATCGCTTTTTTGTGGTCAAAAATGCACTTATTTCAGAACAAAATGAATGAACAGATTAATCAAAACATTGTCCATCACCAGCTACCACTGTTCCCCACTGCTCAGGCAATTTTCGAATTCCATCTCGAAAAATTGTCCTGTCTTTTGAGGCGCTCCAAGTTAGGAGCCAATTTTCGATTTCTGCGAAAGAAGTGAACCGGCGATCTGCCAAATCGTGCTGTATCCGTTTGAACAACTAGTAATCAGAATGAGCAATATCCGGTGAATACGGCAGGTGCGGTAAAATATCCCACTCGAGCGTTTCCAAATAATTTTTTACAATTTTGAGACATGAGGCCGACCGTTACCACGCAGAAGAATAACTTTGTCATGTCTTTGCTCATATTCCGGCTGTTTTTCTTGTAAAAAACGGTTCAAACGAATCCATTGTAGCCTATATCAAACAGCCGTAATGGAATCACCAGGTTGTAACAGCTCATAGTATACAACACCATTCACCATTCTTGAAATGTCGAAACCATTCCCTACATGATTTATCAGTTGGAGCATTTTCACCATAAACTTCTACAAGCATTCGATGTGCTTCAGCTGCACTTTTCTTCCAATTAAAGAAGAAACATAAAACCTCCCGCAAATGATGCTTAGTTACCACAAAATTTGACATATTCAACAAAGTAAAAAACAGGGTTTTTGTATGAAACTAAAAGCGATATAAACTGAATATTACTGACAGATGTCTAACCTCTCTGAAAATATCAAAACCAGCTGTCACTATGAAACATCTATAACAGCCAGAGCCATCTTTTGAAACGGACCGAACTAATTTGTACTCCCAATATATATTATTATTTTTTCTTGGGCAAGTTTCAAATTTCAGAAAGACATTTATATTGATCAAGACAGAGCAATTAATAGGTTGCCAGAGTTCTAGTTGGTAAGATTTGCTCGATTCTAAATAGTTAAAGGTTAGATCCCATAATTTAAAAGATGGATTTAATCTTATGAAAGTTATTTAGACAAATATATAAAATTACACAAACTAGACATAAATCAAATAAATATTATGATAATTATTTAAATTACAACTTACCACAGAATTAGTTTTTTAATATTTGAACATTTACAAAAAATCTTCTCGCAAAAAGATGTTTATACAAGTGCAGACATACATGCCAGACATCGCAATACTATGTTAAAATATATTTGCTAAAATTTATTATTACAACCGTTTATGAAATAAAAAATAATTTGGAACTTTACTAGTACATTACTTTAATTCTTATCATGCATAAAAAATAGAAATATATAATTATAAACTGCCATTTACTTATACAAATGAAGGAAGGGTATACTTGTTTATATATGAATAAAACTAAACAATGTCAATAATCCACAAATTGTTCCACAAAAACATACACATAGTTCAGTGCTATATTCCAGAACTTTCATTAATGCCGAAACACAGAAAAGCTGAATCTCTGTTTTTTCTTCTATAATTTTGTGTTATTACAGGGAAGAAGGCTATTGATTACAGAAAACTACAGTATATCTTTTCTTTTGTATTATTCGAGCTTTATAAATGTTGTTCAGTTTTATACAATCAAAGTATGAAATTAATTTAAGCAAATATTAAGAAAAAAAAACTTTAAAATGATAAGTCAAAATGTAAAAGTGCTAAAACCAAAGTTGTCTTATGTAAACAATTTAAATAAAAATTTAATTTAAATAAATAAAATTTATCCTAAAGAACTTAACTTAATAAAGACTAATTCAGATGTTAAAAGTGCCTATTTGTTAGATCTTGATATTAAACTTCATAACAAAAAAAATTTAATTGGATTATACATACTTTAAAATTTTTCAAGAATATTTTGATTGGTTAGGTTTAAATTTATTTGTAATAATAAAACAGATTTTCTTTCAGCTATTAAGGATTTCACAATTACTTTAGAGCAGTGATTCCCAAAGTGGTCTATACCGACCCCTAGGGGTCAACAACAACATGCAAGGGGTCCATGTCAAGTGAAAAAAAATGGGGGTCAACTATAGTGGATCTCATATAAGCAGGTCCTGACTTTAATTTTGGCATTTCATGGATGGAATAATCAACATACATTGACAGTACCTATTTACTTACATTATACAACCTGATAATATAAAGACATATATCTATCTACATAATTTATAAAAGTAGCTAAGAAGTAAAAATTTTATTAAAATTTAAGTTATTAGGTTAAGTTATTAAGTTATTTAGTTAAGTTATTATTATTTTCAGATATGATTGATTCCAAATGTTGATAATTTATTATTAAAGCATTAGGTTCATTCCGCCCACTAAAAGCATTTATTTATTGCTTAGTCATTTTATATAACAGATACTAAATTTTAATTTGTTTAGTTTTAATTTGAATTTAATTAACAAATGTACAAAATTAACACGTGTTTTTTCTTAAGTTATTCATACTACACTTCCCTACAGTTAGAAATTTAAATCTTTTACAGTGAGTAGCATTATACCAGCAGTCAAAAATATATTTGAAGTTGATGAATTTACAAAAAATCAATATCAGGTATCTATCCAAAACCAAAAAACATGGCAAGGGGTCTACGAGACAAAAAAGTTCAGGAACCACTGCTTTAGAGAATAATTATTTTCCTTTTAATTATTGTAATTACAATTGTTTAATTCAATGTATATTAAAGAAGTTCAACTAAAATTAAACTTCATTCTAAAATTAATAAAAATACCTTCAGTAGTAAACTGTTCAACCATGCATTGTACAAGGAATATCTTGTCATGAGGTGGCCCAGACTCATTAATCGTTTCATAATATGGTGGCATTTTATTATGTTTTGTGCAATATTCCTGCAACATTCCAATAGAATTCTTGGTATCTCCACCAACAGGAGCTGCCTCTGATACAGGTTCCCTGAAAGTAACCAACCACGGTTAATTACAAAGTTAATTACAGTTAAATAAAACAAAAAAACAGAAACAGTATACACAGTTGGTCTGAATGAAATTCAGTTTTGAGTCAATGTTTATGAAGATTTGAAGGTTATTCAAATGAAACCTGGTCAGTGTGTCTAACTTTGCATTAGACCAGTGTTTCCCAAACTTATGACTTTTGTGTACCCTTTCTAAATTTTTCATAACGCTGTGTACCACTAATAAAAAAAATGAATGTATATTTTGCTATAAAAAAATTGCACAAAAGTTAAAAATCACACTTGGCTGTTGACACCACTAATTATTAACTGTTAACTCTGCAAAAAGTAGCCAATAGAAAAATAGGTAATCGTAAATTTTTATGGCTAGCTTTGTTTATAAATAATAGTTTTTGAAATTTCCGTTTGTTGCAATATATTTCACTTAAGAACGCGTACCCCAGTTAAGCTGTTCCTGTACCCCTGCGGGTACGCATACCACACTTTGGGAAACACTGCATGAGACGTAATGGAGCACCACATAACTGTGTGTATGGCGGCACCATCTATTGGTAGAGAGACTGAGGCATGCACAACGTTTGACGTTGCATAGCGACAGGGTGATTGTACGCTGAAGAGAAGGTGGTCACACAAGTTATCGTCCACTACAGAACATGCAGGCGAGTAAGCAGGAATTGTGAGCAAACATTTGTGAGTAAACTCAATCCTTACTGTTACTTTACACTAGTGACCGGGTCTTATTTGAATGCCCCTCATATATTAAAATATCTATGAGAATACATTAATTTTCTTTCTATGGGGATACATTAAGTTTCAGAATAGCTTGTTGGAAGAGGGAAAGATGAGATATCTTTACTCTTTTTTTAAAAAATTCTTGTTTCTAGAACTGTTTAATGAGTAGAAAAAAATTATCATAATTTAGTTTAAAACAACAAAATTGCACAACTTTTGGATAACGGATAAATGAAAATAGTTAGCACTAGCGAAAAAAAAACCAACTATGCTTTTTATGAAAACAATGCTGACTCTTTAGCAATAAGATAATAATTCAGATGATGAAAGAGAAAAATAAAGAAATTTAGTTAGATTCAGATGAAAAAAAAGTTTCTTTTTTCACTGAAAAGGTGCTTTAATACCTTAAAATGATAAATCTAAAATTATAAAAACAGGAACAAAAATATTTAAGTTCCTGAATATTGCTCAGCTCCTGAATATTTTTGAGAAGCAATTCTTAGATCATACTACACATCAAATAATCTTTAAAAAAAAAGCAATTTTTCAAACTACATTTTTTAAATTAGCTAAACTCATAAGTCTAACAAACCTTACACAAATTGACTCTAAATTTAAAATACATATTTCAAATCACAGGAAAAATAGGTATACAAGATAATTATTATCATTTGGTAATTTTCTTATTATAAACAATTTTTAGGCAATTTTATTAGCAGACTTTAAAATTAAACAGAAAATAGAAAGCATTTTTGAAAAAATTAGTAAAATTAAAAACTCTTACATACTTCAGTAGTTGTTTTTAAACAGTGTCATTTTTTTTCAATGTAAAATTTTTTTTTTAAATGTCGCTAGATCGTTCTTTCAAAAAAGAAAAGCCTTATATATAGATAAAAAAAGTTATACACCTGTAATTTTGCTCTGTATTGTTTCGGTTTAAACAATGTTTTACAGTTTACTACAGTAGAATCCATTTATATTGAGCCTGCATTTAATGAGATGTTGGATTTAACAAACAAATGAAATTTAATTACAGCAAAAAAATATGTCTTATGCGGTACAGGGAGAGGGTCATATCTTGAACCATGAATACTTCAGCAAGCCTATAAATTTAAATAATTGTGAATTAGGCAATTTCCTAGTTATAGATATCCTTCTTAAGCCAATGGATACTACAAAGTTGCGGGCTGAATATAAAAAATTGTATATGACTCATTGTAAATCGACATAGTTTTTTGAAGTTATTTTTTCCACATAGCTAGCAACCTGATATTTTCAAAAGAATAGTATGAGCCCAAAATTGCACATTTATGAGTTCAAGGATTATTTCATGATGTGAAAAAATAGTTTGACAAAAAATAAAGTTGCATTTCAATCACCTTGTGGCAACCCTGTTGCTTTGAGATAATTCAATTGTAAATTCACAGTCTTATTATTCACTTCTAAACAGTTAAAGTTTTGGATTTACATGTGAGTTTTATAATCTAGATTTTTAAATACAATATTATTAAACACACATGCTTTTGCCTATTAACATTTCAGTTTAAAATTGATTTAACTAGTTTTTTCTTTGTTATGATTTAAAAAAGAAAAATCATTCAATCTTTGGAAGTGTCTGTTTTTAAGAACTCTAGGTTTTAGAAGTTATACTATTTATGAATCTTAAATGAAAAACATCAATAACATATAACAAGTCATATATACATGATAATTTCATCGAGATTTTCAGCAGTAACAGAAGTGCTCTCAAACAAGAAGCCCTTTTCAGCAATATCTGGACGAGAGAGAAGTTGTTCTAAAGCAAGTTTTGCAGCAGAATGCTTAGCCTTTCTCTTGCTCTGACCAGAAGCTTGGGCAGTAACATCATGAACTTTGACTTCGTATGTAAAGGTGGGGTCATGACTTGCTCCTTCAACTGAAGTCAATTCATATTCAGCAGTCCAACCATGTTGAATGCTCATAGAAAAGAGAAGACTAACAGGAGTCCTTTGAGCAGCAGCAGTCATTTTATACTACAATCTGAAAAAGAAAATTTTTTTCAAATATAAAATTCAGACTTCATTTTAGATTAAAACACAAAATACATAACTGCCAACATGAAGTGTAAAAACCTAGTAGATTCTATGACACATTAGAAATTAAACGAGGAAAAGCACGCTATCTTTATACTGTCTAATTTGTAGGAAATTTTATGGATTTTTTAAAAATGTATAAAATGAAATATATGAAGTATGATACTTCATTTCAGATTAAAACACAAAATACATAACTACCAACATGAAGTGTAAAAACCTAGTAGATTCTATGACACAATAGAAATTAAACGAGGAAAAGCACACTATCTTTATACTGTCTAATTTTTAGGAAATTTTATGGATTTTTTAAAAATGTATAAAATGAAATATATATACAGTACTAAACAAAACACCAATTAAAAAAATGCTTATTCTTTATAAATTATTAATACCAAAACAAAATTGTTCAAAAATATTGTAGATCGTTTTTATATTTTATTGAAAAATTCTTTTGATTAAAATAGGTGCAGTGCATTACATAATAAAATTGGACAAAATAATTTTAAAATAAAACGCACTTAAAACGTACTTAACGCACGCAAACGTACTTATTCAAAAAGTCCAAGATTACATTTGATCAATTCAAGACTACATTTTGTTTGTATTAATAAAGTAACCTACTTAAAATAAGACATAATCAACAGTCAATATCATATAGAATATAAACAGTTTTGGTCCATTTACAAAATAAAGCAGAAATTAATATTTTGGATTTTTACCAAAAACGTACACTACTCAAAATTGCTATTTGTGTAGTTAGAATCAATATATTTGTTATATCATGACCAATATAAAAACTAATATTAGAATAAATGTTGTGGTGTAATCTGATAGGAACAATGATCAATGACCAAAACAGCATAAAGACAGAAGTAGACAACCGAATTAAATTGGCAAACAAGTGATTCTTTGGACTAAGAAAGCAATTAAGATCAAGCCTAATCAGTCGAAAAACCAAAATTACAATTTATAAGACTCTTATTCTACCTGTATTGCTCTATGCAAGTGAAACATGGACACTAAACGCAGACACTCAGCGTACTCTTGGTGTTTTTGAAAGGAAAATCCTTAGAAATATTCTTGGCCCAGTACAGGAAAGAGGCTGTTGGCGAATCAGATACAACTTTGAATTATATAGATTCTACGGACAGCCACAGATAGTGCAGGTCATCTGAAGCATTAGATTAAGATGGCTTGGCCATATCTGGAGAGGTCCAGAAACAACACAGTACGAATCGCTACCTTTAAAAATCCTTCGGGATCTCGGGCCAGAGGAAGACCTCCAACTAGATGGCTGGATGACACTACTAAAGATCTCAAAGTAATAAAGATAAACAATAGGAAAAAAGTCGCCATGGATAGGAGGCGTTGGAGGCTAGGCGTGGTTGAGGCAGCCAAGGCCTGTAAGGGGCTGTCGTTCTGAAGAATAAGAAGTAATCTGATAGACCATAAACAGCACAAATCCTCCTTAAGCTAAATTATTTGTTTGATCAATTCTTTACAGTAGATTTAAAAAAAAGTTTTAAGAGAAACTTTTATAAAACATTTCTACAGTGCTAATATTTAATAATTGCTTCCCCAGGTCCAAAACAATAACCAAACATTGGAGTAAGAATGTTATTTAATAACAGTGCTATCCCTAAGTGGTTTTAGAAAGGCAACCCACACTGCTTGCTTCTTAATCCTTATGCATGTGCCCTCTTTGATCCTTTTCTAAAAACACTGCCTGCCTTTTTATTCATATTCCATTTGGAAAAGAATTATTTCACAGTTTAAATAAAAAATACACACTGGAAAAATTATCTGTGTTTATAGGTTGAATTCTGATTACTATTACAGATATTTACTAAGATTATTCTCAACTGGTTAAATTTTTTCAGGACTTGGTATGATAATAAAATTTTTAAGTGATTTTAAAGATTAAAATTATTTTTTTAAAAAATACCTTTTTTTTTTAAAAAAAAAAAGCTCTTTAAATTTTTNAAAAAAAAAAAGCTCTTTTAATTTTTTCATAATTTTCAGTTTAAATTAAGAAAAAAGCTTTCAAGATGTTTATCAATTAATCATTTTTTTAATGTACTTTTTGTGAAAAATCATTTATGCACAGAGATTGTAATTTAGCATGTCTTTAACTATTTTTATTAACTAAACATTTTCTCTTATTTCTATGCTGAGTGAGAATTATTCTTTGAAATATACACACAAAATAGTATAAGAGGGTTATTTAAAAATTTATGAGGATCAAATTCGATTATTATACATTATTACAGGTTTTAATAAATTTTTACGGTGCTAAATCATGGTGATTGTCTTTTCAAAACTTAAAGTGCCTTTTTCTGATAGGAAGCACCCTGTCCTTATCTATTTCATAGGAGAACACTGTTAATAACATATTCATTATTCCCACAATGTAATGTACAATAAATGTCAAATGATTTCTAAAAGTTTGTAAGTGTAAAAAATTTGGACAATTAAGAATATTTGACAGGAAATAGAAATCAAAACTGAATCGATCATTTCAGGTTAGCAAAATGATTTCATTGGCAATATGATTGTGACAGCATATTAAACTGTCAATGAAGTAATCAGTAATTGTATAGGTGAAATTAGCTGTCTGTGATATGGTCGTATGGACAAAATCATCCTGTCAGAGAAATGAGAATGAATCAGTAATATGATCTGGTGAAGTGATTCTCAGTGATATGAACTCCATATAAATTAAAAATCACAAGTAAACTATTGCTAAACAATTATAGTGGCCTTTTTTTAGTTTCATCCATTATGTGTATGAAATATATCCACATTTTAAAAGGGGAATTCCCCTTTCCAGAATTTTATCTGTGATAGAATTCGATGAACAAATACCACTAGTAGAAGTCTATTAGTGGTATTTGTGTTTTTTCTGTTTGTAAATAAAAATGCTGTTTTTTATTTATTCAGTTATTTTTTTTTTAATATCATTTTGCTCATTATATTTTTTCTCATTTTAGTTTATGGACCGGGAGACTTTCATTAGCTTCACCTTTTTTTGGAGCACATATTTAAAGCAAACCAACTGTTTAATGTGTACAATCCAACGATGTTGGCAGGTTCATATCAATTCCGCAGTTCACCATCGAGGGGTATGTAGTTATTGACTATGTCAACCTTCATCAATTAAAAGGTACCTCTAGATAAAGTTGACAAATCTTATATGAATTGGTATTTAATACAGTGGCAGTTACACCACAACTGAAGCAATTCATAAACTATATCAATATATTAACTCCAATAGAAAAACTAGTATTTTAACTACAAACCTTTTATGCTTAGCACCTAAAAAATAAAATAATATAAACATAAAAAAGTAATTGAAATTCAAGTGAAAAAGAATTAGAGAAAAATTTGAACAATTGCAGAAATTTTTAAAAAGTTTGGAGGAGAAGATATGAAACATTCATCATCAAAGATTAATTTATTCGATGATTTGTTAAAAAAGTTTCACCGCTTACTTTAAAACAAGTAATTTTTCACCAGGGAAATTTTTTTTTTTTTTCTAACTTTAGGTAGTATTCCAACTAATATTCAGATACTTGTAAAATTTTATTTATCAGTTATTTCATACAGATACATTTTAAGTTTGTAGAATAAGAAGTCTATCAAAGTAAAAAAAAAAGAAACGACACCAAGAAGCAAATCTTTACTTTACCACTCGATTTATCCCAACAAAGTTCAGGTAAAATTAATTAATCAGTAGGTATACATACTAAAAGAAATATTACAACAAAACCTCGCGATTCTTATGGCGTAGGCACCGATAAGTATTCTTTTCATGTTAAAAAAACTTTCATGTTATAAATCTTTTCATGTTTAGATGCAAATCTTATCATGTTTATAAAAATGCTATGTTTGTCCCACCGCGCATGTGCATAAATAACATGATATTGGCATTATATATACAATCTGATTATCATATATTGAAGTATTCTCTTTCATTTTGAGTAGAAAAATATTTTAAGTCTCTAGAAACTTACCCGGGTTATAATATCTTCGAAAGTAAAGATAAATAGTTTTTCCAGATGATCTTAATCCCTCTAGTTTAAAATAAACTAAATCTGATGAGTATAGTACAATGAACGTAAATATTAACAAGAGAAAATGTTTATTTAGAAGAAAAGAAAATAAGTTTCTATAATAAGTCCAAATTTCATTAAAATTTTACAAACTGCAACTTAGCAATCGTCTAGTTGCGTAAATCAATGTAAACAATTTCTGTTTAAAACACATGGTTTCGCTTTGGGTACATAAACTAAACTTTTACGACTTAGTCCAGTGAATAAACGGTTTCAGTTTGATTTCATTTACATTTCAAGATTACATAAGAACGTCAATGGAACGGACGGTATAAACTCAAACAGTAGCAATTTTATACAATAACGCTTAGGGCTTTTTGTTTTTGTTAATCTAAAGTATGTAAAAGCTTAACTTAAAAACCAAAAATGTCTATGCAAGCTTCTAAGACTTCTACCTGATCTGGTTTACCTACTTAAAGGCAATTCTCACTGCATGTGATTTTGGAGATGCGAGTGACACTTTTTTTTTTGTTGTAATTTTTGGATGGTTGGACTCACGAGCTCCTGACCTGCTTTACTTCTGGTTAAAAAGTATACAGCTGCTTACTACAGCTCATTCTGCAAAACGATGCTTTTAAACAGATAATTTTGTTTCGAAAAAAGAAATAAATTATATAATTTCTTAACTCAAATCTGCTGTATTAAGTGCAGATGGCACTGTGTGTCAAAAATCGCCATTAGACTTCCGGGTTATTACTTCCGACTGATTTTTAAGCCTATGTTTGAAAAAACGCACCATCCAATAAAATTATTCTTGTAGTGTTTTCAATATAACACGATCTTTCAATCTGATTTTCAATGAACCAAACAATAAATGAATTCGGATGATTCCACAAGTTTGCTATAATGCTACCCAAAATATAACAAGTTGTGCTATTTTACACAAATAAAGCCAAATAGGAGACAACAAAAGATGGCAACCTTACACTCAATTCATGCTTTGATATAAATTTTGTTAAATCACGAGCGATCTGTAAGAATTTATAAATTGCAGAAAACTCTTTTATTATAACGTCTTGAAATGACTGGTCTTCAAATGACGATTCTTAAAACGATTTTTTTCTAAACATAATAAACCAGGTAACAAATGCATGTATATAAGAAATACTACTCAAAAGAGTCTCAAAAGACAGTGATTACGTTGTGAGAAAAATGGCTTCAACATGCACCGGAAACATAACGCGGAAGTATAAACAGTAAAGAGGTTGCAGTGTACCCTTGAGTAGAAAACATCATTCATTCAAATTGATAATTTGAGACAGCAGTTCCTTTCATGAAGCACATCCCAGGGGCTATATTTATGGCCTCTAAATGCGATTCACGCACTTTCAAGAGTATCCGAGGGAGAAGAACCTGATTGGTGAGCTGTCTGTGTAAGAATATATATTTTAGCGGAATTCGCATCCAATAATCGGTGGTGGGAAGAACAGTCTCGAATTCTCACTTATATGTATGGACTGATAACAGTCATATTTTAACAGTCTAGTGTAGACACTGTTACGAAGCAATCTTACTGAATGCAGTTGCAGTACTTCTAATCGCCATAAAGGAAATCTGAGAACTGATTAGTGAAATACATTTTCCGGCAAAAAAACTCATTTTCCGACTCCCTTTTTCCCCCGAAGTTCGATGAGAATGCTTCTTTACCAAAAATTCGCTGGTGTGAATTCGAAGATGCAAAGAAGAACCTAATTGGTGAAATATGTTCACCCGCGAACTACACGCCAATCGGGGACTCGTTCGATTCATCGAATTCGCATGCAAAGAAGCAGTCGTAGTAACACTTTATTTATGTTGCACTAGAGCTGCGCATTTGACTATTGACGACGGTCTGGGAAAAATCTTTGAGGATAATCAGAAGACAATCTTTTTCAAATTTGATCTTTTGCGGAGAGGATGACCCTGCTTTGGTAGCCCGACGTCCCGTGTGAAGTCATGCACTTTATAATAGAACAGTTTAACCAGGACAGATACCACGCACCCTCGGTTCCTTCGCAGTTCGTCGAGCTACAAAAAAGCGAGTATATTACTGACATTCAATATTACAGAAATTCAATTAAAAATACTTTTATTTCCCACAATTATTTAATACTTTTATTTTACACAACGATCAAGGGGATTTTGCTAACATCATTCTCAACTTTATTCGCATTCTCTTTATTTCAAGGGACGAGGGATCTAAACTTGTGACTACAAATTAAAAAAATTCTTTTTAGCAGTTCATTCATTACATTTTCTTTATAACTCTTTTAAAAAAAAGTCAAGAAAGAATTGATTTTAAATTATCCTAATTTTGAAAAAATGTTTCTATCTTATTTCGGAGCCCTATTGACCGTCGGAGTCTCTAAGGTTACGCCTTTGCCCGATTTATTGTCTACTCTGATTGCATGTAATACCATTCTCACATAATCTTAGTTCCATACCACTAAATTTTAGCTCGATCAAATGGCAATGAGAAAAGCTTTTTAACTCAGAATTATTTTACCACAGTTTGCTGAGTGCTACGATTAAATTAATCAATGATAATAAAATGAAGAGTGTGTTTGTTAGTCTATCTGTGTGTGTCTCTTATAATTCCAGAACCATTTATTCTAGCATACTCAAACTACACTGTTGTAAGATATTAAGAGAATTTGCAGACTTTGTCGATTATCTCTAGAACTATTGGACGGATTTTAATGAAATTTGATACGTGGATACATTGATACAATACAAAACAAATAATCTTTCAACAATTGTAATACACACGCATGATTATACTTAACACTCGTTGGAGTCGGAAGGTATGAAATTGCCGCACGACAATTCAGGCCAATTGCCACAGGAAATGATAAACCACCTTATTTCAAGTATGATATCACGCTGCAAGGCCAGCATATCTGTAAAGGTCTGGTTTCTTAGGACAAGCGCCTTATCTGGGCGTCAGCGGGACGTCAACGTCTCGCTGACGCCAACAAAATACTGGTTTGTTAGCTCAAGGCCTGGTTTCTTAGAACTAGCGCCTTATCTGGGCGTCAGCGGAAAGTTGACGTAGATCTGACGCCAAAAAAATACTTTTTTGTTAGCTCAGCGTGAGCAGTCGGTCCAACGCAGACATTATCTCTCATTGCGCATGCGTTAATAACGTAAACAAATATTTATTTTGAATTTGTATTGATTTTGTTATTGTCGACCAGTGTTTTAGAGAACAAATAATGACTTTGTCCAAGAAAAAACACATTATAGCTGAGCTAAATGAAGAGTGCTATGTTTAATGAAGAAGCTATGTTTAATGTCAAAATCAAAATCTTGGCTGATTTCAATGTGCAACAGGATGTTGTCCGCCATTGCTTCTGTGGTTAACGTCACGCTGTAATCCAACTGCAGTTGAGTTGGACGGCAATTGAAGTTCAAGATAAGCGTTCGATGACGTATACTATCCAACTCACAAATGGACCAATCAGAGGTTAGCGCTGATTTCCAGCTGACGGCGTCCTGTCCTAAGAAATCAGGCCTTAAGAGGGGACCATAGCCCCTGTTAACCTTTTTTTTTAAAATTCTGCAACCGCTGCTTCATACTATCAGACTCCAACGTTGTTTCATACCGCTGTTTCATACTATCCGACTGTATTGCAATTGTTGAATGGTTATTTGTTTTGCAATGTATCAATGTATGCACATATCAAATTTCCTTAAAATCGATCCGGTAGTTCTAAAGATAATCGAAGTCTGCAAATTTTCTTAATTTCTCACACCAGTATTGCCTATCGCTAAAAAGCTAGCTGTCATTAAAAAAAAATTAGTTTTTTGCACGTTCTTTAATATTTAATTATTTTTTATTTGCTATGTCAGATGAACTCAATAATCAGCATGAGAATGTTCGTATCCACTGACTACGTCACCAAATTAGTATTCTTAAAGTTATTTGACAACAAGTGTTAAATATTGTTAAGAAATTAAAAGCATTCCGCTGCTTAAAATTATTCAATGCAAAACAACTGACTATTTATTAAGCATACTATTTTTTTCGAATAAGGAAGATAAATGATTGATTGTAATTTTTTATAGTTTCCTGCGACTTCAACATAGATTATCTAAAATAGTGTGGATGTTTTATAAGTCACTACAAGGAGTATAAGATTTATCTATATTAAAAATAAAGAATTGGAAGTTCATTGCCAAAAGAAGGACAGCTTGGAAAAAACTACTGGAGAAGGCCAAGGCCCATCCTGGGTTGTCGAGCCAGTGAGGAAGGAAGGAAGGACAAGGATTATAAAGATACCGAACATAAAGAGCTGTCGAATACGTAGAATACCAAAATTTTTTAGCGCCATAAAATATCTCAGTATTTTATATGTCATCCTAACATCTTAATTTTGAAATTAAAATTTTAATCACGTGAAATTAAAATTTTAATCACTTGGTCACGTGTGATTTACAGAACTATTCAATTAGTTATTTCATTATATTTTTGCTTTTTTTTTTAAATGAACAAATTTGAACTGCAATTTTATTTTGACGTCTAAACTTATATGCTACACCGTTAACTTTAAGAAAGAAGTTCCTTTTGAAAAAAAAAAATGTTGAAAAAATTTACTTTTGATATAATTATTTTGTCAACTTCGGCGCAATTCCCACGATATTATTGTAGCATAATTTGTTATTAGGAAAATGTCTTATTTAGTTAAACAGGAAATACTGAAAATTGAAATTTATAAAAAGATTCCGAAGATCTGAAGCCGTGTCAATTTTAGAATCATCATCTGATTTCTGATTTGAGAAATGTAGTAAAAAATACACAATTTTTGAACTTATTTTGATAAAAAAAAATAAATACTAAGCGAGAAGGTTAACATGCTTTTTATCGAAACTGTGAATACCAATTTATCGTATACTTTGTCATAAGATAAGAATGATATTGCTCCAAGAAACCTACTCAATGATTTTGTTATTTCCAGAATTGAAATCTGATTGGACGAAACATATTATTGCTGGAAGCTAAAACGAGAATTTTTTTTAAACAATTATTATTTATCTAAGCTTATTCCATTAATTTAATGATAGAGGTATCAAGGTTAAGGATTTGTGATGGAAGCTCCGTTTACTATTGTACTATAAATGTATTATATCATATAGCTTGTATAATTTATTTTAAGCAAATTATTTAATAATTTTAAGCAAATAAGGGTGTAAAAATAAACTCGATTGAAATATACCATAAAATATATCTAGAATAATTTTGGAATCGATAAATAAAAACAGATTTTCTAACAACTTCGAGTAGGACGGAGATATTAACTTTTCTGAAATGTCTGTCCTTGTAACTACTATTTCATTTTGATTTATGGTACTAGGATAATTCCATTTTCACATTCGAAATTAGATTGTAAACGGAATTTTTTTTATGACGTTAAAAAGTGTTATTAAGGCTAGCAGTAAAAACAAAATTGCACTGCATTGATTTTTGTTCTTCGAAAGTAGTGACTAATTATGTTTTCAATCTAAGAATCTATGCCTTTATCTTACGTAAAATTTATTTCAATATCACGTGAAGTAATTTAATATACTGTGTTACTAAATGAAAAATCCCAAGAAACTGAATCGAAAAGACAAAAACTGATTTAAAAAATAATAGATGATAATAAAAGTAAAGATGTTTTGAGCGTCCAATAATTAACGTCACAAGTCTTTCCCGCCTGCCGAGTCTTGAGAATGGGCGTCTATTTTTGAACGCTCCAAACATGTCTACTTTTTTTTTCTCTTTTCATATTTTTTGAATCCAATGAAGTTTTTATCATCAATCATACTGTTTTACATTTGGGTCTTGATCATTATTTTGATAAGGATTTTATGCTCGTAAAAGTAACGATATGCATTTTAATATTTTAACATAATTCATGTGGTCTTTAAAAAGTAAGACAACAGTAGCATCAATATTGTAACTATAAAAGTTATCTTTAACTTCAAAATTAAAACTTTGAGACCAGATGGAGTTAATGAAATTGAATATTTTATTCTTTAAGCTTTTGTGCCACCATTTCAATATCTTAAGGACCTTACGAACTCTGTTTAAAAGGAGAGTATCGTTCCAGATATATTATTTTAACCGTCGTAGAACAGTCGACCCAATTTTTAGGGTTTACGACTACTAATGTTCAACTCCGTACCCTTGTAATTTTGAACCCAATCCAGAAGACAAGGGAACTCCTGGATCGAGTAATGGGAGAAATTTGCCTTCGTGGAGGACTTTTCGATGGAATTAACCAACATTTGCGTTACATGGAAAGGAAGACCACGAGAATCTCCCACGGTTAGCCGGACGGGAAGGGGACTCTAACCCATAATCCGTCTACCACTGAGGATATTTCACGTCAGCACTGTGGTCAGTGCAAGCCGGATGAGGAATTCGTATCGACTGGGATTCGAACCCGGTTCGTGGCATTGGAAGGCGAACGCTCTATCCCCTGAGCCGTCGCGGCTCCGTATCAGATATATGTAAAAAAGTAAGTAGTAAGTAAGCTAAAGCAGTAAGTTGACTACCAAAGTGTTCTTGGAGATAAATGAATGTAACACAATGGAGGCAAAGCTGTCCGCATTGCGTATCAACCACTTTTACTTGACAGATAAGCCTTTTATGTATTATTTGTTATGTGTAATATAGTACAAATTATGTTAGCTCCTGCAAATTCAAGAAGACATAATTATGTTTTTTTTAAGAACATTAGTTTGTAGTTAAGCTGTTAACCAGCAGCAGCATTTTAATGTAATAAAAAAATAAGAAGCAAATAGTTAAAAAAAAGAACATGTATGATCTCTTCTACACATTATTTACGCCGATACTAAAATAATTATAACTTAAATGATTTAATTTGCGTTTAATTTTCAAGTCTCTTAATAATATTTACTCAAAACATTTAATTTCCCCATTCCTCCTAAAATACTGCTGAAGGCTTAAAGGTGCAAGAACTCTTATAGTTTGGGAATTTATTTCCGTTTTTTCTGAAAAAAAAAAGAAACAAAAATAATCGTTTGCTCTGTCACTCACGATTTGTACGATTCCACCTACGAGTAACCATAAATAACCGTTTTACACTCGTTATCTTTCTCACTATCGACTGTTTGAATTTATCCTCAGTTCTTTTTTCGCCAAAAATAAGATCCTACTTCGCCAACTTTCAGCAATTTGCGTAATCACTTGCGTGGGTGATATCCCAGCAGCAACAAGCCATTGCTCCGTTACTATATTGCATTTCTGTCGATTCAATATTTAAATTAAACCGGGGAAAGGTCAGTTACCGGGCATTCTGTAAGGTTTCTTTTAGCTTTGATGCATTGAATTGCAAAGCTATTAAGTTAACACTATATGTAAGATGTTTTCGTAATTACGCTCGTTTAAATTTTGTGATACATTTGTTACGATGTAGCTTCTTAATCTGTCACACTGTTAACAGATTAAGCGGAGTAACAGTATTGAAATACTCAATTCGTAAAGAACATAGGTTCCCAATGTGGGCGGTGAAGACTTTTAGGGGAGCGCGAGCTTAGGAATTTTTGAGGGTTGTTAGGGATTTCTGGAGGGTCGTTAATAAACTAAACTATAATTAGGACTTTTAATGAGTATTACACATTAAAGGTCCCAAGTTGTTTGATTTTTCATCAAAGAATTATTTACATTTCTAATTCAACATATAATGTGTGGGGAGAGTAGTTATCGGCAATGTCAACTTTCATCTATGTAAAGGTACTCCTTCATAGAATCGAGTTAACATGCCTTATGTTCTAGTGAATTGTAATTGTAATTTTGTAGTGGTTGATACACTACAGTACTCCTCCACCATAATTATATCCGTGATAGAATTTGATGAACGGATACCACTAGTTGATTCAGTGCTGTTTTTATGTGAGAAGCCGGGAGAGAGCTGTATTAAGATCACCGTTCTTTTGAGTGCTGATCGTGAGAGCTGTATTAAGTTCACAGTCGTGTTCGCTCCTGTGTTGCCGTTAGCAGTCGAATGAAGATGTGATCGAGACGAGACTGAGCAGCAACAGCGTGAGGAGGTGGATAGTGTCGCAAGTACTAGTAGGAAGTTAACTATTCAATGTGGACCATCCATCGAAGTAGGCGTGTACAGATAGAAGTGGGCGTTTCTGCCAACAAAGGCGTGTACACATCACGTCCGGGTCACCAATGTGGGGAGACAAGTTATCGGCAATGTCAACTTTCATCTATGAAAAGGAATCCTAGAATCGAGTTAACATGCCCTTTATACTAGTGAATTGTAAATGTAATTTTGTAGTGGTAGATACGCTACAAATGCCATTTTTAATTTTTCAGTTTTTTTTTAACTGTTTTAAAATTTTTTAACTTTTTAAATTTTTTTATGATCGATATTTAATTTATTCCTGATCGATATTTATAACGATCTATATTCTTGTTATGAATGTAAGTACTTCTTTTTTATTTAGGCTCCAAGTACTTCTTTTTTACCAAGCCCTGTGGTTTTCCCAAATTTTTGTATAATGACTGTATAATCTTTAACTCAATTAAACACTATTTTTATTGAGGAAAAGTTTAAAAATTCTTTATATGTGAAATTTATACTATTTTCATTTTTGTTACCTTTTTTCTCCTTTTTAATTCGTTTTATTGGAAGCTTTATATACCTATGTGTTTTCTCTTTTGAAAAACAATTAAAAAGAATATTACCAAAATGTATTTATTTTCGGATTTCCTACTATCAACTTACAAAATATATCTCTCCGATTTGAGTTTGAAATTTTTATGTCATTAACATTAACTATACTGAAAATCGCAGGCGATGGATTGCAAGTTCACATAGTTAACGTTCATAAACGACGTCATTTTTAAGTATTTAATCTGAACTGCAAAGTGACTTGCTAAATTGAGTTGTATGTAAGCACCAAAAATTTTTTCACGCGAGTTAGTTTACCCAGAATTAGTATAAAAAGCAACTCTAGTATAAGTAAATACATTGGTCGTATGGTATATACTCAATAATTCAAAGGTTTGGAAATGCATAACAACAAAAATACTGAAAAAAAAAATGGGATGAAAATATCATTAATTTTATTTAATTTATTTATTTATTTCCCTTTTTGAAAATGCTCGTTCAACTTGCAAAGTGGGCGGTGATCGAAAAAAAGGTTGGGAACCTAAAATATAGACGATGTAATAGAATTAAAAAATTCTCATTTTCATGTATCTACTGCAGTTAACACTAATTGGTTGTTGCTGTTGCTTGTCCTCTTCTGGCCCGACGAAGTCAGACCAGATCTATGAACCCGTTGACCTGAATGAAATCGAAGACCAAAAGAGTAGTAGAGTAGATGTCTTCTTGGTGGAAGCCCGGTGTTGATGGCATTTAGGGCAGTAGGTTTTAAGGCCTGTTTAGACGATCCAATTTCTTGGAGAGAAATTGATTGATATTGATGAACACTTGTTTTGCTTTGAGCTTGGATCGTGTAAACAAACATCCAAGAACTTGATCCAACTTCTTGGACGATAGTAGAGCATGTTCTACTTTCTATCCAAATTTTTCTCCCTTAACCAATCAGCGTCTTAGGTTTCGTGACGTCAACAAGCTGGCAGCAAATTATGTCATTTTGTTGTGGGTTTTCATAGATTTTAGTCCAAATAAATAGATCTGTTGAGGTTTATTTGTGTCATTATGATTTTATTTAGTAATTTTAAACTTATGTAAGTATTATTTTATAATGTTGAATATGAACAATGCGCATGCGCAAGTTTTTCTTTCAACGAATCAGCGACATTCAAGAACTTGGATAGTGTCAACGAATCATCCAATTTCTCGGATTCAAGAAATTGGACCGTGTAAACAGGCCTTTAGTTCCTTCAGAAAATAGTAAACCTTTCAGATGGCCTGTAGCTAGGGGGGGAGAGGGTGGTGCACTAATTGGTACTATATTAAATGTATTTTGACTAGTTATAAAACATTTTAAACATATTTAATTCCAAGGTGTTAAATTGGGAAAGAAAAAGCGTATTTATACAAATTGGGTCCTGGTTTAAATGCTATAATTGTGTTCTAGTTTAATTGCAACTGAATTATATAAGGAGTAATAAAATATTTTGAAGGTATTTGCTTTAGCTTAATTGTAATTTGTAAACATAGTCAATGCTTATTGTCTCAGTTTCAATGGAATTCAAACTAACTTTAATGACGTTAGAATCGGATATGGAATTGAAACTAACACAAATATGAGATAAAAGATGATTGATGAGATAATAAGGATTAAAAAAAAATGAAATTTCGGTTTATTTGTTAAGATAAATGCTATTGGCCTAATGAAGAGCATCGGTTACTTTCTTCGGGCCAGAGCGTTTCCATTTTTAAACCGACAGCTGTTTTACTTATTTATTTATTGATTTTTAATACAGAATCACCTTAATTTGAATCAATATAATACTATTAAGTTTTAAAAAGGTCTTAGATTAAAAATTTGATTTCTCTAGAGCTTTTCGACCGATTTCGTTCAAATTTCGTATCTTGCCACTAAAATAACTTTCAATATCATAAAAAAAATTTCCGTTATCTGAATTTAAATTTTTTTGACTGGTATAAATGAACCCTTTGACGGTTATGAACGAGTTCGGCTCGCAATCGAATCGTGCTTCATAATGTGCGCAAGCGAGTCCTGCTCACGAGCAGGATTTCCACCGTAATGGTTAGTAACGAGCACTACTCGCGTTATGAACTTTTTCCCCAATGCGCTCTCACGAGCTGAGCTCGTTCGCCATTATTATTCTGCATTGGCTATGTTATAAACGAATCCTACTCGCGAAAGGTAGTTAGTTTTACTGCTTACAGATGGCAGTACGGGTTCCATGAATTTCTTTTCTTAATGAAGGGGGAATTAATTTTTTTTACCTTGTTCTTTTTATGCGTATTTTGGTGCTTTTTTGGTATTTTGCAAAGTAAAATGACTGAAAAGCGAAAGTTAGATAATTATGATGATGATTATGATTGTGCAACCGAAAGCTTATCAAGTTTTGAGTTTGATAAAAACTCTGTTCAGAGTATTTAGGAAATTTNAGTTTTATGTATATGGCTCTTTGAAGACGAAAAAGCATAGATTTTCTTACAAAATGACTGATAACTAAAAAACTAATCCAAATTTTTGAAAAAGAAAAAAAATACTTTCTTTGTGCCGAGTTTCGCGCCTGGGCGAGGCTTCTGTCGCGATATATTGTGATTACAGACACACACACACACAGCCACGTTTATTATTATGTATAGATTTTAAAGTACGTAAAAACTGTTATTTATGTACTAAAAATACTTTAAGAAATTTTTCAAACACGTGAGGCGAGCTATCTACGGCATCGCCAGAGAAGGGTGACATTTTCGGAAGAATGGCGGAGGAAAATAGCTGCCATTTTCGACTACTGTTTGCTCGTATTACTGCGCGAATTAATGAAACGAAAACTGCTCATTTCCCTAACGGTCAAAGGGTTAAAATAATAATAAATAAATAACTATTAAAATTATTTTTGCATGAAATTTTCGTTGGATAAATGGATAGACATTGTTAGAAAAACTTTTCGATTCGCTTGAAAATTTCCAGAGAAATGGCGCAAAACGCAGAAAAGTAAGAGTAACATTAAGGGGTCCAAACTTTCAACCTCTTTCCTGCTTTTTGAATTCTGGAAAATAGGACCCTTTAAGGGCCGTATTTTTCAAATTACGGCAATCGCCCATATTTTGAGGGTCAAGAACCGAAATCTGTCGAATAATTGGTACGTTTACTTAGATAAAGGACATTTTTGCTTTAGACATGGCAACTTAAAATATCTTCTGCAATAATTAATTAGCACAAGCTCTCAAATCAAGATAGAATTCTAGTTCTTCATAATTCGATCATAAAATCAAAAGTTAATTACGGCTTCCTTTTTTATTTCCAATTTTCGAAGAAAATTCACAAAATGTAAGACTGTATGAGGTTTCTTCAGTGGTGTAACTAGCCCATTCACAGCAACTGAGGCTTTTTATTTCATTTTATAACCGTCGTTGAACATCAGACCCAATTTTTTGGCTTTACGACTACTTACGATGTTCAAATACGTAAGCTTGTAATTTTGAACCCAATCCGGAAGACAAGGAAACTTCTCGTTCAAGCATTGGGTGAAATTTGCCTTCGAGGACAACTTTTTGATGGAACAAACCACATTTACGTTACGTGGAGTGGAAAGCCTCACTCGGTTAGCCTCACGGTTTTAGCACTCAAACCCATGATTCGTCAACCACTGAGGATAATTTACATCGGCACTGTGGTCGGTGTGAGTTGGGCGCGGAATTAAAATCGATCAGCCTTCGCAGGAATTCGAACTCGTGTCACTTCATTGGAAGGCGAACGCTCTTTCCTTTGGGCCACCACATTTCAAGGGTTTTCATTTTATTTAATGACCGTCGTTGAGCAGCCGATCCAAATGTTTGGGTTTACGACTGCTTATGTTCATTTCCGTAGCCTTGTAATTTAGAACCAATCCAGAAGACAAGGAAACTCCTGGATCAGTACCCCCAGAGGTATGATTCATTACGGGAACATGAAGGACTTTGAGAATCGACAGATTTAACGTGCATCAGTCACCACTTACTACACGGAGAGTCTTCGGCCGGCGAGGATCGAACCCACGACCTCTTGGATATGGGCCCAGCGCCCTACCGACCAGGCTATCCCGGCCCGGCTGATGTTTATTTTATTTTATAGCCGTCGTTGAACAGCCGACCCAATTTCATGGGTTTACGACTACTTACGTTCAACTCCGTAGCCTTGTAATTTTGAACCAATCCAGAAGACGAGGAAACTCCTGGATCTGTACCCCAGAGGTATTGATTTGTTGTGGGAACATGGAGGACTTTGAGAATCGACAGATTTAACGTGCATCAGTCACCACTTACTACACGGGGAGTCTTCGGCCGGCGAGGATCGAACCCACGACCTCTTGGATATGGGCCCA